>NW_020653945.1:293013-341780 GCF_003589595.1 Hyposmocoma kahamanoa
GTGTGTGTGTGTGTGTGTGTGTGTGTGTGTGTGTGTGTGTGTGTGTGATGTGGTGTGTGCCTGTTTGTGTGTATGAGTATGTGTGTATGCGATGTATCTTGTGTATTATACTAGTAGGGTCTACACAAAGAAATCCTTCAATGCCAAAAATTTGCAGCTAGCGTGTTTCAGATTTTCAGCCGCAAACTGCTTCTTAATTAATGCAGATTTGTATTTATTTCTGAAGGTGTCCACATTCATTTTATGCCTCAAAGGCGGAGGTAAATCATTCCAAATTTTTGCTGCATTAAATCTGAAACACCCTCTATAACGCGCTGATTTATGTGCCTGAATCTTTAGCTTATTATGAGCGCCGGAACGGAGATTTCTATTTGAGCAATGTTTTTTCCAAGTAAGTTTCTCAAAAAGATATTCTGGTTTTTTATTCCAGATTACTCTATGGATTGTACAGGCATATTGTAGTTCTCTTCTGGCGCTCATATTAAGGATTAATTTTGAATTAAGATACGGCGTTATGTGCTGTCTTTTAGGTACATCATAGCAAAAACGAATGCACGCATTCTGTACTCGCTGTATTGCTCTCTCGGTATTGCTATTTATCCTAGGGCCGTAAATGGTAGCACAATAATTGAAGGGTGATAGCACAAGTAGGTCAGCCAAGAGGAGGCGCAAGTCTTCTTTAAGATATGATCTATGTTTATAAAGTGTTTTCAACTTAAAGAAACTATTTCTAATTTTGGTATTTATGTGCTCTACATATCTTTGTTCGCCATCCAACACTAGTCCGAGATTACGCGCAGAAGTTACCAACTCGAGTTCAACGTTATTTATTTTGATTTTTTCGTCACAGTCGAGGACGGTCTTTATTTGGAGTTTAGTACCTAGAATTAATGTTTGGGACTTAACTGGATTCAAAACAAGAGAATTCTTTTTTGACCATAAATGAACTTTTTGAAGATCATGATTAATATTCCTGATTGCCTCTCCGCCATTTTTACCTTCAAAAGAGTAATAGAGCTGGGTATCATCTGCGTACAAGTGGTATTTACACGTCTCTATGCACCCAGGTAGATCGGCAGTGAAAATGGAGAACATTATTGGACTTAACAAGGACCCCTGGGGCATACCTCTCACTAACGCTCTAAGTTCTCTTTTTCCTAAATCCGTTTCCAAAATTCCTTAACATATGAAGGTTTCCCTGTTTTTTTAAATGAAGTTAATTTATCTTGTCATTGGCTTCAACGCTGACCGCGAAAGACCAAACACAAAAAAAAGGTGTCAAGATGTTAGCAAGTGGAAGGCTGTAGTCTCTGCCAACTCCATCCTCTAAGCTGCCAATCTCTTTATGAAAAGAGCGTGAAGTTTATGTATGGATAGTTACTGAAAACTTATAAATGTCTCATAAACCTACTATATTAATATATCTTAGGATAGATTGCAGTTCTCAGGATATATGCCATTCAAAAAATAAAAATTACTGTCACAAATCAAAACCAAGTTTTTTACTAACCAAATTACTTTACATTTTTTTTTTGTTACTATGAGTAAAAATAGATAAAATACTAAACTTTTTTATATATTAAGAGTGTTAGGTACACCATGGTTGGAACAGTTTTTGATTTTGATTGCAGACTTACCCTATTATTTTTAAAACTATAAAATTGCTTATTTATTTTACAGCTGAAAAAGTTAAAGGTTCCGCTAAAAAGTTCTTCGAGCTTGATCCTACAGAGTCCTTGGCTGAGAATCTTTCTGGAAAATGTATTGTGGAGTTTCCCATCATATTTGTTGTTCTCAAAGACCATGCTTACAATTTTGAGATTGTTGTGCCAGGTACCTACACATTTTGTTTGCTATTTTATATAATCTATTTGTCCAAGAATAAATACTGAACATTGACATTTAATTTTAACATGATAGAGATTGTACGTATGCACTCTTTGAAAGAAATTTAATCCACGTGACATTTATTTGCAGAAGATGAATTTGATTATGAAAAACAAGCTCACATGGAGTGTAATGACAAAGTAAGTGCAAAACCAATGGGATGTGAAGTTACATCAAATAACATTCTAAGTGGACAAATCAGAAATGAAAATACAAAGGAAAACAACCAGCAGATGCGTCATAGAAAGAGGCCACGGCAGTTGTTAACAGAGAAAATAGCCAAAGAAAAACAGATGGAGATTGAGAAAGAGTTGAAAGAGGAAAGGAAAAAGAGACCAAAGAATCTTCTCTTTACAACAGGATACTCCTCAGAAGACAGTTTAGGAGGGACTGACAGTGAAACAGAAACATAGTTTAAGATATTATAAAATAGTATTAAGAAATAAAAATTGTATTCAAACATATTTTATACTTTATTATTATAAAAGAAGAGCAACGTCATTGCAACCCTACAGCTAAAAGCGTACTCTCAGTTAATAAGAATAAGTAATCATTTGTAGCATTGATTCCTAACACTTCTCCAAATTTATCAATGTTGAAGACATGCTGTTGTCCAATTTTCACTGTTTTCATTGCACCACTAGTACGCTTTCTTAGCTGACAATCTTGGCTACCTGAACTTCTATAAATGAAAATGTGTCTAGTGGCTTCACAGACAACACTGTAAGAGAAATTTGGTGGACATGTGACAAATTTTCTGTTTTGTTTTGATGACTGTACATAACCGAAGGCAAGGAGAGTCCCTTGATGTTTCACCGGCCAAGTATCCGAGTTGACAAGCTGTGCAAATGGCTGCCATATGCAAGCATCAACATCATGACGTAAGGCCAATGCTGGCACTTCATTTGTCTCCAGTTTTATTTTAAACAGGTATTGATGAACACTAAGTGGAATTCTGTGTGTTATTTCATGATTGGTTGTGTCCAGACGTACTGCAAAAAAAAATCAATTACAATATTATTTTTACCAAATTAAGCTTACATGGTAAAGCTACAGTATGTGAAGCAATAGACAAATATTCTTTTTCTTTTAAGGCTAAGAATCAATAAATGTATTGAATAAACTTATATGAAATTTACCCAACACAGTATCCTCTTCCGAAGCAGCATCACACTCTTCCAACTCCTGGGTAGAGAACCCAGGTGCAGACTGGTCAACAGTGACTTCAGTTTCCGAGCACAAATGAGCTAATCTTTGATGAGCTTCTTCCACTAAACTAGCATCCAAGATTTGCTCTCCATTTTTGTCTCCACCTTCTACTAATTCATCCCAAAGCATGCTGTCTGTTTTAGTCAATAAAATGTCCAGTTGGCCATTTTCTTGAAGATTCCATGTTGTCAATTCGCAGTCTACTTTATACCTCAATTTGCCCTCAACAAAAGTTTTGTCAGCATAGTTAATTTTGATGGTCAAAGGGGTAACACTAATATTTAAAAGGTTTTTGTCACACAATGGCTGAAGTTTCAATGTAACTGTAATGTCATCTGTAGTCTGCAACCAAGTATAAATAATCTTTCTTTGTTGTTCTGTTTCTATAGATGGTTCTTTGATTTCCATTTCTGAATCTGTTGTAAATTTGAAAGGATTATCTGATGCTATGTACAGTGCAGTACAGCTTGTCTCAATGGCCGCATAATGAACTATGCCTTTACCTTGAGCTTGCCTTAAGCTTGTTTGCTTCCAGTTGCCATCATGTTGAAATGTAACCCAAGTAAGAACTGAGAAGAAGTGGTTCTCATTCTGTTCAACTGATTGAAGGAGGCAGTGGAGTGATTCTTTATTATTCTTTTCATGAATTCTTGAATCAATGATAATGAAGTATTTATTTTCTCCAAGTACAAGATTAGAGTGCATTGTCTGCCACTGATTTGGGCTTGGTTTATTTCTAGAACCGGTCTCGACTATGTGCAGGTACCCTGTGCCATCACTAACGATCGCTAAGTTGGCAGATGGAAACGCAAGACACAGGTTGAAATGACCAGATTTTCTCTGAACATGCGCTGGGACATCGTAAACAACCGTATTATGGAACGTATGGTTTGTACTTTCGAACATAATATGCCGCACTTGCTGTTTCTTATCGATGTAATAACAATTGTAGGAATAGTCCCAGTCATCGCTCACAAGGTGGTTATGGAGCGCGAAGAGTTTAGCGTGCACGAAGGAGTATTGCACTTCGTCTGGGTAAAGTTTGTCAATGGGAGAAACAAGATCATGTGTGTAATGTGGCAGCGCCAGTAAATTTAACTTGTAACCTTCGAATTCATGATCTAAGAGGCGTCGGTTAGGTCGCAATTCTACAAGTGTTGACGGCATATTGTACAACAATAAAAATGCGCAATTCTAAAAAAGTTGGTGAATTAAAATTTTTAGTTGTGTTTTAGTACCTATCGTCACAATCTTTCTAATTTGTGGTCACAACTTGTGACCACAAGAGCAGCTGAACAATAACAAAAATGACAATTTCTTTTTTTTTTCTTGGCTTTTCGCAGTTAGCCACAGACTGTTTTAAGTCTAAAGGCCGTATTCCAGAACTCTACTCAATGCTCAAGTCAGGATCCGACCTATACAGGATACGACCCTATGGGTCGTATTCCAGAACTCTACTCAATACTCAAGTCAGGACTTGAGTATAGCATTGAGCACTGAAAATCATACTCAAGTCCGTCAAGTAAGGGTCGTATTTCCAGTGCTTGAAATCATACTCAAGTCTGCTCAAATCCTGACTTGAGCATTGAGTAGAGTTTTGGAATACGACTCTCAAGGGCGTATTCCAGAACTCTACTCAATGCACAGAAATTGACGAATTAACTTCGCAAAAGTCTGGCAACACTGATCGCAGCCGTAATCTATTGGCGTTACTGGCGGATGGTGCTCGTTGGCGGGTAATTTGTTCTGTGGTTGTTCCTTTATTTTTCTCCATTTTTTATGAGTTGCGTGATTTACACCGTAAATGTAAAACGTCAAACCACAAAGTTTAAATGTCAAATAGATCAATTGTGATTGTGATCTAAGTAAAATCAAGAATCTGACTAGAATTTAATTTATATTTACACATCTGGTAATAATGTCTTACTTAAAATGTTATTCTTATTGCGATCTACCTTTCTCTTCCGAAACTCCTGAAGTAAGTTTACCTTACCTTCTTATTATTTTAAATGTAAACTACTACTTAGATTGTAATAGTTTTATATTGTTTTTCCAGCGTGACTTTTACATATACTCGGATATAAAAGATTTGACTGTCATCAGTGAAACATGTAAAGAAAATGTTTTAAAATGCAGAACAGTTGCGGTTTTACAGAGTGTTCATGGAAAGTTCTTCTTGACAGATGTGAGTATAATTTAAATTACAACCGTTGTGTCACTCCTCTGTATAATAACCTCCCACCTAAATTCCCCTGTCCCGTTAATATCAACTTCCTCCTAACGTTAGCCCATTCTCCTTTTGTGCATGTGCTGTGTAAATTTATTTAAAAAACAATTTGTTTCTGAAATAATCTGTGTAGGTTCTCTGTCATTGTAGATTCTCCTCTCAGTGAATTCTGTCGAAATTCACCAGTCTGTTTTTGAGTAAAAATGCGTGTGTTCCTCAACTTGATATTGGTGAAATCATCTATTAATTCGATGGGGCCATAACATTTACAAGAAGAAGTACAGTGCTTCATTTTCTCAATGTCTCTCAGCAAACTTTGTGTTTCGACTGTCATCGGGTTTTATTCAGTTGCCCTTCACCTTTGGTACAGACTGGACGCTTTCAGTCGACTTGGAAGTATATAGAGATGCTATTATATTTTTTATTTATTATACAATGGGAGGAAAGCTGCCGTCACAGGCACAACTGTATTTTTTACATGAAGCAAATACTTTCATGAAAGACAACAATGGTTACTTTCAAAAAGTCCAATAACTGTATTTGTAGCTTGTGGTGTTTCAATTAGAACAGTAAAGAATATGATAAAAATGATAAAATAATCAGTTCCTTTTCAGTCACCTAAAAAGGTATGAAATAAAAATATTCATTGTTAGTTATATAAAAGAAGTACACTTTATTTACTTTATTTTCTTGTTAACTTGCTTATTGCCATGGAGTAAATGTTATTAAAAATAGGGAAATGCTTTTGCATCTCTATGTACTTCATGCGGAAATTAAAACAAAACAACATTAAGTATGTTATTCCAAATCAAATTATTATAGATTTTAAATGTGATAATTAATATCTTTGTTCAGCACCTTAATTTTGAGTTCTTGATACAACATGATGATAACTTTTCCTGTCTTTGAGTAACCAGTTTAAATTAACAAAGAGACTAATAAAAAACTATCAACTATATTTATCAACTTTCAGCAGGAAAACATTTTTTTTTGTAATTTCTAGCCAACCACATCAACCTGTTAAAAATTAAGGATTTCTCTGTGCTATGAGTACCCAGAGCATTGGAATAGTAACTAGAACACCCAGAGTAGGACCCATTTGGAGAAGTATATTTTTAAAATTAGTCTCACTGGGAATAGCACCAAGGACCTCCTCATCCAGTGCTTTCATTGCAAATTATTGGGCTATGGATGTTCTTAACAGATATAAAATGCAAATAAATCTGTTACATATTGTTTACTTATGTGACCATTTTAGCTAGACACTCCAACTATGACCCTCGATGAGCTCCACATTAGGGTGTCTATGGTGCACATGAAGAATCCTCCGCAGTCTACTGTAGTGCCATATCCAGTACAGATTTTTGGCACACTGCAATGGAAGAACAGACCAGTCATATTTGCTACTATTATACAGGTTATTAATTGCTACATACAATATTGTACTATTGTTTACCGGATGAATCAGAGGTGTTCATCCTTTGATACTTACAGAAACATATACAGGGTGACTTTTTTATCAGTAGATAGTTTAAAATTTTCACATTTAAATTATTTGTCCAAAATAATAACTGATAATGTTTGATTAGCTAGTCAATACAACACGCTAATACGTTACATACATTTTTATAAACATCAGAACCTCGTTTCATTATTTCAGACGAATGACGTCCACTATTGGACATTAGTACGTGCGTCAGGAGGGAGGCCTGTTCCTGGCAGCAACATTTGGCGTTACTTTCTCAAACTCGTATCTTATAAAGAGTGATTATTCAGGAGATGGCAAATCATTCTATCTATTTTAAATTTCTTATCAAATGTTGATTTGGATGCATTATTTTAAGAATAGGTAAAAACCAGTGTATGACTATGAAGGAAATGTGATGTAAAATCAGCTTGCAAAATTTCTATGTACAATCCATTTTTTGCTTTTCAGTAACTTCAGTGCTTTAAGATACGAGTTTGAGAAAGTAAGGCGGCGTAATGTGACATTGTGCCCGATTGGCATTTTGGGTTTCAGGCATAAAGCGTCAAAACGGTTATTTTAATTTCCTTCCTGTGTCGTGAAAAACAAATAAGTAATGCAGATGATATTAATGTAATTTCTTTTTTTAAACAATTGTCGGTGTTATGTTATGACAAAGGTTACAAGTTTTTAACTAAGCATAATTAGCACGCGCCACTGATCCATCACCGCACACTGACCGTGAGTACGATCGTGACGCGCGGGCAGTGGGCGGAGCTGAGGCGCAGGGTATGTTAGGTGTAGTATGCCTAAAATTGTGGCCGTATTTTGGATGAGTTTGTGAGGTCATATCTCAACATTTTAAACTCGTATCTCAACACTTCAAATACCTGGAGATTCCAACGATTGTAAAAATGATGGACGTATATAGACGTAAACACAGGGATCGGCTCAACACTCATCCGAATCCTCTCGCTAAAGCACTGGTTGATGGTGGCAAAATTAAGAGACTGAAACGACAGCACGTGTTCGATAACTAGGAGAGGCTGAGCAGTGGCTTCCTCGCTCTCAAACGCCAAAACCCCTCTAGCAATTTATTTATAGTCTGGCGACTGATAATAATAAAAAAATATCTCAACATTTTAGTACCGAGTGATACTAAAATAAAAACACGTATATTGTATTTTCATAAACGATCATAATATTAAAATTTGATAGTGATAATAAATCACCCTGTATATTAATGCGAATTAATTTGATTATCAACCACATTAATATTGTTTAAGAATCGCCATGTTAAGATAAAACTACTTTGATTGTTCTGCTTTTATACACAGATGCTGAGTGCAGCGAATGCTTTAAGGCTCCGGAATGCTTTGTGTGGAGTGACTAGCGTCCATTTGGCTAACAACACAAGAAGTAATGAAACTGACCTTCGGAACGATAACAGTGATGTTAAAACTTAAAATTGAAAAAATATACGTCACTTTTTATCCTTATTGAACTAATAAAGCAATCGCTAAAATAATAATATAAATAATAATAACTAACATTGAAAAGAATGCATATTTATTTCATCTTAAATAAATACATTATACAATTAACAATAGGCGATAAAATTTACAACATTCCTCCACCGTACACACCCATGTGCTGAATATTACTGGCGAATACAAATTGTTTATAACAAAGATACTTTGACCCCACTTTAATTCCGAAGTTGCGCTTAAACAAAGACAGATGCATCATATAGGTATCTCTTAATTGGGTAAGGAGGTTGTTACACAATTAATCAATAATGGCTTAACCGATTTGGAGGATTTCTACAGTCTAATTCAGATTCACATGTTTAATTCATAAATAAATGAAACCAAGGGCATGAGAGAGTATCAAGTAATATATAATCATAAAAGAATATTTCTTTGAACATTTTAATTATCCATATTCATAAAATTGTCTACTAGTCCAATGTAAATAACTACAAAAGTCGTATGTACTGCTTCAATATTTAGACTCTCTTGAAAATATTTGCTTACTTTCTCTCTGTATACTGCTCGTTTTCACATTTTTTCATAGTTTATCGAAAGAGGTAAAGTATCATTCATCTTAGCGTTTTGACAAAATTATTTGGAGAAATTAATTAGTCTTACTTTAGTTATAAAATAAAGGCCGTCGTGCATAGTAATTCAGTATTTTCAAATGATGTGTTGCTTCTTTTGACTAATTATATTGAGCTCTGGTAGAATATGAAGTTATTGAATCAGTGGATAACCTTCGTCTGTTTTTTGATAAAGCATTATTACACTGCCTGGTTAATTAAAAAGAGCTACCCTCAAAAGTATAAGGAATAAAAAATTTCCAATTTTTTTGTTACACATACTTTTTAATGTCTTTCTTACTTCGTTGGAATGCTTTAGCATATTAGAACTTCGTTAATTATATTGCTTCTAATAAATACAGAACAAATTTGTCATTCGTTTTTGCGTTAACATAAACAACACATTGTAGCTGTCTGTACATTTATAAAAATACGACAAATTTAATTACAAAATCATTGTTAGGAACTTCCTAAAATTACTTTCAATTACAAACTATACATGACATAGCATTTCACATTTATTGGAAATATTGTGGCAAAAATAAAATTCTTTCTAAATATGAAAGTAATTGCAGTGTTACCAAAGACCCCTTACATATATTGCTATTTTTGCTTGTCCACAGTGATATCAATAAACAGACTAAGCTAAGAATAATTACTGTATATAATAAAAACTACTCATATTTGGGCACTTGAGAATCATTAAACCAATACACGTGCTTGGCAGTGGTATGGGAGGGGCTAGTTAAAATAAATACATTAAGATATCCAGGTTTTCACACATTTGATATGAAACTATTTTTTCCTATCTAAATCGCGTGTATTTGTTTTTTCAAACCAACGTTTCGGGCCAGTATACAGGTCCCAAGGTCACAAGGTCACAGCCATAGACATGAAAAATAAGGGACAGCTGACTGAGATGGTAAAGTAATGGTATCACATCTATGCAATATTTTTCTTTACGCTACAAAGTGACTGGACGAACAAGTCGCGTTACTACCAGGCGGTGGTAAGACACGACCCGAATTTCATCGCGCTTACCCAGCGCAGCGACCGCGTGTGTTTAACTGTCACGGCAAAATACTCTATTTATTTAGCTTTTACGTTATAACTTAAATGAGCGTCCCGAGTACACGGGCGAGGCTGGCTTGAATTTGGTCTACGCGGCGGCCCCGTGGTTGTATTATTCGAGGATTTTAAATGTTGTTGCCTAGTAAATAGAATTCAGATTCATGTACATTAATGGCGAATCTACTTGGTAACTGGGCGGTCGCCGCGCGAAAACTTTCTCCTCGTGTAACTGGGCGCTAACAGTAGCAGTGCCACTCAGATCTTTAAGGGTCGTATTCCAGAACTCTATTCAATACTCAAGTCAGAACTTGAGTATTGCAGTGAGCACTGAAAATCATACTCAAGTCCTTGCCATTAGGGTCGTATTTCCAGTGCTTGAAATCATACTCAAGTCTGCTCAAATCCTGACTTGAGCATTGATTAGAGTTCTGGAATACGACCCTAAATCACAAAGATCTGGGTACTGCCACTGCGTCCGTCACCCTGAGACTCAAGTTGACAAGTCCCATGTGCCTGTAACTTCACCAGCAACCTTACCCTTCAAAACCGAAACGCAGTGATGCTCAGATTACTGCTTGGCGGCAGAAATAGGTACGGTTGGCAGCACTTCCCTGGACGAACCCCACCACAAGGAGCTCTACTGCTCTAAAAAAATAGTTTCATTTCCAATATTCTGAGATTTAAAGCCCACATTTAAAATAGTATAGGAATGAACAAGGAACTCAATCTGCAAGTCACATAAAGGATATTGGACAGTGTAGACAAGCAAATAGTACAGATCGTAAGTGCATTGACAGCAATGCAGCTGTCTTAAAGAACCCAGAAGTAGAGCACAATAACAAGCAGTATGACAGCACCTGCAGTGACCTTCACCAACATTGATTTGGTGTTGAGGTATGTCGCATCCTTCTTGTACTTTTGCGACATCATAGATAGGTTTTGAGTCTTCGTGTCCAGTTCTGGAAATAGACACCATTTTGTAAAAAAAAAACATAGAAGTAGAAACTGTTTTTTCTATTTAGGAAATGAAACTGTTTTTCTGGATTTAAATTGCGTATTTGCGTATGGTTGACTGTCAGTCAACCATGACCATGGGACCTGTAAAGGGCCCGAAACGTCGGTTTGTTTGAAAAAACAAATATACGCGATTTAAATCCGGAAAAACAGTTTCATTTCCTATGTGTAACAATCGCGAAAACCTTCTTAGGTTTTCGCGATATGTTTTTTCTATTGCTAAACTTTAGTAATGTATTTTAATGAACTTGGTTGAGCACTGCAGCACTCCCAATTGAAGTATTTACCAGACAAAATGGCCCCTCTCTGCAACACATCATCAATGTTTTGCATCATGATGCGCTGCACATCTCCGAGTTGTCCACTAAGTTGAGCGGAGGCGCCGGCGCGCCGTGCCCGCGCGCCGCCCTCCGCGTACTGCTTCCGTGCGCGCTGCATCCACGTGTCGAACTCAATGAAAGTGTAGGGACGAGTTACTGTGTTCACCTGCCGAGTATTTATGAAAGTCATTTATGATCAGGTTTTGCTATTGAAAATTGAATAACAGGATAATTATAATTTGACATTTAAAGCATTTTCATAAAGTATTCAGCCCCATTCGAAAAACATTGATTGTAATATAATGTATATTGGATGTAATAATATGACAATAAAAATGGATAATAATCATGTTTTTTTAATTTCCGTATAAATTATTTTTACCTTTGTATCAAGCCAGATTGATAAGATAATACAAATGCATTAAACTGTACTATACTTATAATTAGCAGATTATTTGTGCCGTTCTGTCATAGTATGAATATATTTCAAAGTTAGGCATCGTGCAAATGTGTGTCTCATGTTGGATACAAGCAACAAGAAGTGAATATTCTATTTTCACACAATCGATATGAAATCGATAGTCGCAGATTGCAGCAACCGGACAGTTGCTGGTTGCGGCAACAGCAATTGTATGAATGTTGAATATTTGCTTCTAGTATCCGATACAAGTCACATGTTTGCTTTATTCATTGACTTACCCGTTTACCGTACTGTTGATAAAATTCTTGTGCAATTTCCTCTAAATAGCTGAATGCTAGCCTTTTGCTATAGTTTCTCTCACAAAGCACTAGGTAGCAGATCTCGTTCTCAATTAAATAACTGGAAATATATACATATTTGTTTGCGATTTGTCTATGTTATGACTACTAGTACTATTGTATAACAAAATTTGTGTTCTAAAGACAAATCAAAACTTAATACGAAAATAATAAATAACAAGCGTCAGGACTCACTGGAATAGGTAAGGTCCAGTTTCAATGGAACACCGGATGGGCGATTGAGGGCCTAGCTTCCTAAACAGCATTTTGGCCTGGTTCTGGTACTCCAGAATATTGCAGCCGCTCTGCGAACCACCATAGCAAATCATATTAACGATAAAAATAAACGCCTACGAGTCAAATAATAAAAAACGACCATTGAAGTGATGAAAATCAAGCGTATTAATTTTTTCATATATTTCGAATTGAATCTTAAATTTATGAATTGCAAACCAATGCAACAGGTTGAGCAATTTATATTTACAGTGTTTTTCACAGTTACCTGTTCGTCTTCTTGCATCGTAGCGGCTAGAGGCAGGCCGTCGACGACCCGTGCTATCATAGTCATTAATACCATTTTGGAAAAATTTTAACGTCTCTCACATTAACATATAGAATACTACATGTGCTGCACCAGTTTTTGCAAAGCAATTATGTCTTTTTCCTTCGCATTATTGTGAAATTGGAAACAAAATGTGCATTGACAGCTGTGAATACACGTCAAGACGTCTAACACAATATGACATGACAACAACACGTCACTAAGACTATAGAATTGGATACGTTCAGTTTATTTTTACATCAAGACCATTGACTTACAAAATCAAGACGGATATAATTTTGCTGTAATATTAAATTAACACGGCTACCCATTGACTTACAAATAAATGGACGACGGGTCTAATACAAAAACCACGAAAAAAATGTCCCAAGTCAACCTATTCGAAATTTAAATCGTTATGTCATCGCAGTATCGCGCTGTCCGTAGAACAAATGAAGACTAAAGCGGAGTGTCGCGCTCTGTATACGATTTTAGCGCCTTACAAGTGCGGACACTTTTTAGCGCGGACCCGACGTCCATATAATTGTAAGTCAATGCGGCTACCCCACAAAATCTAGTGTGAGCTGTAAGCAAAATTTTAAAAGAGAGCCCAAAAACAGTAATCAGGTTTGCCCATGAACAAATTTCCTTTTAATGTAAAGTAAGTATTAGTAGTAGTAGGTAGGGTACCAATCAACGAATACAATGATGTCACAAAAAAGGCCAAAAAACAATGATTATATAGTTTATATCCCTTATTATAATACCTTTGAATATTTATTGAAGTAAAAGTGAGCATTAATTATCCTGCATTGCAGTCCACCTAGCCGTACACCGCGTAACGCAGGATTATGAATGTAGTCGCTGTGTTCACACCATCCTGCAATCTTGCAATGTGTTCTGCGGACTTCATATGTGGAACATACGCAGGATAGTATACGAGCAGTCTCCTGCCTGCGCGACGGACTGCAATACAGGTAGTGAATGGGTCGTTTAAAGTTACTGTAGCAGCCAAAATCAAAATACCGTATGAGCATTACTCAGGTGTTTGGTTTAGTTATTGCATTAGAAAATTTGGAATAAAATTTGATTTTGTTTGATTCATTTAAATATAATAAAACGACTATGATTTTCAGTATCAGGATTCATTATCTACTAATGTTAATGACAATATACAGAATGGAAAATATCAATGATATAAGGACTTTAGGAACCGTTTCGTACATACAACTCATTTTTTTTTGATAATTTTGTGGATTGCATCCTTTTTGCTTAACTACGTCCAATTGTTACCCATATAGTGGGACCCATTTTCTTCCATTGACTTAGTCTTTTGAGATTCGCTTCGTGTAGTCTCCTGCAAAGATTTATGGTGGACGCTAATAATATTTTGTATCTTATGTCTTGACTCTTCTACAGTCTCATAAGACTTTTTGTAAATTATTTTTTTTACATAGAACCATAAAAAAAATCCAGAGACTTAAGATGTGGCGATATTCCAGGTCCCATTTCTATCTAACCAGATCTAAGATCCAAATATTGAAGTTATCATTAAATAAACGGTGGATATTCTGCTATTATGACGATAATGCAGGTCTGATGAAATATGTTATTGAAAACATTGCCCAGTAGGATAATTAAAAAATTCTAACGTGTTCTTTATTTCTTAAAAATAAATAGTCTAGATAAGGTAATGTTTTCATTTTTCACGAACATCTTTTAATTGTAATTGTAATTGTTTTTTTTCAAAAAACAATGTAACACATAACTTGTTTAATTTCTGAAATTAATTAATTTTGCTTGATTTTGTATACATAATGTAACACGTTGTCATGTGCTTCTTACAGCGAGCCTAAATCAATTTTACAACGTCTCTTATTTCAGCGGTTAACAATTGTATACAACAAGTATCTTTAGGTCTTTTCACCGCCTTAGGGGATGAATGTGCAAAATCCGTTCTTATTCGGTGCTTACGTCAAAAACCTTTAAAAACAATGATGCGCTGAAGCCATTCGGCTTCAACACTTGGTACAAAGTGACATTAACCACAGGATCACACTAATACTCCAAATAGCGTCAAGTACCACACTTGACACGCGAAGCATCGACATCATGAAGTGCCAAATGAAAATCAAATCGTGAAGACGGGCTTAAACAGTTTAGCAGCTCCATTTCGATTGCCTCTCCCGATCGGAAACTGCACTTTTAAGAGTCGAGGCGTATAAAATATTGCAGGTGGGCTACCCGATCGTATCGACTCCGGTTTGAATTAAAATCAGGGCCCAGGATCCGCTGCATTGATGGTGAGTATTGCTGTCGTTACTTATACTAATAGACACTAACAGCAGCAATAGAAATAATAATGTAAGTCGAGATGAGGGTAGTTGCCGACAACGAAAGAGACTATAGACTGCCACTACGTCTTCTTAAAGTAGTCAACCGCCATTTGTCAGTAAATCTGCGACCGATGGAACTCCTATCGCGAATGATCGCGACGAAAATAAAAAGCTAGTCGTTAATAGTGACAACTGTTTAGCGAATAAATTTTAGTGTCTGTGGAAGCATTTAGTTAATTTCGAGAAGTCTGATTTTAAAATGTCATAATTTCCATTCCTAAGTTTGTTGCAATCAATCTATACTCCTTTCGCTTGTTTAGTAACCACCATTAATACCGATATCTGCTAAACTGTGATTCACTGTGGTCATTGTAATTGTTCAAAGCTTATATTGTAATTTTTTCTATATCTATGTTTGTAAGGTTGCAATTTGTATTTTTGGGATTGGTATACTTAATGCAAAAGAAACAAAAGATTGTATTTTATTGTGGATATTTTATTAACATTATCATCATGCATCAAATTATGTGCTAACTCATTTACACTTATAACTAACTATACATAGAAAAATAACTTAACTAGGGGGCAGAAAATACAGTATTTTGTAAATTACACAACTAAAACTATAATTAAAATATCGGACTTTAATTGCATAAAACTAAAAGCGAGTTTAACGCAAAATCACTGTACCGCACTAACTCTCAGAATAGGCATTTCGAAAATAAGTTGCGCCCTCTAGCGGCCGGTAGTTGCGAGCAACGCCCGGCGGCTGCAGGCAGATGTCGCTCGTATACAAGTGACTCATGTTAGCACTCACGCTTCCGGAATACAATTACAAATGGACATTAATTAATCAGAATCCATTGAAACGTGAATGAATAAACGACAAAACGCGTCCTCCCTCCTCTCTATACCGAATTCACTAACCTTCACATTGCATCCGCGCAAGTATTGACATTTTACCTATCTAGCGACACCAAGCTACATGCGTTGCGTCGTGAGGCGTGCGTTGGGTGCCTCCACTTGTACATCAGTAAAGCACTTGTCCTTAATGTACAACGCTCGTGTGTTACAGCTCCGGTCTACACCTGACCCGGTACCGATTATGGCGTCCGAATTAATTAATTTATAATCAAATTTAAGATAATAGACTAGGCTCGATTAAAATAATTTCTTTAACAATAATTTTCTCGAGGTGCTGTCAAAATTTATACAAGGGAAAAATTTAAGTACATTATTTTAATTAGAAACTTTGATTTTCAACAACATCAATTCGACTAAAATTATTTAAACCTCCGAGCATTATTTTAAATGCCTGCTCAAACATTGTGCCTACTGCCGGTAACTTATATCTCACAGTAGCGATCGCGTACTAGTGTGCCGAATTATAAATTCTGAGAGCACTCGCCTTCCATCGCGTGGTCCATTCATTGCCTACTAGTCATTAATTATTATACGCACTATCATACAATAACATTTGTAACCTACGAACGAAATTTTCTATAAAGGAAAGATCGTAAAGCGGCGCGGTCGCCGTGTCGTGTCGCGGCCGTGTCGCCGGTGATTATTTAAGGCGGCCGGAAGTGGCGCCGGCGACCGCGCCGCTCTCGCAATAAACGAAATAAATAAGTTAAAACCTACAGTTATATTTACAAAAGCATAAGAAGTGCCGAAAGTAATAGAATCGTCGAGAATCTTCCTATCTATATAAAAATATGATTAAAATTCCACTTTTATTAATATGTATATGTAAAATATTTGATCACATGAAACGGGCACTGGATTTGTTCGAAGAAGTTTGGACACTGAGATCTTTTCACTTAACAAGTAATCACCTAACGCACTGGATGTATCGATAACTGATGGTGGTGTGACGGTGTGACACTCGTTGCTGAGAGAACATCTCTTCGCTGTCTGTCCCTCGACTCGCTCTAGCACCCATAAAACTTGACGTTTCGATTTCCAGGGCTCCACTGGACCTTTCGCGGTGGAGCGGGGCGCGCAGCCGCCGGCGCCGGGCGCTAGTCAACGTTAATATTTGAGAGCTTCGCTTATCTATCTCCTAACTCTAGATAAATATTTAACTTTGTATATAAAAATATGAATGAATAAACTGGAAGAGGTGCGCGGCCGCGCTCCCCGCTCGTGTTCGGACGCCCTCTATAATAAGTCTTCGCAACGTACAATACAGATTGTCTATTAGTACATAGTTCATCTTGAACATATAAGGATTGTTTTCATCGCATCGAATGAAACATGCATCGTACCGTCTCTCGATCAACGCGAACTAGACTATGCCTTAAACAACCGTTTGTTATCAACTATCTATTTAAAGTATTATGATTCATTAACATTGGACCACAAATCGTAATTAATTATTAATAATATTTATTCAGGTAACAAAAAATAGAAGCCTCGCGCATGTCGACAAACAAACGATATATCGTATAGGTACAAATAACATTGATTACGGGTTTTGTATATCCTGATATGCACTGAGGCGGTGTATATGAAAATCTCTGAGGCTGATATGTGCACTGCGCGCGCGAGGCTTCTGCAACAGGCCTACCGTAATTTAAATAAACGAAATAAACTAGAATATTTCACTTAAAACAGCTCACTTACTGTAACGTCTATATAATAGTAATAATTAACACAATGAACGCACAAAATCATCCCTTACAATAATAGAACATCCCCTAACAGAAAGTTGGCAGTAGGTTTCAGTACTCGTGCAGAATTCACCGAATTCCACAAATCTAAAAACCTAAAATAATATCAATTGAAAATTCGGTTTAAAAACGATAGTGTTAAATAGATTAGCATGAGAACACATAGAGTATCGCTACAACAAAGGAACAAACAAGTCGCTAGCTGCGCTGCGCGCGCGCACCGCAGTAAACATGTACGATAGATCAACAGCAGTGGGTCGACTGTAACAAGGTGTAAATATGCAAATGGCCATAAAAAGCACCAAAAAAGTTATATAAATCTGAGGGTAGTTATATACGATATTTTTGTCATTATATAAACTTTTTACGTAAATATTTCTTTATATAAACTCTTATTTCACTATAATATTATTTACTTATTGCATATTGTAAAAACTGTATGTTCGAATATTATAAATTGTATAATTCATATGAATTCTATTTTTGCGTAGATCTGAGGTAGGAAGTTCCGATTCGCACAGTAGTCGGTGCGCCGAGCGCTCTCTCGGCGCTCGTTCGGCGCTCCACAAACTTCGATACAAATATTAAAAATTCGATTCAACATTATACAAAAGTCACTCCGTTTCCATATAACATCTAGCAAATTAGTTCCTCTTCTGAAGTTCCCTAAATATAGGTACTATATAAACATTTGAGCAATCAATTTCGTCTCTCCTATTCTTGTATAAATATTAATTTCAATGATAAGTTAATATTAGTTCGATTTGAGAGTAGTATTTATCTTAACAACAACATTAGAAGCGATCTGAAAAACAATGCATGATGATTTGAATGACAAATAGACGAATTTACTATTCATTAGTGAAAAAATGTAAGACCGAAATGAATACGCGAATCTATAATAGTTACGTATGACAAAGGTCCGTCGCATTCACACACAGTCCGCACTGGAGATTCGAATCGACACGCACCGCTGAGGGTGGGGTAGCGTCCGTCTGGTCGTCGGCAGCCTACGCGAGCGAGCAGTCGATCTCGACAATGTCCTTGGGCACGTCGACGAACTGGTAGACGAGTCGCTGCCCGTCCACCTTGGCGAGGATGCCGCGCTGGTAGTAGTAGCGCAGCGCGCGGCCCATCGTCTCGTAATTCATGTCGGGCTTATTCTTGTGCAGGCCCCAGAGGCGCGACACGGCCTTCGAATCGACCAGCTTGAAGACGCCCTTCTCGCGGTTGGTCCATTTGATGTAGCGGGGGCAGTACTCGCGGTCCTGCAACAGCTTGAGCAGGAATTCCCAGAGGTAGGTGGTGGAGCCCTCGCGCGACTTGCGTTTCACGCCGGTGGGCTGCGGCGCGTCCAGGCGCGGCCGCTTCTTGGGCTTGAGCTTGTTGTGGTGGTGCTGCCGCTGGTAGTCGCCAAAGTCGAACACGGAGTAGGGCAACTCGTCGTGCGCGGAGTGCAGCGGCGGCGGCGCGGGCGCGGCGAAGTGGTGCGCGCCCCCCACGCCCACCCCGCCGCCACCGCCGTACCCGTACCCGTACGCCTCGCGTTCGTTCACGCCGCCCACTGAAACATAAACATCACGTTGGTTAAATATTATGACAAATTTATTTCCAGGAGCTTTTGAATTCTAAACATAAATTGATAAACTCATTAAGTTCCCTTTCATTAAAGGCAAAAGGCAGAACGTTCTATTAAGTACAATTCTCGAATAGAAAAGATAGCTTTATTGTGAAGTTATCGTTTATTATCTCAGAATTTGTCTTGCTTGTAGTTTTGTTCTCGGTAGGATCTGGAAACTTGAACATTTGCACTCTAATACGAGTACGCTTGCAATCATGACATATTAGAAGAATTGTTTGACCAAACGCTAAACGGTAAGAATAAACGGAACCGACACATTGTTAGCGTAGGGCTCAGATTACAAAACAAGTGTAGGGCTTGTATAACTAACCCGAACAATAGTGGGACTAGGTTGGTCCCACAGCTCCACTTGTGGGAAAGTTAGGACGGTCTATGTTGTCAAAACTGCGCTTAGTTTTTACAACACCTTCACCGTAAATAAAATCTCTATTTGCTTATTTTTATAGGCTCAATTCGTAACATCCTATGAGAAATGTTTCATTGTGCTATCTCTGTTTTTGCGTTTGATATATTTGAACTCATGCTGCAATAACATGTGCCAATCGTCATAAAAATAACAATAAATTAAAAAGAAACGACGAGGCCCGGCGTACAGGGAAATCATTAGCTGTGTTTGTGCTTGTTATCGAAATTCAATTATTGCATTGACGGATGATGAATGGCACTGTTTGGCCGGCTATCTGAATATCGTCCGATGGTTACCGTCGCTCATCGCGTTCACCGAGCGACGAGCGGTGACCGGCGCAAGCGAATAAGAACCATGTTTGTAATGTCATGTCTGTTGTGGTATTTGATAGTTCTACTCCGAATAATAAATTAGATTTTGGCCGCGGGGGAGGCGAGGCAGCGCGGGGCAGTACTCCGCGGAAAATTGGAACGTGAAAATCCGGTTAGTGAAAACCGTAGCAAACAACACGAAACTAACAGCGCGGCGGTTAAAAATACAAGTATTTGATAAGACAATGAATTGAAATAGATAAACGCGGACTAGATTGCGTCAACGCTGTGTCTGCCTTGACCTCAATGCTGCGCCCGCTTCGCGTCGCACGCTTCACCACGCACCTCGCCGCCGCTGTCGCCTCGCCCTGTCACCGGCTTTCGGATTTTCCTCCAGCACATGTCACGACATACAAACTTGTTTTGATTATTTCGGAATCCTGTCAACTGCGCATATATTGTTTTGAAACGTGTCCAAATAAACTTTTCTTCGGTACCGGCCTGGAAACTACCAAGAAACTAGGTCTGACAAAATGGAAAGCTGTTCGATGTAGCTAGGTCAATAACGATGTCAGTTTCTGGGGTGATTTATCCTGGCCTCGGAAGAAAAAAACAATAGTTATCTAGCAAAACCGCAATAAGGAAGTCGTCGATTTTTGGCGAGCGTGACATCCTTTGTGGGCAGACGGGCGATCGATGTCATGTCGCGTGGCTGTGAAGGTGTCTCTACAAATCGCATAGTTTATTTTTACCACAGCGAGAGGTTGGGACACGTACATAATTAACGCATTCATTATAATGTCTACTAAATGTTATACTTTTCATTTGTTATACATTCTATAATACCCTGCTTAGATTTAGGATATACGTTTTTTTAGTAATACCTAATGAAGTTCTTTGGAATTAGGACTAAACGGTTTCATTAATTTTCGCAGAGTTGTTGTTCAGTTGTTAGTGTAAACATGAACCGGGCGCGTAGCCGCCGCCATTTTAGTTTATGTCTAATATTATCTAACTGGCGTATTTTCGCGCGTCTTATCGCGGTCGTTCACCCAGCACGCTACACGTGTCCGTGTCCGTCACGTACCGCTTCCAGTTGCGTAAGGAGCGCCTGCCAATTGTCTTACTAACTAATCAACGCACTGCCATCTAAGGCTCGTGTCCGCGCTGCTATCGCCAATGGCTCCCTATACAATGTTGACGCCGTGGTTGGTGTGAGGGAACATTGCGAAAAGTCACGTTAAAACACAGGCCCAGTTTTTAATTGCCTTTTTAATTTTTTCATTGCCTAGTATCTAAGCTAGAGTTTTCGTATTTTGAGCGCATCAGGAAAGGATAGAAATACCTGTTTACCTCTTTATAAAAGCTGCCAAAATAATTCAAATAACGATCGCTGGAAAAGCCGGGATTACCGCGATACTATATCGGCAAACGACGTTAGTGACTCGATACAAAATTCAAGTTGATAACGGTTGCACAACAGTGCTTATGTTATTTACAATTTAACGAAGTAGAAGCTTCATAAAATCCCTCGCGAGCCCTGGGAACGGCGGCGGTGGAACGGGGTAAAAAACCTGCATTTTATGCGGTGGCCAGTCTATTTATAGTTAGCGCTGGACGCATCCTACTGGTTGTTAGGATCAAGGTTACGGCGTTTACGCCCGTTTGTAGTTTTAGAATGTCAACTTCGCTACTTGGCTTTGAAAAAAAGGAATAGCATCTTCCCCTAAAGTGGTCCTTATTCGCAGGGCGCAAAGACTGTAATTGTTCGCGAAAGATTCCCGGATGCAAGTATGCGAGTGCGTTAGTGAGGAGAGGGGGAACCGGTTGCGCTTGCGCATCCCGGCTGCAATAAATGGGTTACCCCACAAACCTCTTGCGATACAAATGCTTGTTTGTTGCTTTATTTCTCGTTAGAGCTTCGCCGCGAAACAAAGGCCTTCTGGCCGCATGTTGAACATCTCTTTGGGAAACTACGTTGGCGGTAAATCGTGGAATTTTTCTTGGAGCAAAAAGTCGCCAAACGGTCTCTTTACGCAACGACTGTATAGTACGAAAAACAAGATAACATATCAGTTTGCAAAAAATGTTATCGTTTATTTTTGCGCACGATAAGTCTTTATCGTACGTGAAAATATACATTATCTCGAGATAAGACAGGGGCATTTCCTCCAGGCAACTGCAGCGTTGGGTCTTATCGCGCGATAGTTTGAGGCGGAAGAGATAGCGAATGTTTTGAGGATATTACCCATTGGAGTGTTTATTGCTCAGTTTTGATTAGGTGTACTTCCTTTATTGCCAATATAGAGCGGAGGTGGGCGGAGAAGAGAGATCTAACTACCTTTGAAAGTGTGGTAATGAACGGACTGAATATGTGAGTCTAAAATTGTAGACTAGCTTTTGATTGACTTTTGAAGAATTCTGCACATGATGTAGATATTGTATGATCTTATGTACAGGAGGATAAATATCAAGAATAATTTGACGTAATTAAAACTGATCCTTGAACCGTAACAATCAAAGAATAATTTGCTTCACGCGGAACACAAATTTCTTGAATGTATAAGTAAATAGAAAACCAAGATTTATAATGATCGGAAACCGAAGGAAGGAAGTTAAAGAAAATGAGAAATAATTTTATTTGTGCGATGCATCACGACCGGAACGAATGTTTATGCAAAAAATAATGAAGACATTTTATTGTTAAACGTGTATCCTTCCTTTACAATAGAATCTATGCTCATCCTGTGTCGCCGGAAAGGTAACAAGCCAGGACTCGACTGTATCGTCATTTGTAAAAAAAAAAAGTTTCTAAAAAACGAGTATGCAATAAGGAAAATAAATAGTTCGTTGAAGGGCCCAATATGGACAATTTTTGGAAACAGTAAAATTAATGCACTTGATCTTTTAACATGCCTACAATGACATACTTACAAACTTTTACAAGTGCTTAAAACAACGTTCCTATCACAAGAACAGTAAGTTCAGTAAAGTACCAAGTTAAAATATAAATACCAGGAATTAAACTCGCAATAATAGTACACTTTCTCTGTCAATTTATTATAATTGCTATAAATACCGTATCACAAACACGCTCTTTTTAGTTTTCAACCAAAATCCTATTGAAAGACTTTTGAACTTTTGAGTTTCAAAAAAATTTTGTTGTATTTTTGCTAGTTAAAAGAGTCTCCTTAAACGCGTCATTGTGTTCCTGTACTGAATAATGTTACTATATTTGTGAAATTATTGAAATTATTTTATTAAACAATATCTCAAAATGTTACTTAATAGATGCAGAGGCGTAACCATTTGGCAAAAAATTTGGTTATTTGGTGGATTGGTTAAAATATAAGCGGTCAAACACGAACATTTGTATTCTATCTCTGAGGTTTTTTGTTTTGTAGTATTTGTTTGACTTTCAGTTGAGTTTGTTGTCGTGGATTATTCACAAAATATACATTAAATATTGGTTGTGTTTCATTAGTTAAATTTACTCGATATTACTTATATTTAAATAGGACGGTATGCGCCACAAGAAATAATGTTTAGGAACTTATGATTCTTCGAAAACCTTAACGATTGCACTCGGTGTACATAAATTAAAAGACTCGAAAGTTGTATATTTCTGTCGCATGTCCGCCGCTAAGCAATAAACTCCCAGAGAGACATATGCACCTGTACATGGGCATATTCTTTAACATTTCTTCGTGCGGTACTTGCCTCTTAGAATCAGTTGGAAATAAAACGAAGGAAGAAACAAATACCGACACATAATAATGCATTCATTGCAAGTATTACAACAAAATGTCAATTGCCAAGAAGGCATTGATTAGCATGCGTCCAGGGCATTCGAAGGAGTCGCGAACGCGGCGCAAGTGGCGGCACAGGCGGAGCGCATCGGATGCGCCCGCGCTGCCAATGACCAGGAAATGACGCCGCCGGCTGACCTTCACGTACACACACCAACACGTACTCATGAACACACACAGTCCCTGTATTCCCGTTTCCTTAGTTAGCTTGTAGCGGGGAAGTTTTGCATTTGCGCGTGTGCTCTTACATGCTCGTAGAGCTTGAAATTTTTGATCAAAATAGAGCCATGTTGTAGAGATATGAGTAAAATCGTTGAGAATTAAATGTTATCTTTGTGTACTGTGTTGAAATATAATTAGCCATTATGTTTTAAAATATAAGCACGAGATAGCAGTAAGAAGCAGAGGAAGGCTGATAAAAGATGTTTTTATGCAACTCGGGAAGGTGACATTGCGTCGCCGAAATTGTAAATAATTGATACTGTAGCATCCGCATTCTGATAAAAAATGTCAAGTGGCAGTTACGTACCAGTAATGTTAGCTACATTGAGCTTATTTTCATGGATGTACTCTAAATTCTCTAAAATATTTTTGCAACAAACGGGTTCTATTAAACTCTTTCGGAAAACGTGATGTTTAAGATCCAGACTGACGTGTAACAAGAGCATGAATAATACGTGTAATTTCCGTGCCGAAAATGCTATAATGCAGTGCGCAGGCGCCTTGTCATCGGTCTTTGCGAGGCGGGGGTTATATGTGGGCGCAGTCAAGTCGCTTCGCGTTAAGTAAGGTCAGCCGCTGCACCTTACGTAAGTGATAACAGGGTATCCAGGTCAAGTGGGGGCGGGATGACGGGACTCGACGAGAATTTGATGGAATTGTAGAAGAAGAGTGACGATTTCAATACATTAAAATTGGTCCACATAATTTATTCGTCAAATACAAAAACGACATATTTCTTAGTGTGTCATATAACTTTTAGTACTTACGTAAACACGTAAATCAAATGGGAAAATCCAATTATGCAATACTTTTCCTCTTATGTGTCTCATACGTCTCTCTCATTCGAATACAAGTTGAAAATAATTTCAATAAAATAAATTGTTTTCCATAAACTAAATTTAGTCATCAATTCTATTTATAATAAGTTTCTCAGGCTGTTTGTGCGTCGCACACGTCGTGCACACTACAGTTTCACTCTATTATTATTTTGTTATCGATATAGCGACGATATTTAAATGTTTCAATGATGCATGAAGTGTTGTGTGTTGTTCGAGATTTGCATCAGGTGTCGTTCACTCTGCGTCCTTTCAGTCGATCGCGTTCAGATAAGTCTGCGACCGGTCCTCTTTTGCGTAATCTCTTCTGCAATTGTTTATAATTCGTAATGTCAGAGATTATGTTGCTTTGTGTAATCAGGTTCCATTAAAGTCCATCTAAGTTCGTTTTTATTGTAGTTTTTCATTTCCTTTATTGACTATTTCGTATGGTTTTGGAGATGATGAACAATACTGTCTACATTGCCAAATAATTGAAATGTGTTTTAACCAAATCTGTTTTTTTGTTTAGCCTTTGTGTTTTTTGTTTTTAATACCTTTTAAAATACTCTCGGTTGGATGGCAATTAGAAACTGAGTTCTGACTTCACTATGAGAATACTTGCACTTTGTTTATTATTATTATTAATGTTATAGTTACAGTTTTGTAGCGATTTTCTTGCAATATCCCATGTTTCTCTGGTTATCCTCTCAAACATTTTAATCTGTAAGTAATCTTAATAGTAGCAGGATTTCACGCTTGTTGCAATTTAAAGTTGCAGTTGCTATTTTAACTCCGAACAGGATTCTAACTAGACGGTGTAAGTTGTCTTTCTTTTGCAATACCTCCTGACTGGTTTTTGGATTACCGTCTTGAGTTTTGTTTTTATTTCCGCTTATAGTATAATTTTCTTTTGCACAAGTTTGTTTTTCGATTTTCATCTATCTGGCTTGGTGTCGACCACTGGAAATAAGTCGCCCTCTTTACTTTATTAGGTAAAATGGGCAAGTGAGTGCGAACAAAACCGCCGAGAATAAAATTGATGATTGAGTAATTCTACATAGTGCTTAGTCATGATGTTGTTTTTTTCGTCTTATTTGTGGTCTAAAGTCAGTTTGTCGCGCTTATATATGTACGTTCCATGTGTTACAAACATCATAACAATTATGTATTTGCAATTACATAGCACTAAAACAAAATATTTATTTTTTAATAAAGTAGATATAACAAAAGATTAATATCACATTAAACAACTAAATTTTGTTCAAAAGTTTAAGTAGGTGCGGCATCAAAAGAAATTATTCTGCCCTTTTATTTTTGCTCTCATCTATACAACTAATTTCCAACAAGAAAGACAATTTTAATACGAACGCAATAACAGTTTAAAAATGTACCTAAAACTTGTATAAGGAAGGAAATTTCAGTGGTTACGTAATTTAAAACACACAACTTCAACGATAACTAAACACGGAACAAATTTTGTATAGTGCGCAGTTTTCAATGGCTGGATATAACAGACGGGCCGTATAATGAGCATTCTTTGCCACAACTGAGTAAACGCTATGGCGGGAAGCAATGTCGGCGAGTTTGTTGAATTTGTTCTATGGTAATGAATTGAACGACTGATGATATCATTAATAAATTCTTGTACTATTATTTTATTTACTAGTAATTTAAGTCAACAAATTTATGCACGGAGATAGTTCCAGAGAGACATAACTAACATAACATAATTCTAGTTGTTTAAGATACTGTACGTGAAAAGTGTGGGAAAGTTATGCTATTTGAAAACTAAATAAAATAGAAGTAGACGCATGCACCTGTACCCACAGCTGGGCTTAGGCCTCATATTCCTATTTCGCTGCAGGACTTCTCGCTTCTGTAATCACTTCTGGGCACCATTCAGTTGTTATTTTACCCCGTCTGACATCACCACGTCACGCAATATGAACGCTGCAATTTAGCTTCGCTATCCGATCTCCTATGTTTCGGACCCCAATTCGTATTCGTATTTCGAAATTCGGAACTATCTATATTAAATATCATATAATGTGAAACGGTATCATAAATTAATATGTTACTTATACATTTCATTATTATCCAACGGGAAGTTAATATTTGGTAACTCATAATCAAATAAGTACTCCTTAATCTTCTGATACGCAACGCAAATTCGCGCACAGGTAAAAAGCCTATTTCTAGTGCATGTCGAAGATCTTGTTTATGATGATACGAAAACTATTACGATAATTTTCATTTTCATTTTCATTTTTTTTATAAGTTATGAAATCTATTTCCAATGGGAAGTCTGGCTAAATAAACAGTTATCATTTTAAAGTGTTAGGAAATACTAATTATGATACGAAACTAAAAACAATAATATTGTTCCTGGAAACAGTAATGACTCGATCATTTGTTAGGTTTATCTAAATAGGAAGTCACTAGTTATCTCGTTTAGGTTTTCTGTATCACTCATGCTGTCGCGGCCGCCATTTTAAATAATATATGTTGTGTTCGATATTCAAAATTTGTGTTTTTTTACATTACTTTTGTTTTATAATGGCCACATGAAATTAATTTCAAGAAAGAATTTTAAAAACGTATTTTGACGTTTTTACAATACTTACACATAATAATTTTCAATATAAACTAATCAATGTTATTAAAATTTTATCGAGTAGGTACAGGACAACTTTCTCATAAAAAGTGAACAGGAATAACAAGTCAAATAAAATATTGATAGCCTACAGGTTATCAGTGGCTAAATGTTTTCAAGCAGCGGCAGCGGCAGCGGGCGGGCGGAGGAGAGTGCAAACACCCGGCCGGATGCAGTTATCACGAGTCTTCGAGCACCACACTGTGCTTGCGCGCCTGTTTATTTAGGTCGGGTAACACTGCAGCCGATACTTGGGGAAGGTCAGGTTCACTTAGTGATAGTGAACTGATAGGGTTGCCTAAGCGTACTGTGTACGCCTTGGGGACTATTTTATTATCTATTATTGGTGAAGGAGAGTCTTATTAAGACGGAGCTCCGCTTGTGGTCGTTTCTGAAATTTGAACGTTTAAAGTCATGATGCCTTTGATAACGATTAGAGAGAAAAGTAAAAACGTTTTGGTATTATTGTACTAAAGAATTCGTCAACCCTATTGGCAAAGTTGACTTAACCGTTCTTTTTGACATTTGACGACATTCCCAGCGTCGCGTCGTTGGTATCTTGCAGATGCTGTCGGCTATCAGTGACCTCTCGTTTTGGCGAAGGTGGAGAGTCCGTGCACCTCGCTTGCGTAAGTGCATGTAATTAAAAATATTGTTTGGTTTCGATGTTGCCACAAGTGTGTCATTGCTAGGTTCGAGAAAATATCTTGCATTTCTTGTCTATAGTTCAGGTCTATTTTGTTCATACCAACCAATGTAGACCAATGAAGCGAAGTTTACAGATACCATGTCTATCAAGATATAAAATTAAGGACATCATTGTCCAAGTATGAGTTTTCCGAAACCTAAGTTAAATGGGAGTACGATTGATTATTCAAGTATGTAAAGGAATTTCAAGGAACCATTGGCGATTTTGTTATTTATAGATACGCTCTTTAGTTTTCCCTTTCAAGTACACGTCTAATTCTCCATTATGCGTAAAGCTTGAATAAAGTGCCTCGGTTGATCTAGGTTTACTAGGCTATTATTTACAACGCGGTTATACCGTGACTGCGATATTTGATGAAGACAGGTCGTCTGTAAAATGCTCTTTATCTTTTTGCTTTATATTTTTACGAACTGGTCTCTGCATTGCTGGTTTATTTAAAAAAAGAGCATCGCAATTTTTTAAAAAGCGGTTCGTCTGTACTTCAGTGCAGCTTCATTATCATTTCTAAACGGAATGGAACATAACCCGGCGGAACTTGAGGGCGGGGTGGCGATAGATGGTGAGGGGGGAAGCGCCGCTGCAACTGTTTGCGCGGAGGGCGCGGGACGCACGGCGCGCGGGGTGCTGGGCCGTGGTCAATGACACGGCGACATTGCATCAACGCGCGAAGGTCACCCCCTCCCGCGCGGTCACCCCCCGCTCCCCTCTAATGCGCGCAAATTCCTCCACTTCCTTGCATCGGGACGCCATCTTGGATCAATCACTCCGAGTGGAGCCTCTTTATATGTAGTGGCGATTCAATCCGACGGTTATTTACGAGAAGTAATCTTGTTGAGCTTTTTTTACTTAGCTTCGGTTGAAAATGTTATACCAGATAAGTTTTCTTTTACCTCCTACGTACTGATTCATAACGTTATATAACAGAAACAACAGCGACGATGTGTCCAAATATCGAATTTGATGATGCACAGACAAAATATTCGAGAATAGGTATTAACCTTATTAGGTATGTATATGTTCACAGCAATTTATATGACCATCTTTATTGTAGTGTTTGTTTTAGTAAATTAATTTTTCGACGCATATGTTCTCATTAGTAGTAAATAAAATTGTACTTTTATTAACCTAAAGCAATTAATCATAGAGTTTGTAGATCGTTCAGACTTCCTTCCTGCACACCTATTCATCATTACGCACGGCAACAATAACCAATAAGTCATGATATTTTTCAGGTTTGCGGTGGCTGAGGTAAAAACCTTCTGCGAGTCGCGCGACGACGTCACAATCTGCCTACACTGTCTGACAGCTTTATATATATATAAATTTTTTATTCTACGTCTTTGAGTGTAATGTAATTCCTTGTGAAACTATAACCAGAAAAACAAATTTCATGATCTTAAATTAATATTATAATCACCTACAACAGACTAAAACGTTTCCACATGTTTCAAAAATAGATCTCCATTGGAGTTAGCAATAACGCGGAGAGCGGTGCAGTGCGTTCGCGTAGGTTGCGTGTTTCACAGCATTTTCGTCTTCCGCTCATCTCTAATACTGATTTCCGGCTCGCATCCGGTCTTTGGCCTCATTGGATAACCCTATTGGATCAATAACATCCTCTATTAGACGAAGATTTGTACATATTTACGAGTAGCCAGTTCCTGGTAATCACGACAGCACATTCGTCTTTAAACCATAAATTACATTATTTGTTGACTGAATAAGGTATTTGAAGTTCTTTCTTTTTGTGCAGTTAATTGTTGTAGCAATTACTATAAAAATTAGGAATGGATAGAATTTTACCTATGCTACTAATAATGCATTATTTGTTTAACGCGTTTTTCTGCATTGTTGTCGGTGCAGAGCAAAAACGCGGGTTGACGGTCCCGCGCGGTCAAGGCCGCAGTTTCCACGCGTTGCCCAACTCAGCCCTGGCGGGGCAATCAGGCCGGAACGTTTTTTCACCTAATTATCGATCAAATTGTCAGCTTTTGTGCGCCCGCGCTGTAATTGTTGTATCAGACAAAGCGGTGACGACGACTCGCGTAATGCGACGCGAACCACGTCCGATCCGCTGATAAGGTCGACGGATTTGGTCGTTGCAAGATTTCAAATTACGTTTCTTATAAAAAGTAAACAAATTGACGAGGAACATTTCATTCGATTCAGCATTTTCGTATCAGAGACATCAACGAGAGCTTAAAATTGTTTCTGTTGCATTGTCTGTCGTCAACTTCACACTCTTGCTCCCTTCACTCTGATTAAAATATGTATGTTGTTGTATTGATCGTGGTACCAGTAACTTCTTCTTTATCCGAATGCGGTAATTAATTAAATTGCATGCGAGGTTGCGCAATTAACCTGCCGCGTACTAAGTTGATTAAGGGCAGCATGCTCTGAACTCGCGCGCAGTTTCGACGAACGTCCGCCTACTAAATTTAACTGGCCCATATTCCCACGCCCCGACCGTCAGTTCGCAGCATTGACATCGGCTATATTAAACCGCACTTTTGCAACGGCTGCTATAGTCCTCGCCGCTATTCCCTGGAATCCGCCGCTTTGGCACCGGGAATGTGTGCCGCGCGTAAACAGATTGCGAAAGCCCTCTATGTTATAGCATCACTTCCACGCAGAGGCTGCGAGTGCAGCGGCGGCGCGCTGCGGGGCTATTTATGCAGTGCTATGCGGCCTAACACTGACCCGGTTAGGTCTCGACCGCGTAAACACAAGGATAGCAAGTCGCCAGCGCTCGCTCGCGATCTTCTAATTCACACTAATTGACCCGATTTGTCTATGTATAGGGCGAGTGCTGCAGGGCGTAGGGGTGGCCGTAGGCCGTGAAGGGCGGGCGTTTTTCGCTCCGCCGGGAACGAGCGGATAATTTTAAAACGGGCAGGAAACCAGTGGAGCGCGTATGTAGGCCGCCTGGACTCTGCTCCTCTTTTATACCTATCGTAAAAGAAACTTACGCTCGTATGAGATTTCCGATAAATGGAGCGCTGAGATCCCACCTCGGAATTGGGTCGCGATGATTTTTCTTGAGTGTTCGCGACTCGTCGCTGAGTGATTCCGTGTCGTACACGTATTTCGGAAGCGGGAAGACGGCTGCGGTTACGCCACCGCAAGTGGCTGAGATGCGTTGCGAAATGGCGCGGGCGCAGGCGGTCGCGTGTGAAACGGAACGCTTGAAGGTGACGCACGGCCATTGCTGGAGGACTATAATAATATGGAACGCTGATTTGTGATTCACAATAAACGAAATTACTGATTGTGGTTAGCGTTACGGGTCGCAGGTCACGTACACACATCACGTGGCATATATAATGACGTCGGTGACGCTGTAAACGGGAGTCGAATTCCGGGATCGTAGAGTTGCTCCTTTCGCTTTCAGCGGCGCGTGCGCAACAACCAAGGTCGCAGGCCGTTCAACTCGGATGCGATCGCGCTGTTGCGACATCGAAATATGTAATTGTAGAGGAGTAGAGGCGCGTTTGGCAGCGCTATGCTGCGCCGGCGCGCAGCCGTAGCAAGTGGGTCGCGCCCCGCTCCCGCACCGCCTCGTCGTGGTTGCGTAACTTGATTTTCGTACGACAGATGGCGCGCGACGCATGTTCCTTAAATGGTGACCGTAAACAAAGAAAACTACTCAATACATTACATTGCTTAATTTGAATATGTAAATAAAGGTCGTAACGCCATTTACGACCTCTGACTGATAGCAACATCAAAAGTGATCATCGAATATTTCCAAAACTTTAAAAGTACTTTGTTGAAAGCTGTTCCCGCGTGTTTACAAACGTTGCAAATTTGGTGTATCAAAGTGAGACGACCTGAATTTCGGAAGGCTGAAAGCGAGCATGTGGCTTTTGTCAGATTCTTCCACTAGATGTGTGAGTCGGATAGATCTAATCCAATAAGAAACTGCCCGTCCTGCTTGTGGCGATGGCGTAGTACACTACGCCACCGCTTCTGCGAATATCGCTATAAAATTAATTTTAACGCTTTACGATTTCAGGTTGGGTGGAAAATTACCAACAGACACAAACAAACATTAATCCACAGATTAAAGTAATTTGGATTCATCAAAGGTGTACGAATACATTTAGTCGAAAACAGGAAAGGCTCGTCATTGATGATGATGATGTAGATTTGGAGAATCCATATCGTTACTTCGCGAATGTCAATAATAACTTTCCGGTCCCCCAGCAGTCGGCAGTCGGCAGTCGGCAGTCGGCGTGGCGAAAATAGTCGCCAACTATTAATACGAGGCGAGCGCTAGCGCTGCAGTGCCCTTGAAACGGGCCGATCACCTCGCGCACTCCCGCGCACCGCCGCCGTCGTTCCCCGCTTTGCCCCCCCTCGCCCGCCACACATTAGAAACACACACACGAGTACACGCGCTTATCGCGATGCAGCGCTTCAGAATACTCGCGGGATAATATTCATTTCCATTTCATTTGCGCGAACACCACTAATGGGGCTGTTTGCCCGAAACAGCAAGGAACAACGGCTGACTGCAACGTATGACATAAGGCAGGAATATATATATATATGGTTGGTGAGTAGAAAATTCCTAACATAATAATAACACCTTCATATTGTCGTGTCCTGGGTGTCTCTGTTGCGCTCTTATCAATGCTGCGTGTAATAGTCGTAACAGTGGTCTCGTTTGGCTCAGTGCCACATGTAATCTCTTCCATGTGTTGTTACGAACATATTCGCAGTTGCAACGTTGTGTAGGGTTTTACTCCCGCCCGCATCTTGTGACGCAACGCGCCTCTTTCAAAAACCGCCTCTCGGATCTAGCTACGCAACATCCGCACGCACACATTCTCCAGCGAGAGGTACCTCCGCAATTTGGCAACTGGCTACTATCCAAGGTTGTTAATTGAGCTCTAATATCAAACGACTTAATTCAGGATTAAATCTTTTCGTCCTCTTAAGTTCGCTATTTATTTGTTTGTAATAGATGGCGAAACAATAGGAATATCTACTGGAGAATCCCAGAGAAATCCCGAGCAAGGACGCGGTAAGAGCATGTCGAAAGAGCCGTATCTGAACGGGAAATCGTTACAGCGAACGCAAAGACGTGGCACATATTCACACAATCAGGTTTTGACTGCCCAATCCGAGTAGGAAGGTCGTATAGGTTTCGCCAGAGCTGACAATGGCGCCGGCGGTACCAGCGCGGTTGCACAATCCCCACGTTTGCAACACCGAAATTTCGTGTGTGCTGCGTTACTGCAATGGCCGCTTTATGCCTCATAGCCGGCTGCGTCGCGTCCGAGTAGGTTATTTCCTTTAATGAGCTGCGTTGTGACACGCTCAATGAAGACGTAAACACGCATATTACAGATAGACTTTGTGCTGTTTTCAGTGCGGTTTGAATTTATTTGTAAGTATTGTTCGGCTGTTCATGCAACTTCATTCATTTCTGCTTATCAGTGCTGACGTAATAATGTATTGAATCCTGTTGAACCACAGGACTGTCTTACCGTTCGATTTTTCAGTGCATTTTTATGGTGGCTGCACGTTTTGCTTCTGTTGTAAGTGTCGTCATGTGACGTGCACTGTATATGGCAGAGAGTTATGGTCGATGACAAAAACAATTCAGAGGACGTGACACATTGCCAGCTTTTCCTGCCCAATTTTAGCGCTTTTTTGTTACGATCCTTATCTGCCATTACATAATAATATGTTGACCGCATAACGTTATTGTATTTTAGATGTATTTAACTGTGTTTTGCATTTTTGTTGCAAATTTACTATTTTTAGCGCTTTAAACTACGTATTCTTTTATTAGAATGAGAATTTAAATTGTTATTGGAAATATTAGCATATTCCGGGTGTTAGTCATCGTATCTATTGTAAGACAAAGGACCCCGGCCGGGGATGCGCCGTCGGCAGCGTACCAAGAAGGCATTTTTAAAATGCAACACAATCGAAAGTGCCTGCTTCGCATGCGGCGTGACGTGTGTTTGGCGACATGTTGCGCATATGCTCCGCCCGCTATAGTTTTTGCATGTTTATATTAGGAGCACTGACCTTGCGCAATGTCAAATAGCTGAGCCGGGTGCCTGTAGGGCCTGTGGGGCCGGCGGCGGCGGTTGCGCGCCGATAAAACGCCGCTGCAGCGCGAAAACCCAGCCGAGCCAACTGGTTCCGCCCGCCAGCCTCATCGCTTGCGTCTTTTGTTTTTATGTCACGGAAACGGCTCGGACGCCTGTTTGCATCCCGCGCACATCTTTTGGAACGTTTTGTTCAATCGGACATGATTCGCGAAATAACAAAAAGGGTCCTTAAAATTGTATACAATGAAATAAATATATATTTTACAGTTCGGGGGCAGTCCTTTTGTAAGTACCAGGACAAATACAACAATGAAACTCCCGTGATAACGATTATGGTAAACGCAATATACGCCAAACCGCTCTGTGACTAAACTGTACTTCCCATGTTTTGTCCGGGTCTCGTATCACTTGTGCATGTATATATATATATACCTTAGTCGCTATACTCACGTAGTGTTCGTGCTGAATAATGTTGTTGATTTCATTAACCCAAACAAATTAATTGGTTTGTTAAAATCAAAACCACCATATTTTTGAGTGCCGAAGAACGCGTGATTTTTGTACGAATTATACTTTTAATTTCCGTAAACTGAAACAAATGCTATATTTTGTGTACTTAATGACATATTTTTTTAAATAACGGAGTGTGGCCAATTGGCTTGCATCCAGGGTGCGATAAACACGCCCCCGGAAGTGGCTCTGATTATCTTCGAGACACGTAAATTTAGATAACTGTGCACATCTAAAAGTGGCAGCCACGAGTTCTGAATGCAATGTCTCAGTGTTGTTTGAGGTGGAAATGAAATAGATTTTAGTTGGCAAATGAAATATTTACAATAGGAAATAATAATAATAATATTGGCCACCGCGAGGACGACGTCGGCGGCGCACGGTGATTCACGCTCCATACTAAGGCGGTCATAAATACGTAACTCCGAAATTATTATTATTTTTTTATTTTATTACGTTAAAATATGATTAGGTAAACGTAAATTAATAAAATTATACATTTTAAAAAATATTTGACAATATTTAGGTGTAAAAATGTCTCGCAGTAATTTTGTTTTTAGACGATGTATCTAAAACATTTTATACTGCGACTTTTAATGGTAAAACTGTGTAAATAATGATTATTTGTATTAACAATAACCACAAATGAATAAATTAAAACAATAAAAATACATAAAAAAGTTCATTTTACAAAATACAAACAAAACACAAATTATACCAAAATACATTAAATCTCAACAATATTAACTTTAAATACATAACAAGTCTAATACAGCTTTTGACAGTACACCTTTTTTTTTAACAGGTAACTTTCGTAGACCTGTTATGAAGGGATCTGAATGAAGAAGCAGCCTATTTACTAAATCTGTGTTGGTCACAATGCGACTCATTTTACGCGTATGATTTTTTCTAAAAGACTTGATGTATTTGTTAGTCGCTTCAGCTGCTTCTTCAGACAACTCTCCGATTGACAACAAACCGTAATCTATAACATTAGCACCATGAATTAGAACTTTGTGAACGGAAGCAGGCATGTTATACCACGGATACTCGGCAACTAACTGCCGAGCCGTCTCTAAAGCGAACTCTTCGAAGTTCGTCTTATTAATATTATATCCCGAATTTAAACATTGAAGGATGATCCAGCAACGATCTAGGAGATCCTTCTTGATCCCAGTAATTTCAGCGGAAATTTCTGAATTCGAGAAAAACCGCCTGGCTTTATTACCATCGTTTGATGTTCCGCTTCCGCCACTTTTAGGCTTATCCACTATAAGCCCTAATCTTTCTCTAAATTGAGTCTGAACATATGATTTTTTTGCAGCAACAAGCATTTTGTCATTAGCGGACCTAGCTTGCCATTTCCTAACATCTAACTTGTACGCGACATGAACAAAATATTCAAAAAAACGTATTAAGGCGTGAAGAGGTGATAAACCAAATTCATATTTACTCTCATCGACTTCCTTATTTAAACATTCGTCAATTTTGTTCATTTCACTGGGCAAGGCGTTACAAATAAAACATTTTGATGAAGAAACACCACTAAGTGCATTACACACTTTACCATCTACCATAGTAAGTTGCAAACAATGAGTAATGCGATATTCGCGATCTTCTTCCTTGAAAACAGTAGGCTGCAAGTTCCTTATTTTATCTTTAAAATGAGCTTCTTCCTCAACTGACACTGCAGTCGATTCCTTCAAATATCGGAGGCGTATAGGACGACAGTATCGAGTTGATGAAGGACGAGGATTTTTCCACAAAACTACTGAATTTTCTTTGTTATCTGTTGTCAAAACAAGCTGAAGTGGCACATACGAAAAAACAAACAGGCTACTGTCTTCAAGAGTGGAGTCAGAAAAACACTGTTTATATTCTGAATGCCCTGTACTGCCATCGAAACCCCATTTCCCTATCAAAGATATCTTATCTAGAGACTCATTAGGTACACTATCCAAAACATCTTTTTGAGACTTGAGAATCCGATTGGCAGTATGATCTAATAAACTTTGAAGTTCGACTTCGGCGGATGATTCTGTAACAGTAATATCTGAAGGATAACAGTGTTTTTTAGATTCCACGACACTTTGGTAAGATGGGAAAATGGTTTTTGAAAACTTATTGTCTATAAATTTCTTTACTAATATATATTGATGTCGAGTTAACTGAGCTTCAACAATGAGCGATAAAACTTCGCTAGAATCGATTTCAGGACAAGACAAGCTATCGGACGCATTGAGCAATGACTGTACAACAGAAGGGTCTTGGTTAGACAAACTAGCCAATCTTCTCCTTTTTGTACGTTTACTGGTGTCGTCAAAGTTAATTCTCGGACGGCCATGCGATGAAGAAGTTGATGGTTTAACTTCGTCAAAGCTCTGAGATACACGTAACTCAGTTCGCTGTACATCAATATTTTCAACGACATGCAGCCAATCTGAATATTTTTCTAAGAATTTAGATCTAGTACGATTCGACTTTGCCCAGTAGTGGGAAATTCGTTTACAAATATTCTTAATTTTAAGGCTTAAAGTCTCTAAATCAATATTTTCGATGTCGTCAGAAAGGGATGATGTTTCGGTCAAAGTGCTCAGGACGTGTTGCATTTTTTCATTTGGATTACCCACTTTAGAGTGCCAAATATCAAAAATTGTCATCCTCGATACAGAACATTTGAAAAATGTACCTAAAACAATATGAAAGCTGAACTTAAAAAAAAATTAAAAATTCAATACTATGGACATGCATACTTTGACACCCCTTTAAGCCAAGAAGAGGCAGCAAGATGCAAATGAAACTTATAGCTCTTAATAAGGACATACTTCTTATTCAAAAACCATATACCTCAGGTGCAGCTCAGCGCAGCCAAAAGTTGTAGGTCTAAAGGAAATTAAGTTATGCCAAAAATTTTCACCAAAAAACTGCCTTCAATAAAAAAATTATATAAAAAAAAATATGCATAAAAAAAAATTAAAAAAAATTGATAATAAAAGTACATACCATGCTCTTGGATCTCCATGCTTTCACAACACGTAAACACTTGATTTGGAATAGTGACACTCAAAAACAAAGTGATTAAGTTTCGATGACTCACACGTGGTGACAATTAGTCTCGCGATGCGCTCACTTCCGATGCACAAAAGTGAATGATAACGTGACCTAATTACATTGATATTTATAGTTTTTGGAAGCTTGTTAACTAGTTACTAACTTAGTGAGTTGATCTAACCGGGATAAGCCAATGATTTTTTTTGATTTATGGCCTATGGGGGAATCACAGTGCGGCGTTATGAAAATGGCAAAACTTTATGCGGACGAAATGACGCGTGCTGTATTCGGGTCGCCAAGTGTTATTTAATGTTTACGCGGGTGTTTGTTATGTCAGCGATATCGCTCCTCCTTCGGTTTATTTGGTAGCTACAGTAATCGTTATCAACGAATATGGTCGTCGGTTCAGAGTAGCCAAAGGCTTCATTTTACTGATGGCACAACGAAGACTACGGTAATAGGTGTCAGTCAGAGTCAGTACAAATAAAACACAAGTGTCAAGACGATTAGTGCGCCGTTTTCCCGAATTCCCGGCGTGCGCGGGCGCATCGTAAGGTCACCTTCCGGGTGGGGCCGTTCACCGCGCGGTCACCTACAAACTACCTACCATCCACACACAATGCACCGCTATTGTTCTATTTTTTAACTCTTCATTAATCTTATACCGAGGCTAGTTGCGTTTCAAATATCAGGTTGTATTCATTTTTAGTATTGCTGAGTGTAAAAATTAACACATTTGCAGTTGCGTTAGGCGGTGTTCGTTCCTTTCGACCGCATGAGGAATTTTGCGGCAATGTGCGTATAATCGATTACAAGTCACGTTTCGTCGATTGCGATCGGTTCGAGCTGAAACGAGACTGTACTTCAGAATTTTAAGTAAGTGTAAAGACCTACACATTGTCGTACAAACATATTTTACATAATCCATGTTGCGAAAAAAATCTATTTTTGTATTTTGTATTTCTGACAATATTTGTGGAATATTAAATTGGCATATTTACACGTATTTTGTTGCGCTTGTTTTTTGTTTGTGATGCACCGTATTACCATGTTAATGTTTATTTTAAAAGCGGCGTGACATCACGTCATATTCTTTTATGCTAATAAGAATGATAGCAAACGAATTTTGCGTTTGTCATCGTTGAGTAAAAAATAAAAGGTCGTGTTTTCGCTTACTGTCATTGCAAGGTTGTATTGTGTTGTAATCTTTAAACTCGCTTATCGCATTGAAGATACAGGTATTTGCTAAGGTATTATAAGAATCTGGAGAACACTTACCAGGTGGCCTGGGATGCGTTACGTGGTGCTGTAGTGACGTGGCGATCTGGTGGTGCTGGTAGAAGGGAAGGAAAGGCGCGTGGAAGGGCGCAGGAGGTGGTGGCTGAAGCCGCGCCTTAAGCTCTTCGGCTGACCCGGCTCCGGAGGACGACGACTCCACATCGGAGACTCCACTATCCGCTGGCGATGGGGGAAGGGAACCTGTCAGCAAGAACACAATCAATATTACACATGGCTACCAAAAAGTTTAATATGAAGACCCGTTCAGCGACTGTCTATTTGAACCGAAGTTAAGACAGTGCTGTATTTCTTTGTTCTTAAAAAAGAAAAGCGTTATTTACTACGAATTTGTAAATAACAATTTGTCACATTAAGCTCGTAAATGCCTTTTGTTTATTATATCAATAATGTAAAGGGGCGGTCTAAATATCGAGGCTTGTAGTACCCTGAACAAAACAATAACAATAAATTGTTATGAAACGGTTTCCAAGTTTAAATCTGGTATATTGCGCTTTGAAGAATTTAATAAGAATATTACTACCTAATATTTCGAGTGATACAGTATCTAAAACTTTGGATAGTTAATTCACATATTATGTTCAAGAGGACCATCCCATACGACGGTTAAATTTTCACAAGTCGTCCAAGCAGCACCTATTGTTGCAACTAACGGTCATCTTGCAACAATTTGCATGCAACCCCGCGCATGCGCTGCAATTAATCCTCTAAAACCCAACGGTCAGTTTCGGACAATAGCGTGATGAGACCAGCCGTTAGATGCAGCGAATAAGATGCACTTGCATTCAAGTCACCTGTGGGAAGACTGCTGGTGCAATTGTGATGCAAAAACCAGTATCTTGGCTTAATTTATGATTATGCAGATTTAGGGCAAGGGCTGCATTTTCATCTTTCTTTTTTGCATTCTAATGCTATTCGGGATGTATTGGATTAATAAACAGTGCGTTTTTGGGGCAAGGGTGATGTCACTGGTCATGTTTTCTTTTACTTAAGTCTTGTTTATAAGAATAATGAAATTATTATTTTATTAAATAAATAAAAAATGTTGTTACCGTCTCATGGAGTAGCACTCATGGACCTTGTTTAAAGTTGTAACAGTTATTTCAGTTTTAACATTTCCGTTATGGTATTACAGTCATGTAGTTTATTATAGTCAGTTTAACATCACCTAATCGCCCGGCAACTCACAATTCAAGTTTTAAATATAGATTTCCTTGACCCCCGAGAACCTGATTGGAATCAAAAGTTTGGGACTTTCTCATGTCCGTCCAGCGTCATAAAAAACTTTGACGAATAACGGTCAATATTAATATAATCAACAGCTAGGAAAGAAAGCTGTTTATTCATACATTTCCTCCTTGAATAGTACTGAAGTGACCATTTGACCGGTGCGTTGTCCACACCCCTTTGTGTCCATTGTTAACCCTTCGGGGCACAATGGCTGGGAACCGGGAAGCGGCTCGGCCACCTCGACTATTAAACGGAGAATGGTTTAAAATTACGCGCCTTTCAACCAGGGCGCTGCGCTAACCTACAAATCATTGAGATTTAAATTAAATATTACCATTGTCAAAATATTTGACCACTGTTTTTATGTTTTAAAATAAAATCAGTCATTTCTCCACAAATTTAGTGAATAACAGTAGCCACTATTAATTCCTAATTGTATTAAAAATAAATATCGCACTAACGAAACGTTTTGAAAAAAAAAATCATAGTAAATCCTAATGTTTTTAATTTTTAATTTTAATGTTAACTGCCTCGGTGGCCGAACGGTTACCATGTCGGACCGCCATACAGAGGTCCCAGGTTCGATTCCCGGGTCGGGAGAAATATTTGTATGGCCTACATTTATTTCTCTTGTGAGTTCGGGTGTAATTTGTGGTTGTCTACGTGTGTGTCCATGGCACCCGCGACACAGGGTATCCCTAGTGCGAGGATATGTTAAGTGTGCGTTATTAAAAAAAAATATTAAAAAAAAATGTAGAAAATCTCCCTCGGCTATCGCTGGCCACCACTGACCAACGGCCAGAACACGGAATTGAGTCCTATTATGTTCACCCTTTCATCTGGCGTATCAAAATAATAATAAATTAACTATAAATAATGACCGCTGAGCTTTTTGTGACAGACCAGGACCGGGGGGTCAAATCAGGTCTACCGGTCGACGCGGAATGCGGTCCCATTAGTGCGCGCACAATGAGCCACCCTTCCTTAATCGGAGCATCTTTATGGAGTGACCAATGTCCATAGGTATTGTGTTGCTGGCGTTAGACCATAATCCGTGCGACTCAGTTAGAAGTCGCGATTTTTTTGCATATGAATGTATTTAAACGATCACGCAAACTTAAACAGGAACCTACGATAGGTGTTTAAGGGAATTGAGCGTCTTTTGTTCTTTATTATCTGTTATGTCATTATTCGTTATCAATTGCTGTAATGACTTTTTATCCCCGTAAACAAATTAAGTTCAAAATGACGTAATTCTTTAAAGCAAATTTGAATTTAGTGTCAAGAACATCTCATCACTAGTCTATAAACCGTTGGCGATTCTTTCGCAGCAGTCGTTTGATACTTCCCATATGATATCAGCTGATTCTATGCTTCTAACAGCTGTTCTTTCACATTCATCTTCAATATTCATTTAACCCTCCGGCTTTAGATCAATAAAAACCTTTTGGCGTCTTGTTCGTATCTTTTTCATGCTAATTCCATTCCGTTAGCATCAGCTAAGACGGGTTGACCGTAGTGACCATTTTGTATACACAATTTAATAATATAGTAGCCATTATGTATATTGTGCTCGTTATATAGTGTGGTTTGAAATCCGTATTGGTTTGCGGATATAGGGTGTTGCGAGGTCGCCATGTTTTTGGTCTTGTGCGACGCAGCAATAAGTTTTCTTTATTTTAACTATCGAACATGCATCAGTGTTAACGTTGCAAGATGTCATAAAGTAAAATACGTATTGAGTATTACACTCGCCGCAAACGACCATTTGTGCACGAGATGACACAACCACGTATATAGAGTGAAACCATTGCAAAAAGTGTTCGAAATTGTAAAATCTGTCGGCACAATAAAGCTTAACCCATCCACCGCCACCCGGTCACATCGGCCCAAACAAACGTCCTAACTAAATAATCGCGCAGCTTGCGCACATTGCGTATACGCACATTTCACCCCAAAGCCCTAGTTTTTGCAAAAATGGGTTACGCACCTTGCGCTGCCTGTCATCCTTTCCAAATCGCTGCGTCATGTTTAAAAACCACTAATCTTTATTTCCATCTCTTTCTAACACATGTGTAAACTGTGCTTCATCCCATTCGGACTTTTGTAAAGCTCGAGCTGGGTATTGACACTTCGAAATTAGAATGTCACGCGTGGGTGCAAACGCAACCATTGTTGTGTTCGATCATTGTCTGGATTCGCAATATTCCGACCAATTATGACAGATTCGGCAGTTATTGAATTCCGAGTGTGTATTTATTGGCTAAGTTAGAATAATATTATGAACAGGGATAGCAATCACTTCATATGTAGTACCTACTGTATTGATTAGTTAGTATTAAAAAGTATATTTATTATATGTGCTCTTTATTTTAAAAACGTGTTCGCTACATTAAAACTTATACCTAGTTCTGTGGACTTTCAAACATACAATGTAAATGTTTGAGTATGAATTGTCTATCGCATGTTGTAAACGCGTGACCGTATCTGTTGGTCAGTGGCAGTTGCTCATTACGATGTCGGGGAAATGACATCTCATTACATATGCTTACAGTTGAAAGTTTAGGTTTTATTTTCCTTTTACGTGACCTTGACGATCAATGATACAAGTACGTTAGCTAATTTATTTGTCGTTCCATGACGTAGCCATATGCTACGTAATTCTTATGTAAAACCACATAACAATAAGTAATAATAATTGTTGTACCGAAATGAAAATATTCCATTATGATAGTGGGCATTGTAACCCAAAAATAACTCACTCATTGTGCAATAATCAATCAAATGGGAGTTCCATTCACAAACAGAATTACACCCTCCTAACCCTTTACATCAATAGTGCATATTGATTCGTTTGCACAATTCTCACATTGCACGTGCCCGCGTGCGGGACTGTGGCGTTACGTATTTCGGGTCAATTCGTAACGATGGACATCTGCGTTTGCAGAAGGGTTAATAAAATAAATAAGGTGAAAGTTATATGTATGATATTTTGTTAAACATTAAGTAACGTCAAGATTACATTGTCGGTTGGCGTTTAGTCTCTAATGTCAAGAAAATAAATACGCAATAAAGTATAAGGAGGTTATACTGTGCAAGCAAAGCTTGTAATGAATCAGTTACAACAAATAGGTACATATGTTTTAGATTCGTGGACTCGAGGAAGCGGCCTGGGGAATTAAATATTTACAGATTTCAGGTAGAAGGTTCTTTACCTAGAAGCTACTATATGTTTGCTTAGACTTATACGGTAAGTACACAGCGTAAATACGGTGATACTTTGCGATCCACCACGCCTTCAGCAACGCATGCAATGGACCAGACAAAGTTTCCGTTATGAGTCAGGTATGAAAAATTAATACCTACACGAGTTTTATTATATGACATAGATGTAACTAAGTATAGGCCGAGTGGACCCAGTCAGGACTCAGAAACCCCACTAAAAATGGATAAGGGGTAAAATATATGCTGTAAAAAGAAACAATTCATGAAGACGATGTCCAAAAAATGGTTACGTCAATGACGTTGTAGAGCTAACAGCTGTTTAATTGTATTTGAGAGAGACAACCAGAATAAGGGGCGGTAAAGAAAATTAGATGAGAATAACAATCACTTTTGAATCTATCTTCTCTCGCCAATCATAGTATCGGGCTTGTTTGAGGCTCTCTTCATTTGCCCATGTCATTGATTCATTCTTCATTAAATAAGTCTTGAAGTAGTGAAAACGAATATTTAGCAAAACTTCAAAATAGCATAGACATGATTTGCAAGGAACTATTGTAACATACTATGAAAGTGATCAACACTTAAGCTACAATTTGCTAAGAAACAACCCACACTATACAATTGAACCTGATTACTATCACATGATACGCACATTACAGTGTTGCAAAGAGTTATGTAACTGATATGCTCCTCTTGAAGTGGCAGTGCCTGTTGGGGCTGTGTGGCAGCCTGTAGGGAGGAAAGTGTGCGAGTGGGCGTGAGCGTGTGACCGGCATAGCGGTGCCTGGTGGTGTGTGCGGCGGCGGGTGCGTGGGGTGGTCTTGACATTGGGCTGATCAGCTGACAGCCGATCGATTTCGTACTTCCTCTTTGTTCTTTATGACTATTTCATACGGTTTTTCGACTCTCGCTATGGTTGATCGGTCGGCGGTTCGCCACTTATGTTTCGTAAGCGACATGTTGTGTTCTTATTCTAGATTAGATTTATTTATTTTTAGTTTTTACCAATAAATACCATTACAAAAAAAATCTTTTAACACGTCAATATTGTCGATGGTAATTTTTAAAATAATATTTTAAAAATAGGCGGAAAGGTTTTAAGTTTATAATTCATGAAAACCGCCCAAAAACTGGTGAATTGTAAAGGTGCCATATTTGATCATGATAACACAACCACACACATTTCCACAAAGCCTTAAAAAACTATTACTGTTAAGTAGGGATCAGTTACCTCAGCCACCGCATTCATCCGACACAGTCCCTTTAGATTTTCATTTGTTTCGGTGTTTACAAAACTCTTTGAATGGACTCGACTTTGATACGACATTTAAAGGTGTATTTTAAAAATGCAAAGCAAGTAAAAAAAGGAATTTTTATAAAAGGGGAATTCTAAAATTGCCCAAAAATTGTAGATCAGCAAGGCCATATATAAGTAATTGATTACAGTTTGATTTTTTTAAATGTTTTTCATCTATACCGCGCGGATTTTTAGATCACCCTAATACAGACATTTTATAAAACATCTAATATTTTCCGAATAAAGCGTATTTTCTTAAAACAGAATACTGAACACTAATTTTGAAGAAAGTAATCAAGTTATACGCAGTTTTTGTATCCAGACTGAGTTTGCGCCGTCTGACCTAGCCAAGGCCGGGAACCTAGACAAAGTCAGAGAAGGACGTTTTACATTAATTTCATCATCTTTTTATATTATTAACTTGGAACAGGTATTTATGACAATGGAGTGAATTTGTTAATAACATTTTTATTATGAAGAAAAAAAATGTTTTTTGTAAGAAATCCACAGCACAGCCGGTGTTTGCGAGAACTTGACCGCGCACTTCTGTTATTAGTAACAAGCCAGGAAAGCCTTAGCAATTTTTATCTCTTTGTCAGGTTGAGGCAAGTTAGACGAAGTTTTGAACTAATTAAAAATCTATTGTGAAATAAAAACTTTATATTACTGGTAATCGTACTGTTTCTGGCTACGTGGCTGATAAAAATTTATGACGGTGCTAATAGCTCTTTTAAGTGTATTGTACCTGTTTTAAATACTTATTGTAAATTATAAATGCCTAGAAAGAGGGCCTGAAGGATTATTCTCAGGAGAATTTGCTTTACAAATTAGTATAGTGTCAAGGAGTACGACGACTTCAACTGAAATTTGCTTATTAATTGAACTAAAAAAAGAAATTTCAAGTCGAACTTGGCACACTGAAGTTATTTAGTGAACCATAATGATTCTTTGTAATTTTGATGTTATAGAATAACTCAAAATACCCATTAGTTACACCAAGTTTTTGTTAGTCCCGTGGTGAAGAAATAGAATCACATTCTTATGGCACGTGATGCGAGAACTAAGCCGTTGGAAAATGTCTATACGAACGGAAACTCCATTTCAGTTTGTTCGAGATAACAGATATTGTTATAGATTTACAGTAGATATTCGTTTCATCATTACTCTAAAGAAGGGTCTTAGGCCATGTTCCCCACGACGGTCCATTGTTTGTTTCCACTCATCGTTTGTTACTTCACTTGCAAATTAAAGTCACAGGTAGAGTAGTTCGAAACGTCGTCGTATCAATTGACAAGCAAATAATTATGGCCTTTAAAGGCTACTGTTATAAAGATAAATAATTTCGCATCTTTTCAGACACGAGAAATGTTTGGCGTTGAGTACACGGCGCTCGCTCCGAACGACGGCCAAGGGACTGCGACATTTTGTCGTACTGAGCGGACATCCTTATACATGTTTTACACAAATGGGATTGTTGTCAGACGTGTAGGTACGAGTATGTTGTTTCAGTTCTGATCTCTCCGCAAGGGAGAGCTAAAAGCAGTGTCAAGTTTAGGTCCAAACAACAAGGTGCGAAAGCTCAACTCCATTATATGATAATTTTTTATTTAAATTAGCTCTTGGTGTTCCTGTGTCCTAACCACTAACGCGACGTATCCTCGCTCACCTTGACCTTTTGTATAGGCTACACAGTTCCTATTTAACGTAACTACAAACTGTATAAATAGCTACGTACGACGCCTCTAGGTAACCTAACACGGGTGGAACGGATATAAGACCTATATAGATACATTATATCTGCATATGTACATGTATTATTACAGTACGATAGGAAGTAATATTTGCAAATGTAGACCCATTGTTATAAAAACAGATTCCCTGCTCTATTTAGATACCAATCAGAATAGGTTTGATTTCTAGAAAGATTTTTTTAACATTATCTGCGATTTTTTTTTTGTCATGAAAACATAGGAAACATTTTGCTTCTACGTCACCTGTTACTAAGTAAGATGTTTTGTAGTATACACATTGCGTAGAAAATTTTACATTGAACGTAGCCATAATGAACTAATGGAAAATGTAACAGTAGATCTTGTATTTCTTAATGTTTTAAGGAGAATAAAAAAGAAGTTTATAAGTTTACCAAACAAGCTAATATTAATTTCACTCGAGAAAATTCCACAAGTAAACGACACGAAAAAAGTAATCGATTGAAATTTCGGGTTACATATATATTTATATGTGAATTTATCACTTGAGGAATATACACGGGACTTGCCACAATGGGAAGGGCGGAATTCTGTTAGCGTTCTGTTGATTTGTATGAAAATCACTCCTCGTACCAAAGGCATAGGGACTAGACCGCTTTACCGTATGCGTTGGTCACCTTATTTTTCACTATGCGATTGTAGCTTATAACTTATTGTTTAATGTCCTTATTTAAACATCTTACAGAGGGCGATGCTACAGGCCGTTTGAATCGACTAATTTATTAAATTTATTGTCTATAAGTCGTAGGTTTGAATCATAGGCACGTCCTAATGCCTACGATATAGTGTGCATGTTATCTTATTAAGTAATACCAGAGATACAGGGCTTAACTTGGGATGTCTAAGAATCAAAAGAGGCATATTTTTAAGTATCGTACAATGTGTGAAGAAGTTAGATAAAAACTAATTTGCCTACATTTTTTAATGCAATTAGTGTGCTATAATAATAGGTGTCACACCTCCCCTTAACCCATCCCAACTCCCCCCCAAATTCGTGCAAACACGAGAACGGAATACAAATTCACGTTTGTGTGCAAAGGGTATACACGACTTGGCTACCTTAACTGTCTTTCCCCAATTTTTTTTACCAGAGCCCGGAAATGCTTCATCGGAAACTGGAAATTTGTTCACATTTATGTAAAAAGCTTTCGTAATTATAATTTTCAAGCGAGTTGTTGATTGCGAAATTTCTTTTTTGTTGGTTACATGATTCATTTTCTTTAAATTAAACCGAGAAGTTGTTTTGGTTCTGGTATAATTAGAATCCTTGCAAAACCCTTGTTTTCTCTACCGACCCACACTATTTTTAATTTTGTATGATACAGAATAAACGAAAAATGTACATGGGCTAATGTTTGGTAGCAATATCTCTCGCTTTCCTTCATCCTTAGATGAAGGAAACTATTAGGACGAAACAGGTACACAACTTTTGGAAAACATGTGAACTCCCCAACACTCATCGGGCTAGTGTGGCGGACTATGACCTAAACCCTTTAAAGCCTGTATACAGGGTCGATGGTGGTGACGGGTAGAGGTATTCTTTCGGGACTGTGTTAAGGTCCAATATTGACTACTCATTCAGGTATTATTAATCTTAGGCTCGTCCCGGTAACAAATCAGGTCGGGCAAAGCGAGAATAAAATCAAAGAAAGTAGAAATTCTCGGCGTTGAGCGTGTATGTCACTAGAGTAATAAAGTCAATTGAAGTACACACCACCAGTGTTGGGCGCGGTGTAAAGATGGTGCCTGGCGGCCGGCGCAGGAGCTAGCAGGCCATGCAGCAGCGCGCGGCCGAGCGTGCCTCGCGCGCCCAGAGGCAATCCCGCTGGTTCGCCGTCCACTGAAACAACGGAAACACAATTTGTTAGGACACCAAATAATCTCATGATATACGTAATAATTACAATTTAAAAACTAAAGCCAAATTAAATTAATATGGTGCTCTAAATATTCCCGTTTGTACATACATGTTCCCACCCTCTACGCTCCTGAGCCTAAGCCATTCCTTGTACTTTTGACATAGCCTCTTTGTTCCTCTCATTCGTACTACTGATTCTTAGTACTTATCTTAGATTGAGCCATTCTTTGTACTTTTGACTTGGCCTCTTTTGTTCCTCTCATTCGTAATACTGCTTCTACTTGTCTAGAT
>NW_020653945.1:341790-476160 GCF_003589595.1 Hyposmocoma kahamanoa
CCTCTTTTGTTCCTCTCATTCGTAATACTGCTTCTACTTGTCTAGATTGAGCCATTCCTTGTACTTTTGACATAGCCTCTTTGTTCCTCTCATTCGTACTACTGATTCTAACTAGTTATCTCAGATAGAGCCATTCTTTGTACTTTTGACTTGACCTCTTTTGTTCCTCTCATTCGTAATACTGCTTCTACATGTCTAGATTTAGCCATTCCTTGTACTTTTGACATAAGACTCTTGTTCCTCTCATTCGTATTACTGATTCTAAGTACTTATCTTAGATTGAGCCGTTATTTGTACTTTTGACTTGGCCTCTTTTGTTCCTTTCATTCGTACTACTGCTTCTACTTATCAAGTTTTCATAAATACTGTGCCAGCGCACAAATTCCGCTACCCTTGGAGCAGCAATATAATTAATTACACAATGCACAGACGATATTAACCTGATGATAGTCTATTAGCACGAGTATCACCTGAAGAATAGTGCTACATTATTTTCGTAATAATTATTTTAAATAAAAGCGCCATTAAAGAGAAACTTTGCAATATGTATTATGTTCCATACGAACTCGAGTATTGAAAAGTTTACGAGTGTGCATTTATTGCGCAAGCACATTTTAAATCTCATATCGAGTTTTATTTAATCGTATTTAATTTAAATCCTTTTGTATAGAAATTAAATGTTTTCAATTTATACTTAATTAAAATAGAAAATGTAATCTTTATACAAAAAAACTGTTTAAATTAAATGTTTTATTATAATACGTCCATTGTTCCTTATGCTAAAATCTTTCCTGGAATTATCTTTTTATTACATAGCAATGCAATAAAAATAAATTATTTTTACATAACTACATACTCGTACACTTAATATGTAGGTTAAATACTAACTAATGATGAAGTAAAACCTGACTGATTGGTACTTTAACCTGATTATCTAACTTATAACTTAGATGTCTGCCAAAACTTATCGATAATAATAATATGGCAGACAAGCACTTGAGAATTCCGTGTACTATGAGTACTGAGTGATTAGAAAAGCTCGTTGCCCAAATTGATCTTACCAGGAATCGAACCGGATCCGTGCCCACATTGCTAGCCTTCAGGAGGTCGCCAATATTGTTACTCTACCACCACCTTTCTATCTCTACATAGATAATCGTAGCCTAAGTTATCAGACTCTGGAAACTTTAACGAAGGCCAAAGAAGATCTTTACAAAATTTTAATTCAAGACGTGCGTGGCAGTTAGGCATTTACTATTACATAAGATGATGTGCTCTTAATCTTGGTAGGTATCTAGCTACCTAAAAATACATATTTACTTTTTTACAGCTATATTTTTTGAAATGAAATTGCCTGTATTTCTTCTTTACAGTTATTGTAAAAGCTTTATTTCTGTCAAGCTTCTAACTTTAGGGAATTTCATAATGTTGGTCTCTAGAGTCTAGGCTTATACAATACAAGGTAAAAGGTGGCTTATCGCCGTAACAATCTTTTCATAAAAACACCCGAATTCAGCTACAGGGCTAATATATATATTTCACTGAACTTCGACAACAGCTGGTTAGTTTCAATACACGTTCATTGGGCTTTAACATGGCACACAACTGCGGCTGCTCTTGCGTCATCACTAGCCGCTGGGCAATTGATATCGTCTATGCCCACTTTTTTGGTTGAAATAATTTTGTTTATTCAACAGCAACAGTTTGAAACACGCTGTACGTAAATTTGAATCTAAGTATTATAGACCCAGTGGGTAGCAACTACCAAAATATTCAGCGAGAGTTATTCCTATGTTATTTACTTCCTGCGCAAAGGGTTAGGTTTCTAGGAAGTTTAGGTCATTTATTAGTCAAGGCCTAATATTGTTTTAGCCTGAATTGCGTGTGGGCGAGCAGGAAGGAAACTAGATGGTGGAAATTTACGTTCGTATGTATTACAAAGCTGTTGACGAAAAAATGATTTAATGGAAAAGTGAAAATAATGTAACTTTAAACGTTCGTGCCCCTTTAGTTGAGAGCACTAGAATTGCATGAAAACCAAAATATTTAACATTAGCCAATTCTGTAGAAATTTTAATCATCAATTTTGGTCGCAATACTTAATGATGAATTCCAACTTATTAATCTGCATTGAATCTCTTGGATTCCATACAGCCGTCGTTACATGGTCCAATCGATATATGTAATCTTCAGGCCAGACGCTTCCGTACGGCGACCTTGGCCCCCACCCCGTCCTCCTAAATTTTTAACAGCCACCTGTTGTCTCCCTCTTGCTGGTACATGTCTGCGCATGTGTGAGCGAGCGAAAGAGAGAGACTTTCGCTTTTTACTCCAGGTCGAAGTGTCTAGACGGCAAGTGAACTCTTTACGGCATGCACAGGAAGCCTGATGGGAAACAGACGAAAGTTGGGAGATCGAAGTTGAAGATTGGCTAAAGTCTTGCACGAAAAGTAAATTATTGACTATTAAGACGGTTTTGAAAATAAGCTGGATTTTTTGATCAAAGTTCCACGGATAACTGACTTTGTAACTTGAGAAACATGAAAAAAGTTTTAAGTCACAAGTAACTTTGGCCGTGCAGATTTTTCTATAAACTTTTTTGTGAGTCTGATTGTGACGAATGGTTCTACAAAGCAAATAAGTATTTTCCTATATACTTTCCAATATTTTCTAAAAACCTACAGACGGGTACCTTGTGTGTATTTTTTTATTGGTCACCTCGGTGACTCAGCGGTTAATACAGTAGATGCTAGACTTTCTGAATTGGTTCTGGTCTCGGTGTTCTGGGTAGTGCCCCTAAGCTAATTTCGATATTATGGTACTCGTAGTACATACAGGGAATTGCCTGGATTGAGATCAGGTAATTGGCATGGTCGTCATTATTATTATTATTTTATACAGCAGCGTTGTATGAGCACGGGACTATCCTGTATATATTCAGCCTGTGAATATGTGTAAAATCGAGCCGTAAAGCGCAAACAGCGCTTTTTTACGGACATTTGGCGAAACATCCGCGATGGACGGGTTACGGGTAATTTATTAAGGCTCCAAAGTGTCACGTTACATAAAGGAAAGGGCTTTGAGTGAAAAACAAGAAATTGCTTAGGAGAATTATTTTGCACGCCGTTATTTACAATATGTATAGGGCCGACAGGAAGGGTAATGACGACCCAGAAGTACGTTCTCAGACCACATCGAGAATGTTCTTAAACTGGTTGAAGTGAGAAGAGTTTGAGGGCTTAATGAAAAGACAGGATCGTGCAAAGTGGCGGTTGGTACGGCTATGCCAATGTATATTCCAATATAAATCCTAAGGCATGTGTAGAAGATTTACGTGTGTATGTAAACACTTTATTGTACAACAAAACGAATTATCAGAATTAATTAATAAAGTAAGTTAAGAAAAATAGTGTACAAGGGCGAACTTATGTCGTAAAGGGTTTTCTTACAACTAACCTTTAAATAACTGAGAGTATGTAAGTTCCAGGGCTGTCAATGCCGTATAGAAATGAATATGATTGCTGTTAAATATGCAAATTTCAGTGGCAATAGAGCTCTTCTGAAGGAATTCCGCCAGGGAAGTATATATTATCACCTCACCTATTTCTGCCGCCAAACAGTAATGTGAGCATTACTGCGTTCCGGTTTTGAAGGGTGAAATCACAGACACATGGGACTCGTCTACCAATGTGGTCAGGGTGACGGGTTCAGTGTCTGTGTCCCAGATCTTTGCGATTTAAAGCTTTGAGTGGCACTGCAGCTGTTATGTACAGGCGTGTCGCTTACCACCACGCACGACTTGTTCATCCTGTCACATGGCGTCATAAACGAATTCTTGAAAGGTTACATTGAAGACAGTAGTGATACATTTGATGTAATTTATTTAATTAATGAAGTGGGCAACAGATACGATCTTAAGGTATTCGTGTCTTGACTATTCAATCTGTTACTAATAAGGAAGGACTCGATTTGATGAAATTTCCTCGACAGATTTGAATCCCGAAATAGCTTGCGATTATTTTCCACGCCTAATTTTATTCCGTAAAGAGATGGAATTTATTTCCGAAGCTTTGGTTTTCAATGAGCGATTGGGAGTCGTCAGTATAAATCTCCCGAATGTAATGACTTTGATTTCCAAGTTACGGTGAAAAAAGACATCGGGATGACACGTGTATGTCGAAACCTCTTGTTAAGAGTAGACCGAGCACGTGTAATGTATTGATAATATGATATAGTTTCCAATGTAATTAAGGTTATTTATTTAACCACTGCTATGATTTTCTATTAACGTTTTTTAACGACTTTTTCTGTGAGAAATCTATTTCTTCGTTCCGTGGCTTAGTTGCCATAGCGTCTGCCACGTTTTGCCACAAGAAATCGAACATCTTTGTATTAATAATTATAACAAACAGGTTTTTGTAGCGTCTAAGTGTGGATTTAGACACTGCTTGTAATATTTCAGTTGTTAATTTCTTCTTTTTCACAATCTAATCATAACATATGAGAGTATTATAAACGCATATTAAGCCGATCAATTCGCTGCAAGGTACTTTGAAGTTTGAATTAAGCGATGTTTCTAAGATATTGGTTCGCGTTGTTTTTATAACCTATAAACAATAGCGCTTTCAACGAATTCACTCGACGAGTTGACGAGCGACCAGCATCCGATGCAACCGCACAGCTTAGGCATGCATCACACGTTAGACAACTTAACAGAGTACCTTAATTTTAATGTGTTACGTGAAACAAATTATCAGTGTGGGCGTTTGAAGGAATTGGGTAAATAAAAGACTTAAAGGTATAATGTTTTAGACGTTATCGATAATTTCAATGAGAATGTGGTTAAAGAAAAGTCGACGATCTAAACGATTATGATATGATTTTCTATTATAAACATATATATGTACAAATACAACGTTAGTAAAATAATCTTTTCTATCTTCTACCTATTATTAAAACAACGAAACCGGTGTTATTCATGATTTTGATTAGTTCAAAGTAAACTGAATATGAGTAACTTTGAATTAGTCTCTACACCGTGCAGAATCTTAGTTTGCAAACATTACTTTATTATATATATGACAACAAAAATTATGTCGAATCAACACCTACTTTCATACTGATACTTCAAACTTAGACGTGCTAATGGAAAAGTATTAAAATCACTATACAAAGTTCGAATTTGTTATTTGGTGACTGTATAGTTAAGCTGGTAATATTGTGCAAAGAAGATTATTTGTCTCAGCACATTCTGTGGCTTTAATCCGGATGTTCTTTATATTATTCACAGGGGTCATCGACCCTTCGTAATGCATACTTGCATACTCTGTTTTTATGCAGAACACGAGTCTTTTTACTGCTCTAGTTTCTTTGAATAGTTTCCTTTAGTGGACGATTGCTGAATAGCGAATACGATTTTCTGTCGCTTTTGCGATTGAAAAGGTTCACTTAATGTATCGAGGTAAACTAAAAATGTATTGCTACTTCTCTATCTTGGATACATATTTTAGTACTGGTCTCCTAAGAAGCAGTCGTTCGTACCATACTTTGATCATAATTCAAAGTTGAATATCGATTACTTTGATTCTTTCAATTCTTCTTACACCGTGTTGAAGCCGAACCACAATCACAAGGTCCACTCAGGCGACAACCATAAAAAACGAGGAACTAGAATTTCCCATTCGTCTCTCAGTTCTATCGACGGAAATTGTCAGGTTAGCTAGTAATACGCTATTGAACTTTTGCCTGCCTTTATATCTTTCAATTGGCCTTGTAACGGCCGAAAGTGCGGGTATTAAAATACTGCGGCAAACGCTAGACTTGACGTTTCCACATTTAATACCTACACTTCCTGTTTCATTCAACGCCTTATCAAGTTTAGCTGTCGCGCCGCCGATAACGGTTGTTCCTGCGATGTCAGTGAAATTTGATACGTTTAGTACACACGTACTTATTATTATGTCTGTCTTCCATTAGGGTACGCAGAGTCAGTGAGCTTCCACTCACTACGCTTCTGTCATACCTTAATCTTTTCACACGCGCCCATTAATTCCTAGTACTTTAAACCTTTTTAAAGGACATTTGCGTTGGTACTGAATACTCGCAATATCTATTATTTCCATATGAAAAATTCTTATAAAGATACATATGTTTAGTGAAGTAGTCCCAAAATTCTCGTTTATGCAGGTTACTTGTTAAATATAGCTTTGTATTTAAAGTGTCATTCTGTCTTAAGAATTAGGCTGAGATGTTCAAATGTTAGTGCTTATATGTAGCTTCGATATCAATTTCCGTCGACAAAAGTATATCTTCAAAATTCAACAACATGACGACCGTCCACTTTAACTTACTTTGAATGTTTTTAATTTGCTTTAATTATTACAGTCAAGTTCTTTATCTTTTTAAAGCGATAGTTCTAGACTTTCCACGATATCACAAAGAAAACTTGCATACATATATGCTAAAGAAAATACACGTCTAAAGAACAAGTTCAAAGAACTGACGAATATGAAACATGCAACGCTAACAAATTAGAAGCAACTCGACCGCCGCATACCCTATGCATAAAGTTGGAGTTTGTAATCCTGAGGACTTTTACTTTCCTGCAATGTTCAAATATTAACTAACTTGCATAAGGTTCTAGCCACTGAGGGGGTGAGCGAGATGGAGAGGGGGCAGGTGAATGCACTGGGGGGTAGAAGGGAGAGAATGTTCCTTACAGCTATTATTCTAAGCCGGTGGTAGTGAAATGTTGGTAGCATGTCTAGTGCAACGAACTAGGGTTCCACAGGGAGCTATCCTGAGTCCTTTTGACTTAATTGCTTTATGATCTTTGTGAAATTGTCAAGTGTAAATGAACACATTCGCTGAGGTGTAACACGTAATTGAATAGTCTAAAGTCTATTGTTGATTGTGAAAGCACAAAGGGCTGCTTTTCACGTGTCTCGAGCTGCATTTAATCAATTTGATTGAACTATCTTCTTAGAGACACATTTGTTCTCAAATAAGTCTTTTTCTCTACGGAACCTTTAATTTAGTATATAAGAAGTAGTTTTATTTTGGTTAAGTTGAACGCGGGCATTTGACCTGTTAGTGGCTCAGACTGCGATGTTTCATTTACCTTTATTAACCACGTTGTTTCCTAAAACACCAACGTATGCATTATTTTTTGAACAGCAACGAACAAAACTATAAAATGTGGAGAAAAATTTTGTATTGTAACAAATGCAATCGTTTGTTTTTTGTAAAACCTAATCATGTGCATTTATCACTTCAAAATGTAAACAAATCGAAACCACTTGGCTGCGCGAGAGTTGCACGAAAAACTAAATGTTATTTTTAAACGTTCGGGACAAAGAAAAGTCACTTTTTTTCAGTCAGTGGAAAAATATTTGTTTTTATAAAACAGGAAATAATTAAAACTTAAGTTGTCATGGCAGATTAACGTTTTCTGAGGAAATTGTTTGATATTTGCGATAATTTTCTGATGTATATTGATATTTCTTTTTAGTTGAAGACAAATACTTGTTTGTTTTTAAGCTAATGCTCATCTCTGGGTGTGATTTATAGCCCATGGTCGGTTGTCCGGCCTGGTGTAGATCTACACGTTCGACCGGTAATAATCTTGGCAATTGGTAAAAGGTAAACGTGGCACTGGTAGAATGACAGCACTGTAAACTGTAAAAATGGATAGACTCTATTCTAAGTCACCCGTTATTATTAATTTGTACCATCATCATCATCAGCCTATTGCATTCCACTGCTGGACATAGGCCTCTCCCAATATGTGCCATTTCGCACGGTCCTCAGCTTTTCGCATCCTTTTCAGCAACCTTTTGCAGGTTGTCACTACACCTGGCCGGAGGGCGTCCTACACTACGTTTACCGAGTCGCAGTCTCCACTCTAGAACTCGTTTTTCCCATCGACTCTAGGCCGTCCAGTATCTGCTGTAGTTCCTTCAGCGACTCCGCCATTAAGACAATGTCATCTGCAAATCGCAAGTGTGAGATGTACTCGCCGTTTATGTTAATGCCCATACTTTTCCAGTACAGCGTCTAAAAATATCCTCCAATGCGGCTGTGAACAGTTTCGGGGATATAACATCCCCCTGTCTCACTCCTCTGAGGAATTGGATGGGTTTAGACTGCTGGTCCTGTACCTGGACACTCATAGTGACGGCGTTATACAAACATCTCAGCACTTCGATGTAACGATAGTCCACTTGCCATCGCTGCAAGGATTCCAAGACAGCCCAGGTTTCGATGGAATCAAAAGCCTTCTCATAGTCCACAAAGGCTAGATACAAGGGCCGATTTTACTCTTCTGACTTTTGTATAATCTGCCTCACTGTGTGTGGTCTATGGTGCCGTATCCCCGTCGTAACCCGGCCTGCTCCGGTGACTGAAACTCGTCGAGTCTTCTGGCGAGACGATTCGTAATGTCTCTAGAAAACTACAATACTCCTGGTATTGTAGTTTTCTTTTTCAAAAAAGGAGACAAATATTTACTTAAAAACTACGGACCCATCTCACTCCTGAGCCACGTATATAAGCTGTTTTCCACGTTTTAGGAGTTCTCGGGTCAGGTTCTGTAGTTCCTTGATGACTGGAACTCCTCCGGACTTCAGAAGTTCTGAAGTAACTCCGTCTTCACCAGGCTTTTCCATTTTCGAGCTGTTTTAGAGCCAATATGATCTCGTCTTGGCTGATATCTGGTAGGTCGTCGGTATCGTGGCGCATCAGGGCGGCTCTGGGATCGTGGTTGTCGTGTAGGTTACGAGAAACATGTGCAGCGTATAACTGGCCATAGAAGTTTTCTATCTAGGCGAGCATCTCCGGCTTCGGCGTTATGGTTCGACCATCGTGTGTTGTAAGTTTCGTCAGGTGGCTCCTTCCAAGCTGCTGAGTGAACACTTTGGACCCTCGGTTTCGTACTATTGCTTCTTCAATGAGGCGTGTACTGTAGCTCCGAAGGTCGCGCCGTATCATCTTCGCAATCTTCTTGTTGAGATCAGATCTCAACAAGAAGATTGCGAAGATGATACGGCTCTGACCAAGTGGCCCGAATGTCTTCTCGTCGTTTAGTCTTTAGCCGAAGAGTCTCATCCGAGAGTTTGGAGCGTACCTGTACGATTGCAGCGTACCTGTACGCTGACAAAATTTGATGCCCTCTACCCTCAACGTTTCAACCACGTTTTGCAGGGCCTCGTCGACGTCATCTTATCGTCGAATTTGCATCAATGTGTGTTTTATTTGCTTTTAATTTGTGTCATGTGGATGAGTGATTTTGTTTCTAAAGTATTTGTTATCTATTAGCGCTGAATAAACATTTTGTCTGTCTAATTTCGGAATATATTATAATGGTTTCCTGAGTTTTTCGTATTTATGTTGTTTTCTCGTAATATTCATTTAAAGACTCTTCAGTCTTTACAATGTTAGGTTTGTATTTGCTTATACAAGCAAGAAACAATATTAGAACACGATCACGTTGGTTCAACAGTTGGTAACAGTTAGATTTTGGCTTCGATTTCCGGCAGAAATAGTTTAGGAAACGAACTTTCTATATTAATTTTGGTCTAACTGTTCTGGGCAGTGTTACGAAGTGAATTTTGACGCTTTTGTATAGGCAGCTCTCCAGGTCGTTTGATGTAATTAATGTGTTTGTTTCTTTCTTTGTCATTTTAAAATATTCAATTTCAAACAAAAAAGAAATTCAAAAGAAAAGAAAACGAATTTCGTTAAAAAAAGAAACAAAAGCAAAATAAAAACAGAACAGGTCCACAAATTAAGTTTGCGTAGTGTTCGTTGGAGGTATCGAGCTCCATTGCAGGGCGATTCGTCCCAAGGAAATTATAAGAATGTGGAAATTGTGAGGTATCTATTGAAGTGGTAGGCTAGCGGAAGAACGGTGGCTTCTCATTTGTGGGGTCGACATTTTGAATCCCTGTGACGACATGTAACTTGATGAAACCTGCACGTCGAAGAAGGTTCAGAAACCTGGTGAAGGCGTTATGTTTCGAGGAGAAAATTAATTTAACACTTTTACCAGGATAAACTAATCAATTAAAAATAAACAGACACAATTTCTGTCATTACAATATTAATTTTTTTAAGATGACAACCGATTTCGACTGGGAAAGACTTTATTGTGTTTCACGACTACTGTAAAAAACGTGACGTAGTAACAAGGACACCTTCTCAAATATTGTAGACAAAGGTGTGGACTGGCTGGGGTGAAGATGAATGAGCGATGTTAGTCTAAATTGTAATCACAAAACAGTGTAGTGGTGAAAACAGCAAAGTGGTGTGCGCGGCAGACAAAATTGAAAGTATGCGCGTGGGCGGCTATTTCGGTTCACGGAAGGCTTACGTCAAACGGCTGAAAATTTTCACTTGTAGGTACATTATTTTTGTAATCTTTTGCAATTCATTGCTATGCTCCGAAATAATTCAAAACGTGTAGTAGATGATTACAATTTTCATATACGTATAACGTATAAATAGACTTGACAAATCAGATTATGCAGGGAACAGATTGTTTCCCTATGTATGCATATTATAGTACATATATTTTTATAGACCCATATATATAGTTATGTAGGATGGGCGACATTGATACATTGCAATAAGAGTATTTCTTTCATTCATTCATCTCTTGCTCTGTTTAGCTTCCCTCTGCTCTGAAAGGTTGTCAGGATGAGAGAGCTCTTGGCGATAAGGCCGCCTTTGACCACATTAGTTTTAAGTTGTTCGTGTACTGTTATTACTCTTGTGTGTGTGTGCACTAAAGTGTATATCAGTGTATCTTATGGTATTTACTCCGCTTATGATTTCATTTTTATGTGTGTATGTTGTGCGTGAGTGTGTATGTAGCCTTTATACAAATAAATCTAGGCTACATACACAAGTATGTAGCCTAGATCAATAAATTATTTACCGCCAAAGTCCAGATTCTACTATAACGAGGACAAAACTTACAATAACTATTGGATACCAAATTTTCTTTCAAGCATGTTTTTCTCGCGACCCGAACCCGTGGCCCCGATTTCCGCAACCGAGCGTCTTAACCACTAGGTCAAGGAAGCGGTCACTCATAAACCCGTTCAAATATTAGTAACCACTGTCCAGTACCACCTGACCTCTATTTAGAAAGTAATTTTACGTTTTGGAGAGGTCGAGAATTCTGGGCATTTGTTGGTGTTGGAAATAGCATGGCTTCCCGGATGTAACAGCGTTGTGACGTCATACATCTTGCGAAGAGTCTGTCAATCCGAAATGGCTCTTATAGGTGATTTCATAAAACCTAGTTTACATTGTCAGTTACCTGCTTTAAGATTTTTTTGTGTCTGTCCTGCCAAATGTGATGGAAATAACTGGCCATTGTTGGAATGAGGAGGTCTTAGTCGAGTCTGTTTTAAATTAATGAGCATGACCTCATATGTATTTGGTTATAGAAATTATGTGTAATTATAATGCTGGGTGAGTTGTTAACAAAAACACTTGAATTTTTTCTTTATATTTAGCTATAGTCCCTGCCATTAGGGTCGTATTTCCAGTGCAATCCTGACTTGAGCATTGAATAGAGTTCTAGAATACGACTCTCAGAAACGTGAAATAGTCTACAGAAGCCCTTTCACTCGACGAAAACACTTACAAATAATTTATACTAATATTCAACATGATGACCTCGGTGACCCAAAGATTTGCACTGAGGATGAGAAGACCAATTTGGAAACCGACAGTTCTAAATTGAACCTGGTCACAGACCACGTAAATACTAGTACTGGTCTATTACGCGGTAGTACCCCGACTCGAATTAAGTTGCTCTGGTTCTATACAACGTGCAATCAAGGTGATGGTGAGGAGTTGAGGTAAAAGAGTCATTGTCATGATGAACGTCATCGTACGTGACAGAGATATTAATTATTCGTTTAACAGATCGATGACTCATCACTTCCTCTTTACTCCGACCTGCAATGAGGAACAGCTCTCACGCGGATGTTGAATAGTGTCGATACTTTTATCGATAAAGTGTCTGCATTGGGGGAGTGGAGGTTTGAAAGTGGCGCCAGTGACAGAAAAGATGAGGAGTAATGGGTTAGCGTGATATGGTCATGTCATGCGGAAGGTAGAATGTCATGTGACGAGAACAGTGTTAGATATGAATGTGGGGAGATATAAGGGAAGAGGCCAAAGAAAATATAGAAGGTACTTGTGAAAGATAACACGGATAAGAAAGGTGTATGGAAATGACGGCTGATAGGGGAGAGTGGAAGAGAAACACATGTTGTGCCGACCCCCCCTAGCGTGGGTTAGGGCAGGAAGAGCAAGAAGAAGATTTTTATCGATAAATATAAAAAAAACAGGGACTGCTCTAATCTACTCTATACTAGTTAACTGGCCTGGACTCGGTGGAGCAAGCAAAGAGATTTATTGCTGACGACTCTCTTGTGGAATCGGAGCTTTAAAATCTTGAGTATCTCAGAAAAGTGTCCCACTTGTCGGGTTTATATCGGAAACATTTCGGAGAGCAGGGAATCTAAAATACAGTTCACTCATTGTCGCTCCTCCAGTCTTTCAGAAAGTCCGGTACATTATATCCGTATGTCATGGATGTATCGCACGAAGTGCTACGCTTCCTTTTTCTTAATGTCTACGGCAAAGGAATGGAATACATTGCGTCTGTGTTTTCCGGAAGCTATAATTTGGAGCTATTCAAGGCTAGATGTGAATGTTCATTTAATAGACAAACGCGTCAGTACATTCGTCGCTTAACCTTACTTGAGATTATGGTCAGGTTATAGGTAAGCTTGAGTCTATTTTTCATTAAACAAAGGGGAACCAAGCGTAACAGGAATTATTATATTTAAGCAGTGTATATGAAGTAACAAAGTACGTATAGATAAATACAAAGGCTGGTGGTAGTAGGAGAATGGCAGCTTCTCAATTGAAAGACAGTTCGAATCCCTGCAGCGGCTCTCAAATATGACTAATATTTTTTAACTGGCTAGTAGGCATCTTTTACTGCTATTACAGTGGGTATAGTTTCACAATACCGAAAATCCAATATAATCGTTACCTTTGTATAAAAGAACAAATACCATTGACCTGATGCAACCGCATTCTGATTCTACGTTGAACACAAAAAACTTTAAGCCTCGAATAATAAACAATGACCGCCGGGACATAGAAGAGACGTCGCGGCGTCTCCGTCGGACATGTAAATGAAGCACATCTACTCGTATGTATCCCATTGTTGGGCACGGGACTATTGCCCGGCGAGGTGTAGTCTATGAGATTTGGGACAACCTTTATTAAAAAAAGTGGTTACGGGATTTTAGCATCTCCATTAGTTGTAATGGCAGTTAGTGTGTGCAACGTACATTTGTAATGTTTATTTACAATAATTTTCGCTAATGGCGAAGGAATATATGGTGATGAAAAGTTTAAATCCCTTGGAAAACGTGCCAAGTCCCCGACAATAAACGGATTGCTAATGTTGTTCCGATGCATGTTATTTTAACTTCATCACAAAAAGTGTCTAACCAGACGGAGCGTTGAAATAATCAGCTGAATCTAACTGAGTCAGTATCTGAAGGGCGTAAAGAGCTGTTTACTTCCTGTGTAGCGCACCTTGGCGGCGTTGCCACGGCTCTGCACAGTGCTTAGTATCACGTAGCTACACTGTTTTGATACAAAATGTCACCTTCGTCTCATTAACGTTCGCGGTCTATGCGTATTGTTGTTTACTGTACATTTTAGCGTCTTAGAAAATTTCATTCTGCTTTGTATTTTTTTTAAATCATTATTTATCAGTATTTACACCAATGAGTTCCTAGGAGTGAAAACGTGAAAAAGTTTGATACATATTTTAAGCGAACTATTATTTCGAATCCAAAACGTACATTTGTTTTTTTTTTCCAAACAATTCAACGTTTCGGGCTGTTTACATCTGTCCCATGGCCATGTCTGAATCACCCGTGTTTGAAAAACCTACGCGATTTAGATCTGACAAATAGTTACATTTCCAATATTGTCATTCTTCGTATTATATTTTGTGTGAAACTTGTAATTAATTGAGTAAGTTACTGTATTTGGAAGCAAAGTTTTGTAAATTTATATTTTTGAGCTATATTATTTTGATTTTTACTCCTGAGATACGTATTTTCTGGTCTATGTGTGTCGTTTGTGTACCTATTCCGATCCTGCTACTAAGTACCGTACACAATTGTCCAATTAATTCCATGACAACAATTTTTACACTACGTTGAAAAATTGTCTCAAACTCAAGTAATAAAAGTATAGCCCCAATATTACGACATTAGCCATGGCTATCACGATATTTTTACGAGATTTTTTTTAAAATTAACAATTAAGTAAAATTCTAGGAAGTCGCTTTGAATTTCCCGTCGGCGACGCAATGCCGTGGAAGTATGGACTTACTAAAATTAAAAACGAATTCTCTGTTTAATCGTGACGATAAAAAGTATACGCCACGCTGTTGCCGTGCAAAATTGTAATATCATTTATTCTGTACATATTTGGTGTCTTAAATAAACAACTCTAAAGGACAGTTGTACGGTCTAGTTGGCAAACTTGAGAGTGATGAAGAATGTTCACGGGTAATTAAATGATTATTTAAACATTTGTACCCATTTACATTAAAATGTGGAATACAGTTTCTTATTGTAGATGAGTTCTAACATACATATATCCACGTTCAAGGAAATAAATGAAAAAAGTTAATTTTCGGTTTACACAACTGTTTGTAAGATTTTTTATGTTTAACTTATGAAATATCTAATATTAACAGTGATTCTGAACTTGAATAGCGATACATACTAAAGGAAGTGCAAAAAACTAGCGCCAAGTAACCCGCATCCGTGACTTGCAATCAAACGTCAATCAATGAGAGTCGATTTATTATCTCTGCCATTCAATTAATAAGAGTGTAATAACTGACGCTAAATACTATCTCACACGATCATTTCGAATAGTGTATTGTGTCTTGCAGAAAAAAAATGTTCAAATTTTAAATAAACTCAATACGAATAAGTACTATACCCACTGAAACAATACAAAACCAGCAACCAAACAGAAAAAGTGGCGGGAGCGGATCCAAGATGGCGTCGGAAAAGCGCGGCACTTTCCCTCGCGCGGGAAACGCAAGAAAGTGCGCCGCGAAATGGAAACCGGCGATCGTTGATAACCCGTTTATCTGCTGACGTTTAATAACTGGCTGTGTACGCGCATGACGACATCTGGCAAGTAGCTACTGCATTAAAATACTAGTCTATGTTAGTACACGTCTTAATTAGTTGGAAACCTTACTCCGTTTCTAAGGGACTTCTAATAATAATAATAATGGTAACATGTAGACTGGTAATTTAGTAGCAGTAGAGCTCCTTGTGAAAGGTCTAGGGAAGTACTGCCACCTTACCTATTTCTGCCGCCAAACAGTAATGTCAGCATTACTGTGTGTTCCGGTTTTGAAGCGTAAGGGTGCTGGTGAAATTACAGGCACATGAGACTTGTCAACTTATGTCTTAGAGTGACGGGCGCAGTGGCAGTGCCCCTGAAATTTTTGCGATTTAAAGTTCCGAGTGGCAATGCAACTGTTACGGACAGGCGTGTAGTTTACCATTGCAATTGCATTCACAAATTGGTCGTGCCGGTAATCGAGGTCGTCGAATAAATTTAAATCGACAATACTTTATTTAATAATCAATAAGTTAGTAGACGGTATTAAAATTGTTCAAGCGGCCCAACTAACATTTCAAAATGTGATTGACGAGATCCAATATGTACTACATTACACGTGTAGTTGTCATTGAAGCGTTAGTAAGGACCACGAGCATCGAAAATTCAAATTTACTCAATTTACGTGCGAATTGCTGCCACATTGTGCTCTGGCATTATGCTAATATGTAATTATGTTAGCAGTTGTTACCGGCGTTGCGCAACCCGCGTGACTCAGTGGAAAGGCCGCGACATGTTTATCCGGCAACAAATGTTTGGTCGTGTTTTTTTGTGTCGTCAAAGGCTGCGGACTCTACGGATGCACGTGACATCATAGCCCAATTAATCATAGAGTCGGTTTCCTACCAGAAGTAGGTTGTAATTCTTAATTTTATCATCTATCACAGACGAGTAATTTATATAGCATCCCTTTTATGACGAATGGACATAATTTACTATACCGATCTAGAATTTCTTGTTCTTGTTGTAACGCACATAATTAATTTTAGTCAAATCGCGAATTACGTTCGTTAGAAAGGGGGTATAAGAGTTATCATCGCGGATGCATCCAACTGGTTATTGAGAATACTGAATGGAGGAGGATGGAAATAAAAGAAACCTTCCCTGCTGGTAGGCGTGGGACAATATATATACGTAGTATCTGCTCCTAATGTAATAGCGCCTAAGCATCAACACGTGTCTCGGGCCTGGCGGTCTAACACAGACTGACTCCCGCTACACACGCATGTGACGTGAGTGCTCTTTGTAGTGGATGTGAAATCATATGTTTTCACATACACTACACATAGAAAAATATAGAAAATTAGACGCCAACTAGCTTTTTAAAAAACATTTCCTTCTATCTAACACATAATATATCGAATTTTTACGCTTTCGTGATTGTTAAACATTGGAATAAAACAATTTTTTCCGGATCTTATTTATATTATTATATTGTTTTACGTGTTTAAATGGTTTGGCTTGTTGTACGCGGTAGATCCAATATCTCATAATATACATAACTTGTGTAGTCGACATGGGTAGAAGCGTGCGGTGTCGGTGCGGTGCGCCGGCGCAAGTGGGTCAGTACGATCGCGAAGGGCGCGAGGCTTCCTACGCGCACCGCTCACCAGTTGCCATGTCCGGGTGATTACTACACTACTATTACTATAGTAGTAGTGTAATTTGTTATTGAATTACTGCGCCCCGGCGTCGCTCGTCTATTTGTTTACTCTGGGGAAAGTAATATGTGATGATCATTACAAATAGAGTAGATAGAGTTTGTTCTCATCGTTATTAACACTGTGAGCCCATTATTCGTTCCATTATTAGATACAGATCTTTTATAACGAAAAGGTAAATTTAACAACGAATTTTATTGTTGGGAATGGAGGAAGCGTAAAAAAAGCATGAGTGGGTTGTAGCAACTCTAAAGCCTTTGCTTACCAAATCCGAGGATAATTAGTGTAGTAGACAATATTGTATACATATACAACAGTATGTACAAGGTTGCTAGCTTTTTTTTATGACGTGCTGAAATGTAGAAAATTTGATTAGTTTATTACCTGTAGTCGAACCTGGGACTTCTTCGTTCAGCGCCCACAGTGCAAAACATTGAGCTACTGAGGTCGAGTTTATATATACCTCCAGTAATGTATAGTATAGTGTTTTATACGTACAGCGTCGTGGTGCATTGGACAGATATTAGGTCAAGACTGCATCATTTAGAAGCTCTATTTTAGAGAGGACTGCGAATTTTATTACTTATAGCACTTTGTGAATGTAATGGTGCGAGAAACCGTTATACAGATCTATTTGTAATTGATAAACGCGATAGACTTGATTACGTGAGGTTTTTTGTTTTTCAGCTGAGCCTTGATTTTTAATTAGCCAGTTTTGATTGCATTATTCTAGGTCTTTTGTTAGGTATTAGGGAGTTACCACATTAATCCACTCAGAACTGTGTTGAGCCGGTCAAGCCCATCCGCCTATCATCGGGACAGTGCTATGTCTTCTCTGGACTCTTTTCCGAGTGCACTTTTCTTGACTCGCTACAATTTTGATTTTATTGTAAGTCATGACGTTTTATAACGTTTTTATTCGTGAAATATAATTTGAACTAGCAGTATAGCTCTTAGTGAAAGAGTTCGTCGAGGAAAGTATCAACTGTCACCTTACCTATGTCTGGCACATGGGACTTGTCAACTTATGTCTGGTGACGGGCGTAGTGGCAGTGCCCCTCAGATCTTTGCGATTTAAAGCTCTGAGCAGCACTGCAATTGTTATGGATGAGTGTGTCTCTTACCAACAAGCACACGACTTGTTGGTCCCGTCACTTGGTATTATAAAAAAAATCTGTAACAAACAAGTTAGGTTTGCTACTAACCCGGTCTGTATCTCAGTTGGTAGAGCGTTCCAGGTTAGAGTCCTGTCAGATTGAAGGATTTTTTCTTAGCGTTCGATCTTTGTATTAATAATTATCACTTCAAATTTTCAATCTACGTTTTTGTCCCGCTTGAGTCGATCAGAAAAAGCTGACAATCTGAGCCAAAGCGGATGACACAACTTCGACTTCGCGATTCCGCATTAATAAGTGTGTTAACTCCCTAAATGAAAAGCTGTTGACTCCGCGAGTATTGCCTAAGAGGACATAATTAATGGTTTTGATATTTACTCCTTTTATTTAATTGAACAACTCTGTATAAGAAGAAAATTGCTAAATTGCAAGAAACAATATTATTTGTTAAGTATCATCGTAACCGCATTGGGCAAGGTTCGACTAAAGCCGATACAAGTGCGATAACCGACCCGACGGGAATGTCGCAACGGTGGTCGATTCGTCATGTCCCAGAAGCTGTTTGTCGTATTGCAATAGATTGACCTTGCGCCGGCGTAGGCCGACGCACAGCCTCGGACGATTCGTGTGATCACGCTTTTGTTTGCCTTTTTTACTATTTCTAATTTTTAGAATAATATTCTGATTGCGGAATTCATGAGCCCGCAATTTGAATCAAATCTCCTTAGAATACGCCTTAGATGCTTAGCAGTGGGACGTAAGTAATATACAGACTGCGGTGGAACACTCTGGATACTGGTGACACTGAAACTAGTACTGCCAAAGGACGTAGTACAGTTATCGACAGATCGTCGGATCAAACTTTTGAAACATTATGGAACGTATTAAAAGGGCTGTGATACTCAAATAAACATAATTAACCAAGTAAAATTATGTTTATTCAAGTATTATTACTGATTCAACAGCACTTCAAGTTTGGAAGTGAGCGTGTTAGAACTACTACTACTACAAATTGTAAAGAAATCAGTAAACGCTTTCAACATTAATAGCCGAAGCAAGTAACGTTTATTTAAGAAACGGTAAAACATTTGAAGTAATCCGATTATAAATAACACGTAATCAGTTGTTTATCTCCCCATTGCAGTAATGCGAGATAACGACGAGATAGTGTATCTCGATTATGTGAAATAAGAATCGGGACAAGGATACTAGTTGTTGTTCTATACACGTGGATTGCAACATTTGCCCCGATTAATTTACGCTTATTAATAAAATCGATAAGGTAACAGGAAATTAGTACAACAGAAGACCGTTGCTTACCTATTCCTTTTTAAAAACTTATTCCTAGCAAATTTCAACGCTTGATGCAGAAAATAATAACATTTTAAAAAAGGACGCAATGACCAGTAAAGATGGGACAATCGACAACGTCATCGGTCTAGAACGTCACTAGCGACGCCATATTTGTTGTAGCGAGCGCGCGAAAGTGAGTTTTCACGTGAGCGGTGCATCGCGGCTCCCTTGACCTGATTCGCTCCCCTCCCGCTGCCCGCAAGCTCCCCTCTGCACTACGGCTACGATAGTAAACATCTAGGACTATATTCGTGTGCGTACACCACTGTTATTAATAGGGCTGCAGTGGAAATATTTTTCAGGGATGCGATCAAGAGTTATCTAGAAAATCGATTAACCATAAACAAGTATTGTTTAGATTTTGTTGTTCATGTAGCATTGTGCAATTACATATTTCCGACATATTTTAATTTATACATAAATAAATATGCGTTTATTATTTAGGTAAACATTTTTATTTATGCATAAATGTTCTATTTTTAATTATAGATATTTTTGTACATTCAAGACTTAGATCTCACGAGGAGAAAATCAAATGGGCATAGCAGAATTTCCGGTTAGGCAAAGCGAGAGTGCTGCACACAAAGTGTGTCATGCTCAATGTGTTCTTTTTTAATGGGCCGGAAAAGGACATAACAGATCTTAGCGTCTTTTAAAAACAGTACGCAAAAGATAAACCTAAGGTGTGTTAGAATCAACCAATACGATAAGGGTATCCCAGCCGTATATATGTATTAAAATTCCATAAATTGTAAGGAAGTCGTTCCCAAAAACCGGTTGTTGTTATTCGTGGGCGCAGGCGGAGTCGATATCGCCAATTGTGAACTTTACATTGAAACTGAACTGGTCTCTGACTGGATTGCAGAGTTGTGACGTAATATAACTTATTGGCTTCGTAAACAATGCTGACCCATATCGCTATCGAAGCCAAAGATTAATAAATTAATTGTTTAATATTGGTTGAATTTTATAGTGTACTGTTGTAGCTTATCATTGTAAACGAAACGTGTGGATGATCTTTTATTCACGTAAACACAATAGATTCGATTTCCATTACTACTACACAAACTAATTGATCGTCTATTACTCGGTCAAGAGCATCAATGAACGAGAGCGCAGCGGCAGAGCCGCGTCACCGGTGACGCAACGCGACAGTTGCAGAAAACCGGTGAAATAAAAAACCGGTAACTTTTGGCGGAAATGTGTGCCAATTCGCTCGGAAGCTGGGCACTGGACTACGCAACAGACGCAGCGGTTCGGTAAGTGACGATTGTTATACAATATCGTTCATTCAATTTGGGAAATCGTTTTCGCAAAGTAACTTGGCGGTTCTACTTACTTACCAGGCCTACAAATTGCTTTGGTAACACTTGCAAACCGAGTACACATAATATAGGTTGAAGTAAAAAGTTTAGTTAAGAGAATATTAAGAAAGAATGAAATGAATGAAATTAGTTTTTAGTGATCACAACACAGAACTGGGATATGAGCAAGGATATCAGAATAAGCTAATGTATGAGAGGCAGCCTTATTGCTTAGTAGCAATTTTATTCCTGCAAACTAAAGATAGAGTATTAGGAGATGTAAAGGGGATGCAACCAAAGAATATTCCAATAAATACACTAAAGTAAATATATTTACACATATAATGAACCTTTATCAGAACGACAGGAAATTACCTTAAGTTTTGACTAAAACAAACAGTGTAAATCTATAGCCAAACAGCACAAGTACACTAATTATCAAAGCAGTTGGATGTGAATCTCGAGAACGAGAAGTTAGGCGAGTGGTAGTTTTCCTGTTTACCACTGCTGCCGCTGAACTGTAGGCCACGCGTGCGTTTGCGCAACCGAGCTTATTCTCGTACTACGTAACGACCGGTCCTTGTTGCCCAAAAAAGAGTGCCACACAAAGGTTACAAGTTTTTGTGATTGCGATGTTTTCGTGGAACTCTCTTCAACTATGGCGGGTTACGTTAAAATTTCCTCAATGTGGTTAATCCTGAGCCATGATTACGCTTACTCACAGTTAAATGAAGTTGTATTGTCCATAGCGGAAACAGCAGGACGCCACAGGCTTCCGTAGGCACGGGGAAAAGTAAAATTTAATTGCAAACATGTTAACGAGATACTGTAACAAGGAGGCGAGTTGTCAACAATAACAAATATCGCGCGTGACACAACAGGCAAAGGAAGCTTCGGTAACAATGTATGGATGTTTGCGCATCTCGTCCGTTTGTTTGTTTGTTTGTTCAGTGCGCGCGCTCGCTATGTGTATGCGCAGGCATTTTAAGGTTTCCGGCACACAGCTGTTTTTTTGGAGATATGTTGACATTGACACAGATTGCGTTGCGTAACTGTCTGTAGAACAAATCTATCCGTTTTATCTATTTTTAACCCAGTGTGAAAATAAAAAAGTTCATAATTTAAAAAAAATCGTAATGCATTAGTTTTTCCTTTCAGAATCGTTTTGGGGCCTGATGAATTAATTATGTACGGTTTGTTTTTTTTTTTAGAATTTACTTAAGTTTTGTTATGATAGCAAGTGACGAGACGAACAAGTGGTGCGCCTGGCGGTAAGCGACATAACAGTTGTAGTGCCATTCAGAGCTTTGAATTGCAAAGATCTCAATGGCACTGCCACCGCGCCCGTCATCCTGAGACATAAGTCATGGGAGCATGTCGCTTCAAACCCGGAACACAAACACATCAAAACTTATATTACTGTTTGGTGAGGCGGCAGTACTTCCCTGGACGAACTCTTTGACAAGGAGCTTTAATGCTTGCTTTATAAAAAAGAATTAATTACATTCGATTTGAAATTATTCCGTTTTGGCATCGCATCGTCCGCGTTTCTACGTCCTTCTTCGCTGATCGTAATTGAAATTTCATATGCAGTAAATTGGCCGACTTAAAACAATAAGTATTTATTATGCGGATGAACAAATGATTGTTAATAATGAGGATAAACTTTTTATTTAATAAATATGTTGATCTACCGTTATGCAAATAGAAGAACTAGTAGCAAGTAAGTGATGCGTATACTCAATCAAAATTGATTCCTGTTTTAAGTTATGTTAACCCACGAATCTTTAGTTTCTTGACGCTTCTTCTTGTTCGCTTGATGTTTTAACACATTCAAAATGTAATATGCCAATGTAAATTGATATTTAAGGTTTGAAAATCCCTTTTCGCAAAGGTTCGTATTCATCGTTATTGTGTAGCCTAATTGGGCCAAGCCAGGGTTCATATTACAGGAACATATTGATTGATATACTATAGCCTACTATGTCATTCCGTTTAGTTCCTCTATGTTCTCCGAAAAAGTTGCGCAACGTGGCCTTGCCGCGTTCAAGAATGAACAAATCGGAAATCGGCCCGTTCTGTCCATTCTAAAAATTTTATAGCCACATTTAATTACGTTATCATTCGTTGTAGGTATGTAAATGTTTTATGACATCTTAAATTAGGGGTATTGATAGATTTTTATTTCGGCTCTTTGATTAGCACACTTTTTAAAATCTAAACGGAAGCGAGAGCGAGTTCAAAGGGTTCCCTTATCAGTATCACCCAAACGCTTTTCTTTTTTAATCCATTGATTTTGCATTAATTATATAGAACTGTAAATTAAACCAATAAGTTGAATGTATCCATTAAATTATGTGTGCAATTAGCTTTGAACCGAATAATCGAATTGTAATTTCTATCGGTAATTTCAATTAGCACCCATGTTGCTAGTAATGAATCACTCTGTGAACAAGCACTATATAATTACACCATTTGTGTAAGTTTGCCTTGATTTTGAACTAATAGAATTTATTTGTGTTAAATTATGTTAACAAAGTTTACAATTATTTTCTTTTTGTGTAAAATAGAAACCCGTTAAAATATTTCTTGTAATGGTTGCAGTCATTGTTTTGTAATGTATTATTTTTTTGGGAAAAGGTTAAGCCCTAAGGCTAGCGACGGTGTAAGGGTACAAGGGTATGGTGCAGAAGTAGAGGGTATTGTCTTAACAAATATTATGGCATAGTACCGGGCGCTTCTCAACAATGTACCTGTAGGGCTGTTACACCTGTTGTTAGACAGAGTGACTTTACAATTTGCTTAGTTTCTGGTGAAGTTTTAGTAGGTGGAGTGGTGGGGAGTAGTGAGGCGGGGTTGTAGGCCACGCCCCTTCTTGCTGATAACTTGGTGTTGCTGGAGGTACAGCAATCTTGAGTAGTAACTATCTCTTGCGACGAGTTTTACGTCATATACATATTTTTATAAACTGAAAATAGTTCCGCTTTTACTTTACGGAGATAATGTTTTAAACTAAATTGCAAGTGCAGAAGTAAATTAGGTAAATTGTGTAGAATTATATGAAATAGTGAAGAAAAAGGTTTGTACAAAGTGCTATGACCGTGTTCCCTTGTTGGTCGTCGCCTCGAAGGGCCCAACTTGCGCAAGTCGGATATTCGGTGTGCGGTGTATGCTTGGCAGCAGTGGCAGCGCGGGCGCATTTTTACACTTCCATTGGGCAACATCCAAGTGACGCAAGCGCAGCGCGCCTTGAGCGCCCACCGCTTTTGAAACTGCCTTTCCTAACTTTTGTTCCGCGCGCTCCTAGCCCAGTATGTAAATGTCTTTAGGTCCCGTTGTTTTAGCTTAAAACGTTTTTTGGGTTTTCGTGTGTTCCCTTGCACCGTTGAAAAGTTTATAAAAACAACAAGAAATACATGTTTACGCTCATGTGTCAATTAGGTTTATCATGCTCATTTTAACAACATAAAACAAAAAAAAACAAGGAAATTTACTGAAAAATATATCCAATACATGAACGCTATTGGTCTAGATTTTTGTTTTTCATTAGCTGGCTAAGGAAAATTAGCACACGATACAATGTTTGTCACCCACGGGGGTAGGTAGAGATCATGGTCTCGCTACGTTTCAGACAAATCTCTTTCGCCTATTCCTCTCGTCCTTTCAATTGTTCTTGGTATTTTTTAGAACTACTATTCAAACTTTTTATATAGGTATACATAATATTTCTTAGAAATGCGGAAATATTTAGTAAATATTGTTATAAAACAATACCGTTTCCTATTGTCAAGTTGTTATTGTCATTATTTTCAACACAATGGTTTATTAAATAATTTTAAATGACACATTTATATATAATACATGGTATATCGTTGGGAAAACGGTTGCTTCTCTTGAGAGGCCCACGGTTCGACACCCGGCTGACTTTAATTTCAAAGCTACGTATATTTTCGAACGTGATGAAACCTGCTTGATGTCTTAGAAAACGTGAGAAGTCGCCAGCATTGGATTAGCGTCACCCATATATTGATGACGGCTCCGTGGTCGAGTGGCTTGCGGTTTACATGGTGTCGCCATCTCTGAGGTTCCGGGTTCGATTCCCGGCCGGGTCAGTGTAGAAAACTAACTTTTATTGTCTCGGGTCTGAGTTTTTGTGGTACCGTCGTTGTTTCCGATTTCCACAAGCGCTTTAGCTACTTACTTTGGGATCAGAACGACGTATATGATGTCATCTAATATTTATTTATATAGTGGGTAATCTAATATTTATTTATAAAAGTATGTACATATAATGTCACGTTTAGAACCAGCTTCTGTTTGCCGAGAAGAGCCCGTAAAAAGACGACGAGCAAGAAACTATCTAATAAAACAGCTTTAGTCATACAAAGGGCCGATTTTATTTTATCAGACTTTTAATTAAACTCCAGTTAAATTCTTTTCATAAGACTAAGAGTTTTTTGCGTCTAGACGGAAGTAAATCCTACAGTTTCTGTAAACAAAGCTAGGTTAGGCAAATTGGTTAATCTGAGAACTAGTTTTATGTAAAGCGAATACGGGAAGTAAGTAATACATAGGAATAAATATTTTTAGTAAAAAGTGTATATAAAGAAGTCATATTAAGTAAGTTGTCTGCCTTGCCCCAGGCATTTCGTAATTTATTTTTTATTTATACTTGTTACTTAGCTACGACAGGAACATGTAGGCGATTTAACTTGTTTTTGCTAAAGAATATAACGACCGCACTGAAACTCAAACATGGCACCCAGAAATACCTTTACAGAAACCTTTCACCTCCTAGTGCGTCGGGAGGGTGTGTAACTTCCCTGAGACGGGAAATGTCCCTTTATATACATTTATATATCCTATTTATAATACTACGGGACGTACAAGTCGTGTGTCTGGTGGTAAGCGATACGCCTATTCATAACAGTTGCCACGCCACTCAGAGCTTTAAATCGCAAAGGTCTTAGAGGCAATCCCACTGCGCCCGTCGACTGAGACATAACTTGACAAGTCCCATGTGCCTGTAATTTCACCAGCACCCTTACCATTCCACTGCATGGCGGCAGAATATACAAGTCAGCATTGTTATTAACCTACTTTTAGAGATGTACCATAATAAACGCTTAGCTCAGAACGCATAATCAGCGTCGCCAATTTGTGGGGAATTTCAACTAGATTGGGGATTTTGTGGGGATTGGCGCTATGTGGGGAAAATGTGGGGATTCTAACATTTTACCATTGTGTTTATTCTATCAATTGTTGATGCATCGCTAGTTTGATCGTTACTGTTAGAAACACTGTGATGAACTACATCGACATGTTTTTCAATATCGCACATCTCTCGTATTATTAACAAGCAGCTTAAAGATAATTATCAGAGCACTTGATTCTGAATTGTAAAATTACCAGTCGGTGCGTGTTGGGTTCGCGACTCTTTCTCCCTTAGGCCGATCCCCGGTATGAAGCAAAACGAAATCAGATATTGATAAACAAAGCCGAGCAGTTGGTACTTCCACACCACAACTTTCCATTCGTCAACTTTAAATATTAAATATAGGTTGAAACTTAATTTACTCATTGATTATTTCTAACATTAACATAGTGTCACCAAATGCACAACAAACAATCAATTTACTTAATTTTGTAAGGCAAAGAAAAGTGATTTTTTTTCAGATTGATTAATGTTGAATCTAATTAAAATAAATAAACGATTTAAAACCATCTAATTTTATAATTTGCTTTACAGTTTTACATTCCGTTTACATTCACAGCAAACGTAATAGATGGTTACAGTTTGAGTTTCTTAATTCTTTATTATATTTTTAAGCGATGTATTTGTAATAAATAATGAATACTCGAGATGTGGGGAATTTGTGGGGAATATGAACTTCTCTCCAAATTTGGGGATTTTAAAATTGATTTTTTGGGGTTTTGAACAAGGCATTGGCAACGCTGTGCATAATATAGAAATTTCTTGTCTTGTTGCTATGTTGATTTGTTAGACTTTTCCAGAATTGCCTTGATGGCTTTTGTTAAGGGTTTAGGCATTGTAGTTTCTGTATTGGGGAATGGGTACATTACATAGAATTAAAAGGTTTAGAATAATATAAAACCATAAAATACGTAAATAATTCGCGTAACTACTGTATGCTAACGTCATTTGTACGTATATTACTAATAACAAACCGTGATTTTATAATTGCGTGAATAAGTACGTCGTTAATTACGTCCTCGTTGAAAAATATTCACAATACTTGTCTCTCTCCCTTAGATTTGAGAGCTAGATTTTTGTCGATGTGGTCGATGCTATTCTGTCTTTCGCAATGGTTTTCTGTAACATCCTTATGCGGCTTGGCCTCCTCTTTTCTTTCGATTTTATCAAACTTACTTTATTCACGCCTGCCTTCTTTTTTGTTTCGATCCTATAACGTCGTATAAGGCAGTCCGTAGCTATTCTTTCCATGCAGCGCTACGTTTTAAAAATCTCCAAATAACACCTATCCCTTCATGTAATCGCTCACGTTTCGCACGTGCTGTATTGCGCTCCACAACAAAAGTTTTACGTATCTTTTTTGTTTGCTTTTTTATAGTTTTTTTTTCTGAATATTTTATTAATAACAATATGCGTTTACCGCGAATCGTTTTTTTTTAATATTACTTATTACCTTTCTATACATTATGCCACTCAATTACGGTGTCCAATTTTATCTCTCTATTGTTTTTGGAGCTTTTAACATGATCTGGGTTTGTTTTACGTAAATTTCTAGTTGAAATTCTTTGTAAACGGCATTTGTATCTGTGGATTTTGTAGCTGGTTTAAATCTTAAGTATTTGCTCGCACGACTCTGTTTTTTGCGGATTCTACGAAGATTTTAAACGTTAGGTGGAAAGTGAGCAACCTGGCTTGCTTCCTGCCGCAATTAAACAGTTCTTCTTTCTTCAGTAATATTATACATTTCAACATAAATGTGCGTAGGTAGTTACAATGTATGTGTATGACCGGAAAAATGACATCACAATGTATCAGCGTTGCCTCCTGTCTGACGCATGCGCGGCTAGACGGACTGATACGTCTGCTATATATATGTAAACAGTATCGTCTAATACGTTTACATAGCAATTCTATATTTGTATATTGTTAAATATACATATATCGTCGGTGTTTTGCAAAAAGGGTGTAAGCGACATTTCTAACATTTTTTCCGGGAGCATATTTACGTTTTCACGACTGTTTTAAAATATTTACGCTCCGTTTTAAATTTAAATTTAAAACTTAAACTTAATTATAATTAAATCTCTCTACAAAGCATTTCAAATCTAAAGTTCAGTCCTATTACCGTTCAAAGTTAGAGTCATTATAAAAAAGTGAAATGTTTCAACGATAAATCTTAATTTGTCGATTTATGCCATTCATTACGTAACTCAATTGTAGTCAATTTGACCTCATTACGGTTACGGTTATTGTAATTCCGCTTTTACGACTCGATCGTTCTTAATGCTCAAGTCCCTGAATGTGCTAGCAGAATAACTCATTTAGTGTGACAACACTATTAATGCCTTTTGGTACTACATGGCTGTAAAAAGTAGCGCCAATACATTTGTTTAAAAAATAAAACATAGGGTTACTTTCACAAAAGGATCGCGCAGAAAGGCCCATAAAATAATAGTTCTTTACCAATTCCAGAAATAGCCAATGTTTGCACAAAAATTTGTAAAAACATCTGCAACTAATAATAGACAAAGCAGCGCAGTACCGTTGCAAAATAAGAAACACAACCCATAAATTTGGCAATAAAAAGTTTAGTGTTACGCAAAAAACCGCGAAAAAATGCCGCTAAATCTATTCAAAAGTACTTTTTTGAGTTTATAAAGGGAACGGTATAGTTAAGTTCTTTTTTATGGCCGGGGGTGTACTGCTACCGGAGGCAGGTAGGTTTTTTTTAGTGAGCATTTATAAAATTGGGTTAAACATTTTTTATTTGACAGATGATCCCGGCAAGGTGAGCGGTGTATGGTTACGGAAACCAGTGGTTTTTACTTAACATATACTGTTAACCTATTAACTCATTTTTTCAGCAGCTGTTATCAGTTCACATATTTTAGATTGTGTGGTTAAATAAGTGTTTCTGTAAGGTTCTTTGCGGGTGTGACGAAATCCACCGAATTGTAAAACCCAAAAGTTGTATATAGGAGAAGGGGCCCCCGAAGTAACAGTGGCCGAGCAGTCGTTTGTCTGTATGTGTTGTGAAACCTAATAGCCTTGCGCCGCGGTTGAAGGCCGGCCAAAAACAGCGCGGCCCCACACCCAGATGTGCCCGATTTAAAGAGCGTTGCACGCACCGATAAGATTATATTTGACAATTTCGAGTGCCTATCCAAAAATACCTTAATTTTTTTTACAACAATCTACGGATTTCATCGACTGACACAAAGGAGAATGATTATTGAAAGATGTGTTAATTCACCGTAGTAAAACCTTCGTAAACAACAATGTCTTGTGAGGAAGTTGTAAAGCAGTTTATAGATTACCAATAGACGGGTAGTTTTAGGATATTTATTTTTGAAGTTCTAAAAACGGATGCGTTAACGTCATTTGAATACTAAAAGTGCATATTCAAAAAAATGCAGCGACGAGATCTGTTTACCCAATATTTATCTCTTTCTAATGTTCGTGTTGGATGTGGTGAGATAGAGACAAGGCGAGCAGGAAGCTATTCAAAAAAAGACCAACCCTTCTTCACCCTTTCGAGACATTCTATTGTTTACGTCACAACAAGATGTCAAAAATATTATTTTATGCGCATTAATTTGGAGTCGAGCGCTACCAATCATAGAGTTTAATTTGTAACGGCGGTTATTGCCACTTGTGTCAAGTTTGTATTAAGAAGGTGTTTAATAAAATTCAAAATAGTTTTTTTGTTGTTTGTAATTCGAATTTGTTGGAACAGGTAGCGGCCAAGCGGCCAGTGTTTGTGTTGGCGTAAAGTAATTATGAAGCTAAATGGTGTTTAATAGGTATTTTAGCGTGACGTCGTCGTGTCTAGTCGGCATTATCGATGAAGGGCAACGACCCATCCTTACGTCCGGGTGTTCATGTAAATACATTCATGTGTCTACTTTAGTTCTATTAATAGGCTAAATATGTATACATATATCGAAAACGTAAAGAAGGTACGCTTCTACAAAGTTCTTCTAAACGACTCAGGGTCGTATTCTAGAATGGTTTAAAGCACTCGAAATCATACTCAAGTCCCTTCCATTAGGGTCTTATTGCCAGTGCTTGACATCATACTCAAGTCTGCTCAAATCCTGACTTGAGCATTGAGTACAGTTCTGGAATACGACTCTCATCTTTAATTGATCGTTGATCAAAAACCAAGGACGTCGTATCCGGCGGCGCATCACGTTCAACGTATAAAATAATATTTTTTTCCCACCTTTCACTTCCGACCTGCGCGGGCGCAGGTATCGTGCATTTCTCCCAGTTTGATACGATAGCCAATATCGCATCTGCCTATCATCCTGTATCCTTTGAATATTCATGGGAATTGATTTTTGAATGCCATTTGCCGTATTGCAATTGACATTTTTGATAGAAAAGGTTACGACATATTTGCACCTGCACTCGTTGAGTTCTACCTTCTGTGACAATTGATGGCAACCTAATTGAATCTAATTGTATCGGTTGACTCCTACTCTATAGGTAATATTCTGGATCTACAAAGTGTCGACAGTCCTTAGCGATCTCGGTAAATCAACGTCAATTTTGTATGGCGAATTGTTCACTAGCGGTTATAAGAAGAACTAAAATTATCGAATTCTTAGAAATACGAAGTCGCTGGGCTGTAATCGTAGTTTATTTATTTTTGTAACAGCGCGAGGTGCATGGAACAAAATTTTAATTATGTACAATTTACTGGGTAACACGATTTATAAATTGTTTTAGAAACATTTGTTGTTAAGAAATGAATACAATTAATGTTCTTCTTTGATAAAAAATTAAAATTTATCGAGAGCATTGCGGCCCGTATTAATATGTGTAAACATCTAAGAATGAAACCCGTCAGATGAAACTGAAAGAGAATTTGGGTCGGATCGTCATTAATATCGGTACTAATTCAATTTCCACATAAAGCGATAGACAGCCTGACAGTAATAATAAATAATAATTGTTCGCGTCTGCTATGATGTGTAAAATTATAAGGTATAACGTGGTTAATAATTTCTAGGAATTGTAATAATAAGTTTTACATCACAGGTTCGTGGGAAACCCAGAACTTATATTATGTATGTGTAATAAATTTATATAATTTTATGCTTACTAATGTTACAATGGCATAATGCTGCTTAGCAAAAAGATATATTTAGATACAGGTTTCGCTCTCAACCATTAATTTTATTACAACTGATAACTTGTATTATCACCATTATCAAGCCATTCATAATAATATGCCAGAGAACCATATAAAGTTTTCACACTGAGTCACAGAATATACAGACCAGAAACAATTTAGAAAATATAAATTTCATCTAAATTTGGTCCTATCAGGAATCGAACCCGGGACCTTCTCATCCAGCGCCCATTCTGTATATATCGTTGAGCTACCGAGGTCGTTATTCTAAGTCCTACTGCTGGGCACAGGTTTCCTCTAAAAGAGTGTTTAGGCCACTGTCTGCTACTAGGGTTGGAGATTTCACACGTATTTCTAAACGGGTTTAGCTGCTAACATTCAGAAATATACTTGAGTCGAACCTAGTATTTATGTGGTCTGTGAGCCGAACCGTCGACCGTGCAATTCAGAAGCAACCGTTTTTCCATTGGGCTACCACCGCTTCTTTATTATACTGCTGCAAAATTGAAAGTAATTGCGATGCCGCATTTACCGCAAGAACGTATGAAATAACCACACTTTATATAAAAGTAAGAAACACAACATTTGCATACATAGGGCTGGACAGCGCTGTCCCACCGTTCGTCCATCACATGTATGAGATATTTAACCCTATATTGAGCGTTTTAGAAACAACTGTTTTATAAAAAAAACGGACCTCAATTTGTGGAATTACTTCTACTTGCCTAGTTTTATTGAAATCGGTTATTGGAAAGTGCGTGAAACCGGGTTTATTCCCTAGTTTACCACCCTTAGAGGTGAAAATGTTTTCTTCAAATTTCAATGGGTCCAATACTGAGGTACCATCTTCCCAACAAAAAAAGAATCATTCAAATCGGTTCGCAAGCGCCGAAGTAATCGCGGAAAAAATTTAAAGTCGAAATTAGAACCTCCTCCGCACAAAGAAAAACTATATAAAACAGCATACTCAGACTTATTGTAATAATAGTAATAGAGTTGAACTTGCCGTTGATAGTATATATATTATGTGCATACAAAGCAATAGGTAATCGACTGTAACAAGTTTCTTACTACGATGTTATTTTAAATATTCGACTACATATTTTAAAACGATCTCACGCTCTATAGTTACGAGTTGACTGATAAACCGTTGTTGACAACTTTAAGGACAAACATTAAGGAAGATTTAAGGAAAAAGAAACCTCTTTCGCTGTAGACGAGAACTGTCGACTCAACTGTTTGTTACAGAACACGCCATATCACTGTTTAAACATGATAAAATCATAGCGTGGTTAAACACCGCTATTAGTAATAACGTGTACTTAATGCATTATGTGTACAATTAACAGCGAGCTTCTTAATTTTTTATATTCATACAAGGTGCAATTTTTTGGATCATTTTGTGTTCTGTTATATTGTTATTACTATTATTTTTAACTATTGAAACAAATCACTGTAAATTTATTTATTAGTTTCTTTTTTTTTTATTAATTTCTTCGTTTTGGATTTGGATAAATACTAAGAAGATTAATACTAAGACTAACTTTATCATGCTGTTAATTTAAGGCCATTAATGTATCAAACTGTATCTGTTACCATGTGATGATTACATTCTGTTTCTGTACCTTTAAAATAAAATAAAATAACAATAATGCACACACGTATAGCCCCGCACTAGGGAAACCCAAACTCACGAGAGAAATAAATATAGGCCACACAAATATTTCTCCCGACCCGGGAATCGAACACGGGACCTTTGCGTGGCAGTCCAGCATGGTAACCGTTCGGCCACAGAGGCAGTTAATTAGATCTAAACTCAAGTCCTTGCTAACAAATCTTCAACTAGTGATCCATAACGAATAGGTACTTCAAAGGTGTCTATCACTGATTGCCATAACAGGCTGTTGTTTACACTTTACTAGGTATGTAATATCGTGTAATTTGAGCGATCTGCCGTACTCGGAAGCGCCGGGCATTGAACCTGGGACCGATGATTTAGCAGCGCGCCTTTGCTGACACCGAGTCATGTCGAATGCCGGCTTATTGATTCGATCGGCACGTTGTTATGTGCCTACTGGTGTTAGGTATATATACTTGTTTCTTTCTTTCTTTCTTTTGTTGGTTATTTTGTTTTGCGTGTTTATAGAGTGCAAGATGGATGGTTTTACGTATTATGTTTTGGTTTGTTAAATATAACTCCTAGGTAGGTTTGTCTAGAATAGGTGTACATATTTCATTGTACAGTTTATAATTATACATCTTTATTGGAATTTAAAAGCATTTAATAAAGGAAATAAATGTTTTAGACTAAGGTAGAAAATTGAAATTAAAATTATGTATGTACAACTACGTAAGAGCGGTGGCAATCAAATGGGTAAGCGGTTGCTTCAGAGGCTGTCGGTTCGTATCTCTGTGGTGGCTAGTACCTATGAAAGAATTTTTTAAGTTACGTACATTTATAAATATTTAGCAGCAGTACCATTCGTTGCACTTGTGAACCCGCAGCGGAGTACGAACTAAACCTTCATCTCAGAGACCCGTGCCCAGTTGTGGGACGTTTGATAGGTTGACGATAAACAGTGTGGAGTTTTTTTTATCATTTTTAGGAAATGCTCTGTTCTATTTAGGCAGGAGTTTCCTGCTCATCAGACAGTAGGGTATAAATGTTTTTGACAAACTACAGTTAATATGTAACGTGTGTAAACGTATTAAACTTTTCAAATCACGTTGTAGAAGTATGTAGTATATTTTGCAAGGACCTGTTTTCCTGCAAGTTTCAAAATTGATTGCGAGAGTTTTTGCAACCGTAAGTGTGTCAAACAAATACGTGGAGACATTATGTACATTTACCATTATATACAATGTGTTCCGTGTTGTGTCAATGACCCTTATCTGTGTTATTCGCGTCACTGAAATGCGCTTTTGTGCATTGAGGCGGTTTTACAAGTAATTACACACTACACTGTTTTCCTTCCTACCCTCATTTGCGTAATATGTGACGGAATTGTAATAGAATTATATTTTAACTATATTTCAATGTATCAAGGCACAGTTGAACATGGATTTTGATGTGGCTTGTTTGTTTATTCCAATTATATAATGGTTTCTTCATATAAAACTTTTTAAAACAATAACACTATTCATTTTTTATTAAGAGTATTTGTCTCCTACTGCATATATAAATGTTTCAGTGTCTTTTAATTAAAATAACAGCTTTGATACAAATAAATGTTGTTTTTTATTTTATAAACATTTTGCACAAGTAAACAAAAACATGTTACAAAGTGAAACCTATTCCGAATAATATAAGAAACACGTGTAGGACTAGGAAGTGGAGCTGCTTCAAACAAATACCTATTCTTTATTTGATCCTCCCTCCCCTTCCCCCACATCACTCCTTCTGCCCTCGGGCTTCGCAACCATGTCATGAGAGTATCGGGAATTATTAGCAAATGTTTTTATGCTATTTGTTTGTGTTAACAGGCAAATAATTTTGTTTAATTTTAATATTTAGGTTTTCTTAGTTTAACTGTGATTTTTAACTGTTATTATTTGCTTGTCACTTCCATACACACAGACATTATCACGATTGTCTACCACTAGGGTATGTTGATTTCCTCCACTTGCATGTTAAATTTTTACTAAGAACACCCTCAACCTAGTGGAGGTATATATGCCGACATCGATCTTTCCCACGTTGTCCTCCACGTTTCGCTCCTTATTATAGATTTGCTTTCTATTTTCATTTCACTACTTGTTATTCTTTTTTAAATAGGTAGAAGAGTAGTTTTTTTTGTATTTGGTTGAGAAAAATAATGGATTTGAGTTTAGAATAATAAATTAGTTTTGAAAGTTCATTCTTCTTTAATACCTTTTTCGCTGTCTTCCCTTGACCTTGCTCGGTGTTATATAGTTGTAGTTGACATGCTGCTTCTTAGTACTGTAGTACAGGCAGCTTAGGTTTTGTATTTAGAATTGTAAGAATAATAGAGTGTTGATGTCAAACAGACATCTAGGAGTTCTGGACAAAGCTTCGAAATTAAATACACGTATAAAGTTATAATTATGATATATCGTTGTTTATATTTATAAACTACCTCTGGCTACGCTACCCAAGCTACGTCCTATGTTATAGTACATACGTATAATTCAATAAAAGCGTAGTGTATTCGTTGGACAACGTCTTCGTGAGCATTATTTTTTCATCAAATCTGCAAGTTTTCCTGACTTTAGTCAGATTTTCGTCTATTGTCAAGTGGTTCCCAATTGGCGGCCTAATTCTTTGATATTTGTTTGGCGGTTTGGCTAGAAGCGGCGCATTCTTCTTGGCACAATAGCGCATTGTGTGTATGCCGGCACTGCGCGCGCGCACGCTGTTTACTATCCCCAACGTCGCGTGAACTTCGCTATAATGATTGTGATAGACTAAATATCGATAAATAGATCTTAAGTTAAGTTTATATGGATTTGTTTGTTTACGACAGTAATATGTTTCGCTATAAAGTGATTGCCTGGCGTTTTTATGTAGAAGTAATATTAAGGTAATTGTAGAAATTTAATTGAAAATAATAAAATTTGCTGTAATTATTATGATTATTGTCTAGGGTATAGATACATGTAGCGTAGTAAATAACTGAGATCCAGTAACAAAACAATTTTAACAGAATGGATAATCATTATTTACCGTCAAGCGTTATTTATAGAGTTTATATATCTGAATCGATAATTGAAGCCCATATTGTCCCTGCTGTATAATCTACTGAATGTACATCGTTTTGCATACACCGTGACCTACTTAAGCGTGCAACAGATAACTTATAAATCAGACAGCGCTTTACCAAACTACCCACGCTGAACATCAAAAGGAAGATGTGTTAAATATTCATAGTTGCATTTCGTTCTAGCTGTATTTATATATTCAATATACTATGTTGTAAAAATCTTTTACACTTCTGTTTTTTCTCTGAAAAGTCCAAAACGACATCTATTAATGTACGGCCACCAACAATTGTTGTACTGTTTTAGCAACACGTTGATTTCTCAGCGCAACTTGTTCATCAACTCGTATTTGGCTTTCAAAATCAAGAGGTAATCGTCGAGTACCCTTCATCGATTTATCGAAGCTCATTTTTGGTCAGTTATTATACTTATAGCATTACTTAAAGCCCACAGTGTCCGTACACTATTGTGCACATAATATGTAATAATAGTTGAAGTCTACGGTGTTTCTGAATTATTATACAAATGGTATACAATTGAAATCTTAATCGATGCTACGCAATTATACATTTAGTATACAATTAATGCATAAAGCCTACAGTGCCCCTACATTATTTCATGTCGCTTACAATTAAAACATAAAAGCTTATATTGTCCGGAAACTATTATATATATACATATAGCATTTAATTAAAGTTTAAAATCTATGGTATATTATACATATATAGCTCATAACGAACAGGTAAATAAATAACAGATGTAAATCGTATTCGGCCGTAGGTTTGGCATTGGCGAGTGACCGGATGAGGCCGCGGCCAGAGTGAAAGAAAATTCTAGACAGAGAACAACGTTTCGGCCTTTTATTTAATACGATTCTCATTGAATGCATAGGTAGATCTTTGTTTACGTATTGCACTTTATGTTAAATTAATTTAAAAAGAAAGGTTTTACACAGACTATTTTTAAAATTTAATATTAAAAGGGCCATGGTGCGGCAAGCAAATAGCTAAAGGTGAAAAAGAAAATTACAGCTCAGTTTTACTTTTTATCTGCGTTGCATACATTTTTTTTATACTAGTGTGCCAATGTTGTAATTCTGTATTGTGTGGAGAAAGAAAAGTCGCTCATTTTTGTTTATTTATTATATAAACATATAATTTCCATTAAAGTCTTTCAGATTTGGCTTTGTTTAAAAACTTTTGGATACGTGTTTATCCCTTCTCACAAAGTTGTGACGTGAGTTAGTATTTGTTAAAACCTAAAGGTTTTTGCAAAAAGTTGATGAAATTTTCGCTCTCATTTTTTCATATAGGATATTTAAACAATGTAAGGTTCATAATATCTGTAAAATTACTCTTTAACTTCCTGAACTTGTTTCTGATAGACTGGGAAAGTTACGGTCACGTGTCATATTTTTGTCAAAAATTTAAAACCGTTTTTTTCACAGCCGACAAAGTTGAACTTTTATACTGTTTTTATAATTGGTAATTTGGAGTCGTTTTTGGCGTTCCATTTATATATCATATGATTTTATAAATATTAAGGTTTTGCAAATGGACAGATATATTTCGGTTATTTTTCTAAGGTAATTAATAGAATATGTAAGATAATTCTAAATGCAAAACATAAAGAAGATACCATAAAGAAGCCTGCAATAAATAGCCTCGTAGGCCATAGCCGACTGACACCGTGCTACGCCGTAGCGCGTAGACGTTCACTTTCATTTCTATACTCACTATAGTACCAAGTTTAGTACTACAGGCAATTTTACAGTTCGTTACAAGTACTCGATGCACTGATAAAGAGCAATTTGGCGTTTTTATGTCACTTGTTATGGTTGTAATGGTATGTATGTAATAGTTGTAAATAACGAACGTAATCTTAGCGATGTTGAGAAAACTATGAGGATTTTTAAATTTAGGAAACCGTAAAATATAAAAGAAATTTGTGCGACTCAAACTTGACCGGCTTTTTGTTAATATATAAACCAATGTAGGTTTAATGCAGAGAAATGCTTTGAAATTCAAAAGCAAATTTATTTCTGAAAAGTTGCCATAAAGCAAACTTTTATACATAAGCCCGTCAAGTGCAGGTCAGGATTCAAAGTGCACTTACTGTATCTCTTCATGAGCGACTTCTTGTAGGCCTTCCCCGAGATGGCATCGTCTGAGGGGCTGAGGCGGCCGGCGGAGTCATCGGACTCCGTGCCCGAATCCCTGCTGGCGGCCAAGAACTCCCGCGACTGGCGCAGGATCACCTGAGCGCGAACGTAATCCGCCGGGTCCGCGAACGAGTGGCGCGCGAAATCACGCACTGTTATTTCCTTGCGAGTGTGCACCGTCAAGTCCAAGGGAGCATCGTTATCATTGTCCATAGTGTCCACCGGCTCTTCCTCCGGTTCGGGTCCACGCTTCGGAGTCTCCTCCTCAGGGTAGGCCTTCCTGGCCGCCAGCGTGCGCGGTTCAGCATCGGCACTAAGAGCGCGGCGGTCCGGTGCCGGCGACCGGCGCGATTCGAGCCCGGCGCTCGCCGGTCGCGCTTCCACAGCCATCATTGTTAATTTTTTACACAAACACCATAATCACTCCAGTTATGTCATATAGCGTAATCTTGTAGTGTCGCACGCGCGCCGCGTCCGCCGGCTATCGCGTCGAATTGCGGACTGATGTCCCAGTTTCTGACGATGAGTTCCACTGACTCGGTGAGCTCGCTTCGGCCGCGCTCGGCGCGCGTCGGGCACTTTCGTTTTCGTCCGCGCACACACAGCAGCACCGCACCGCGCCGCACACTGCTGCCGCGCACACACGCAACGCGCCGTTTTGCAATGGTGTGCTCGCCGCGATGTGAGCTTGTGTTAGTGAAGCTTTTTCCACTTTCGTCGTGAGCTTTCCTTCATTTTCCGAGTTATCCAACAGGTTTTCGCTCACTCTTTGGGACGTTAATTATGCTTGTTGCTGTCTCCGCTTTATACGCTGACGTCAGACGGGGCGTGTCATTAATAAATCCGATGAGGAAAATTGTGTTCAAAACATTGTTTGTGATATTATTGTCAAAATTTTAAACCGGTTGTTTTTGCAGATTTCCGACATTTAGATTTTAGTACCCACTTTAATGTTTCTAGCGTTCTAGCATGTTTTGAACATTTTTTACTTAAATTATTATTTATAGAAGCACCGCATCAACAAACAGATAAAAAATGATTTTCATTGTTTCACTAGATTGTGAGCATTATTTACACAAAATTATCAGTAAACCGGAACGCATGAGACAATCAGTAATTCTGTATCTCCGTTTTGCGTAACAAACCGCGTAAACAATTTGTGTTTTTTTTATCTAACGCCGCGCGGGCATTGACCGACTTTACAAATGTTGCGCGCGCGGCGACCACGTGACACACTGACTCGCCTCACCCATTGTAAACTGCGCTGGCTCGCGATGCGCGGGCGCATCTGACGTAGCGGCAAATAGATCGGTTAACTAATGTGTCGTAGTTCAAGCGTATCTGGGCAGCAATAGATAGGGACCTATGAATGTAGAATTGTAGAGCCAATGTCACTATTTAGATAATTTGTTTGTTGCGCGGATATTGAGCGAGTGTAAAGAAATTGTTTGAGTACGATAGAAGTAAGAAGATACGAGAATCAATTAAAGGCTCTTTCTTTGCGATCGTAATCTAGATGCTTCTTTTCTAGTCGTTTTAGGTTTACAATTATAGGAGCAACGTTTAGGTTTGCACTGTCTAACTAGATATTTTTACTCATGTAAAACGGACAGAACTAGCAACGAGAGTATATGATATTGTACTACAGTTGTTAAGCGACATTTCTTCATTTAAATCGAAAAGCGCAAATTGGAATCCAATAAGGAAAATGTCCAGGTTTACTTAGGTTTCAATTCACTGCCGTAAATAATCAGCCGGCGATATGTTTAGAGAACAAATTTAATAATGTACAGAAACGTGACCACAACACCGCGAACACGGAAAGTGTTTTTTTTATATATAGGAAGAACATTGCTGCCAGAAGAATTTTGGTTTCCTAAAATGTACGCAGGAGTTACATTGTAGCAAACCAAAATTGTACAATTCGTAAAAGCGGCTTTGTGGGTTCAGTTTCACCGTAACAAGATAATAATAATAACGTTTATTTTCTCTTCCACAAAATACATATTATATAGCTAGGAACAGTTTCTATTTAGTTAGATTTTCGTAAGGATAATTTTGTGGGAGACTGATGCCTAAATTAAGCTAAAAAATGCCTCCACCTCTCAGAAATACAAGTTCAAAAATGTACACAAGATATTTTTGACTACTAGCACCAACGAGAAATATTGAAATGTCGCTTCACAATCCACAGATACAAATAGTAATGGGTTGGATCTTGCAAATTAGAATCTCAAAAAGAATAAAAGCATTGTACCATTTACAGTCATATGAAATTTAATTTCCATGGTCTATAATCATTATACCACTGTAAACATTTTAAGTATGAATAATAACAAAAGTAATATAATAAGTGTTGTATTCAACAAGTCAGCATTGCCAAAACCGCGAATTGGATTGAGCAACATGCATAATAAATATTATTTATGAGACGACGCTCAAAAGGCCTTCCGTTATAAGACAAAGTTAGGAGCCATGTTTTAAGAGCGCTTTTACATTTGTTAGTGTTTAGTTTATATATTCCAATTATCTTGTTTGCTTTGTTATATAAATGTGGTCCCAGAAAGGCATATGATTTTTGTGCAAACGTGGCTCGAAATCGGCGAGGTTGTGTACAAACTTTATAATTTCTGCGCTTATCATCAATTTTAGGATGATACACAAGTTCCTCATGCAAATTTGAGGAGAATTGAAAGTACAGCCAATTGCCTAACGGTCAACACTTCGCATTTTTACTAAGCTTATTATTTAAGTTAAAGGTCATTAAGTAAGACTTGTTGTCTACACTATCGCATTAGGTACAACATGTAATGATAGCTGTAAGTTGGAAATAAATAAATATATATATTTTTTTATAATATCAAGTGACGGGACGAGCAAGTCGTGCGCCTGATGGTAAGCTATATGCCTGTCTATAACAGTTACAGTGCCACTCAGAGCTTTAAATTGCAAAGATCGGAGACGCACTACCACTGCGCCCATCACCCTGAGACATAAGTTGACAAGTCTCGTGTGCCTGTAATTTCACCAGCACCCTTACCCTTCAAAACCGGAACGCAGTGATGCTCACATTACTGTTTGGCGGCAGAAATAGGTAAGGTGGCAGTACTTCTGTGCGTCTTGAAGGACGGACTTTTTCGCATGAATCTCTATTACCACTGTTAAGTTGTGTTGTTGTTAAGAGGTTCACGGTTCGAATGTCAGGGTATGTACCTATAACTTCAATACAAGTTACGCACGTTAATGAACTCTCCTCTTTAAAGGAGATCCAACTAGTATTTGTATTTCATACATTTCAGCACTATCATTCATTCGTTAACATATCCGCCTGAGAAGAACAAGTAACAAATACCAGGGGCAACTCTTTGTGAATAAACGTTCCTTCACATTTATTATTTACAATTTTTTTTTTCCAAATATCATTGATATAAACAACTTGAAACCATGAATATCATGGACTTTTGTCATTCAAGTACACAGAAGCTGTATTTGTGTTACGTACAATAAATTCGTATATATTTTTTGTTTCGCTATAGTTCTAAACCTCGCGATTTGCAAATTTTGAATATCAACGGAATCTTATTGCAGAAGCTTATACTTTGCCCTTTCAATGAATTTGGGAGAAGACGACTGTAAAGAGCAGCCAGCTTATTTTTATTCCCCGTATTAACGTTATGTCTATCATTGTTTTTTATAATAATATTCCTATTCTTCTTAACTTAAATCACATTTTCATGGAGATGCTGTGGTAAAAATGTTAGATTCTTTGAACTTATCTCTCAGAGACACTCTGACGCCCAGATTGTAAGTAATCCATTACGTTTTTACAGTACAAAGATGTTTTTAAAATTGGCTGTATTATCAAAAAACAAAACGCCGTATGTCATTAAACTGTGAAAGTAGTTAAAATATACGAACCCAGCCGTTTCTACTGTTTCGTTTTAATTTGAAATTTACTATGAGCTTTTCGTTGAAGGACAACATCGTGATGAAGCCTGCACGTCGAAGGAGGATTGTGACCTAGGAAAAGTTATATCTAAAATACAATGATGTTTGTGACCTGTCTGTCTAATGTTATGTACCTAAAGAGTCAGGGCCTTGGGCGCAATTCCTTGCTAAGGAGCTTTCTGTTAGCTCGTAGCCTCAAGCTAGCAACAACGGGAACCGTTGCCAGCCTAACAACAATTCTACCTTAAACGAGAACAGTCATAGTTAGTAAATATTATTAACCAATTTTTTTATATGCGATAATTCCGGTTTTTTGCGAACCGATTTTGATGTTTCTTTTTTTATTGGAAAGAGAGTACCTCAGTATTTCTCCCATTTAAAAAAGAAAATATTCCACCTCTGAGGGCAAACTAGCGGATGAATCCGGTTTCGCGCACTTTTCGGTACCCGATTTCAATAAAACTTGGCAAATAGATCTAATTCCACGAACTTTTGAGGACGGTATTTTTATATTAACTGAACTAAATAGAACACGTATAGTATACGTAATAGTATATGTAAAAAAATATATTCTGAAATAAAGCCAGTGTCTCTGCTTGGAAAAAAATTGAATTCGAGTTCAGTTAGTATCGTCTCTTCAAGGCATAAGTTGACAGAAATAGGTATGGTGGCAGTAGTTCCCTGGACGAATTCTTTCACAAGGAATTCTACTGTTCCCGGGCTACTATACTATACATGCTGTCAGCCTCGGATATAATATATTTTATATGCGAAATGGTAAACATATTCCTTCGAACTTCAAAAGATTTCAAGAAACCTAACAACCATCAATTGTAGTTTTCGCTCTTAGGAACCTACGTAATATGAGTAGCTTATTTACCATACCATTATATATACTTATGTGTATATGTGTATTTTAATACACATATATGTGGATCGTATAATAATACAGACAATGGTAATGAATTAAATTACTATAGGCATATGTATTGCTCTGAATTAACTTTTTTTTTCTTCATAAATTAGTAATATGTTGTCAGGTTGATACACTATTTTCCCGCTCAGTCGTTGTTTATTCTGTTAAGTAATGTTAATAGGTATAAACAAACTGTTTTATAAGTTATTTATACTTGTCGATGAAACTGTGAAGGCTATGACACACAGGAGGAAGTTTAGTCGAATTTGCTTCTTGTGTTTTCTTTTCCTTCTTGAATTTGGAATAAATGAATGAAGAGACGGCAAATTGGCGGCACTTTATAAAGCCAATGTGAATGATAATATTGAGAGAAGTAGACCACGACGTACGTACCTTGATCAGATAGGGAATGTCCTCAAAAATGCTATGTTGAAACTATATTAGTCTTGGTTGAAGATACTGAAGCGAGTGGAGGAAGCGAAATACATTTGTCAAGAACGTCGCAAATGGTTTCTCTACACACCCCAAACCCCAACAAAAACGCAAAAGATGTTAAAAATTAAGTTCTTAGGTTTCCGCGATAGAAATGAAACTATTGTTTTCGGATCTAAATAGCGTAATTAGTTGTATTCTTTTAATCAACCACGAGACCCGAATGCAGTTCGATCGTTGTTTGTTTGAAAAAATCAAATCAAAAAACAAATACACGCTGTTTTGATCCGAAGTAAATACATCCATTTCCATACGTACATACATAAGCTCACGCACTTGTCCCACAGGAGGGGTAGTCAAAGACCACGGAATGACCTTACTCTATCCTGACACAACTTTCTCGCCTCATACATCAACTATCCTTTTATCCATACAACTTTTTTTATTGTTGTCACATCGGATTTTTGAAGACATTACTGATCTGGTCAATGTAAGTCCTTACATATAACCTTTATGGAATTACCAAACAGATTTATGATGCAAATGTATATGGATACATTTGCATCTACTTTGCTCTACATGTCCAAACCACCTCCACTTTCCTTTCTCTGTTCTAGTCACCACATCCTCTTTCAATCCATTTCCAATGTTAAAAATGATCACTTTGTTTTTGAATAGGTCTAATCATGTCTGTATGGAAATGACAGTGAGCTCTATGGCCAAAATCCGTATCTGAGCCAGTCCAACGCGTAGTTCGAACGTCGATAACATTTCGCGTTCTTATTATTTACATAATAAAATATTCCTAAACATAACATTCAGGAAACTTAGTGCCTAAAGAGCAGCGTATCTTAGATACTGCGTAGTTAATATCGCAGGTCGCGACCGATCGCGATCAGGGGCCGGGGCGAGCGTCGAACCCGAAACTTGCGTAACACACGTTCATCTTAGCTAATCTCTGACGTTGACAGTTTGGATGTCTGTTTGAATTAATTTGGTCCCCGAGACAATAAGCTGAGACGCCGCAGAACCTTAATAATGGTGCCACACAAAATTTGTATCCAATTCATTGATTGGTTTTTATTATTGTAGGTGTAAGTACGAAACTAAAGGGCAGATTATCTGGTATGGTCCGAGTATGACAAATGAACAAAGGCAGCAACCAAATGAAAGCAAAGGAAGGGTCGGCAGACCACCATTCGTAGGAACGATATTGTTAAGGTTGCGGGCGGACAATAGAGACGATTAACCGGGACCAAAAACAATTGTGTAAGTAAGAAGACGTCTTTACTCAGTGTGATTTCATAGGCTGACAATGATAATGTTGAGAGTGGTCGTAATGTAGCGATTGACCGTTCGAGTCCCCATGGCGGCATGTGTATACAGGACATGCAGACTTTAATTTGTAACTTATGTACATTTGTGAATGTTTTGTAGTAATACTTCTCGGTAACGATGAACAACATCGTGATAATCGCGACACTGACGTGTTCTTCTTCCGCCATCCGTTGCCGTAAGGTAAAGCTTCTTTGGTAACACCCAAAGGCTCCTTTGGCGCCGGAATGTATAAAGCCTACTTCGTGTCAAACTAAACCGGCAATTCGAAGGACCATATAAAAGCTTCCCAAAGCTTTTAGCTAAAATACTCAAAACAGAAGAAAAAATATGTTCCAATGGCAAGTTCGTATTGTGAATTACTCGAGAATTAATATAGTTTTTGTTACTTTAAAATTCAAACAACATTACATTAAAATAGCGCGGTTTCGCATGCAAAAATGGTTCAACGCCATCTAGCAGCCACTTATCTAAATTACATACATTGTTAAGCTAATAGAAACCATAGAGGTCGCTTTTTTGGAGAGACCTATATTCAACAATGTAAATGTCTATGATTACAGATTGCCAGATATGTTTTTTTACACAGTCAAATTTAAAAGGAATAATATGACGTGTAAAGTCAGATTATCAAACATGTGTACAGTTAGTTGTTTATTAGAACTTGGGCTATGTTATACTTAACAATATCTCCTTTATCATCATCATTAACAACCTTTTAATGTCCTACCGCGAGACACTGGTCTCTCCTAAGAAGATGCTTTACGACATGGTCACGCGGGCCCGATGCGGGATGGGGACTTCACATGTTTTCCAAATTAAAGTACTCGACCCGGGATTCGATCCTTTGTCCTTTCAAATGCGTAACTGTTCTGCCACCTATATTTTTAAGTGTATTTAAAAAAGTGCGAAATAAATTCCTTAACAATATTAATTGACTTGGGGTGCCAATATCTCGAAAATTACCAAAACACAAATGTGTTGTTATGACGAAGAAGGAGAACACAAAAAAAGTCATGACTAAAAATATTGACTTACGTATTTAAGTACTTTTCTTTTAATTTTCGTATCGATGGTTTAGTAGATAAAAAAAGTCACATCCTCTGTCTCTTAATACATTCATGAATGTTGACGTGGAAGCCACTAATATTTTAATAACGTTAGTGTACAATGTTTGTGTATAATTACGTTAGTGTGCGCCGACTCAAAGTGCATCAACACAAACGCTGAGGAATCTACAAACATGGAATCCCAAAGGAAATCACAAACCCAGATGAAACGACAGTTTCAACTAATAAAAACAATACTAAAGTTGGTCTGTTTCACTGAAATTTCACTCTCACTATTTTCTGCACAGTTGATGTCTGACAACCTTATGGTTTCCTTTTGAAGGCGGGTACCAGCTGGTAAGGGCTATAGTCTGTCTTTTTTGAAGACGGAGTGCATTGCCAGAGTTGCCAGTTTTCGTAAAATTTGAAATTGTTATGTAGTTGTTGTCGACAGTTTTATCGACAGATTGTGAAAGAAGAGTTGTGAAACGTTGTCACGACGTTCTAATGATTACCAATTGCGTTATTGCTTTCTCTATTCTTATTTTGACAGTTGGCTTACTAGTATCGAGATTGATTTTTATTCATATACATTTTAACAAGAATAGTCGGATTTGATTATCTATATTGAATTAAAACGAAAAGCTTTAAAATTTATCTCCTCTTCGTGTTTTTCATAAACAGTTCTAAATACAGTGTATGCATGTATGTATGAACTCACAAAAATTGACAATTCAAGTGAACTTGAGCTCAGTAATTGGATGAATAATGGGTCGAGGATGATTCAAATAAAATAAGTTCCACCAGTATTCAGTCGATAGTCGATAGAATATTTATCGATTGCAATCACTGGTTGCTCGCGAGCGGGCAACACTTTTGCACCATGAACTGTCATATTATTCCTTCTTCAAAAAAGATTCGGTCCGTCTTTTTAAGTTAAGATTTTAGTGGATGATGACATTTGAAGTAATTCCTTTTTCAAAGTTTATAAATGTATGTAAATATTAATGGACAATAATTATTAGAAAAGTAGCATTTGTGTAGAATCTAGGTATGAAAACTGTAATAATTATTTAAAAAAATTCATCATTATCATCATCATTCAGCCATACGACGCCCACTGCTGGGCATAGGCCTCCCCCAACGATCTCCATGACGATCGGTCCTGCGCTGCCCCCATCCATCGGCTTCACGTCCGGTGCGCGGTCGCCATTGAAGAACCTTTCCGCCTCAACGGCCATCGGTTCTCCTAGCTATGTGCCCCGCCCACTGCCACTTCAGCTGAGCAATTCTTCGAGCTATGTCGGTTACCTTAGTTCTCCTACGGATTTCCTCATTTCTGATTCTATCACGCAGAGAAATACCGAGCATCGCTCTCTCCATTGCTCGCTGAGTGACCTTGAGCCTTCTTATGAGGCCCATAGTGAGGGACCACGTTTCTGATCCATATGTGATCACTGGCAACACACACTGGTCAAAGACTTTCGTCTTGAGACATTGAGGTAATTTGGACGCAAAGATTTTTTGGAGTTTCCCGAACGCTGCCCATCCGAGCTGGATTCGACGAGAGATCTCTTTCTCAAAGTTGGACTTACCTAACTGGACTGTCTGCCCCAGGTATACGTAATGGTAATAATTAAAAAAATTTCACCCCTTAATATTTGTTTAAACTAAAAATCGAACACAGAGAGTAATGGTTACATACTTCGTTGTAGTACGTGAATGTAGGTACTTAATTATAATAATTAATAATATTAAACAGTTTAATTAACAAAAGTAGTGTAACGAGGAAGCTTTTCCTAATGAATTAACTTATAGTTAGAGTGAAAAGTTGTGTTCATTTAAATAATGGTCACGGCTGCCGCCGACATGGGAGCTGTGAACGGCTCGAAAAGTTGGTTTGTTTCAAAAACCTAACAACGCGATATTCCTTAACAGCTGTTTTGTTTAAATTTAGATTAAGTTATGATGTAAAAAAATTGTATCTACCTTATTTAAATGCAGTCACTCACTCAGGCCAGCCCTTTAGTATCACGTATCGATTGAGAACTTACCTGAAAAGGAAATAAGGCGCATTTATTAAAAAAAAATCACTAATATTCATTATATTATACAAACGCATTTCTCATTGTAATTATTTTTTTCCTTAATGTAAATTAGACACACGTTTAGCCACAATCTCACCTGATCTTAAGTGACGATGTGACCGGGTGTGTATGGTGGTCAGTAAATGCCTATTCACTCTAGTCTTAAATAGCCTTAAATAGCCTCTTTTCTTAGTCGCACGTATCAGGAAAGGTAAAATAAAGCGCATCGAGTGAATAAGTTGTAGTTCTGTGTGTACCAACGGCATAAATAAGCATGGAATGTTCTGGACTTTTAGTAAACCGAATAAATAAATAAATCGGTCGTGGGTGGAGTACTGCTGCCACCTTTGGGATGGCTCTGCAACATATCGACTGGCCACTTTGGATTCAATTGACAACTGTGCAAAGAGGCTTATGGGTGACTCGGAATTAGTGGACGCGAAGCTGCAGAGCCTTGAACACCTCTGTGAAGTTGCCTACTTATCGGTATTTTATAGGATAAGTATATCACGGAAAGTGTGCGATGGAATTAAACGATCTAATTCCGCCTTCCCCTTTCCATCACCGATGGATTAGGTATAGGCTTGGGTTCCACCCCTATGCTGTCGATATTCCAAAGATTCGCACGAAGCGTTACGCTTCCACATTTATATGGCGAACGGCTTTGGAGTGGAATTCCCTGCCTGCAGCCTTGTTCCCTGAAAGTTATAACTTGGGCCTTTTCAAGGCGAGAGTGAATAGGCATTATTTAGGTATGCATGCTCCATCGTTGACCCCATTGTCACTTTCCATCAGGTGAGATGGAGGTCAAATGCGCTCTTATATTTTATATATAAAAAAAAAAGATTAAATACAAGGTTTATCAGATATATCTCATAGTGTCAAGAGAATAGTTATGCTGTTTGTATAATTGTCTCCTTTTTCACTCCTGGACCTTAATGGACATATCTATTGTTACCCAATAAAAAAAAAATTCAGCCTCAATTTTATTGTTATCATAATGTGGTAGTTAAGTTCTACCTATTCACGTTTCAACCTATTCACGTTTTTTCGTTAAGAAATCTGCCAATGTAACGCAGTAAATTCAGATGCAAGCATGAAAACAAAAAAAAGATCCAAGTAGTCGATCGATCCTGCTTAGATCATCAATCTTTCTGCGCTTCCTGCGGCGCCAATTATCTACGTGTAGGTACGTACGTATGAGATGCACTTATGCGCGATATGGGAAGGCGAGAAGGAGGGAACATGGGAGAAACGAGATGCGCAAAGGAGGTGTTGCAGAATTGCAGTGCGTTCAAAATGTTAAACAGAGGGTTTTTAGAAATATTTTCCTGTTGAGTTTAACTCGTGAAAATTTTATAATAATTCGTCGGCCATGAACGTGCGTTTCGATTGTATTGGGTCTAATTAGACTTATCAAATTCTCAGGTTTTTGCGATTGTTGTACGTTGGAAAGGAACTATGGTTTTAAAAAAAATCTTAATCGTGTATATCTGTTTTTTCAATAGTATAATTTCAATTTTTCAAGGTATCCTTAAAGGTCCCGTGGTCAGTCAGCTGTAACGTCTAAGAAGGTGCATGGAAACATGTAAAAATACAAACTAAATCAAATTTGAAAACAATTCTAAAGAACACTTAAGTATCTAAGTTAGCGAGATAAAGTATCTGAGCTGACCTCGCAGCGGCGCAAGTGCAGTCGATGTACGCATTCAAGGTTACAACGTTGTCGCTGCGCCGGCGCACACGCACATATATAACACATGCACATGAACATTTGTATACAGAGTGATATTAAAGATATAAAATTCCATCACAGTTACGGTAACAAAAGCGATTTGTATGAGTAAATTTGAAAATTTTTGAAACAAAAAGACAATCTGAATAAGGGTCTGTGCTCTGCATTGGGACAAATAAGCTCCAGTTAAAAGAACGTAGGATCGTAACTCTGTTATTATTTGAGAATAATGAAAGGCTTTGTATGATTTTCCGAGAATGTTTTTCTTTCTTATTGTTAATGAAATAATGATTCTTTAAAAGAAATAGAGATATTTTTCACCCTGTATTTATACACGTACAGACAAGCAATATGCATTAGTTGTAATTGGCGGCGATTAGCACAGGAAGACTGGTCGGCAACGGGTTTTTTTTTACAGCGTTTTTATCTATCCGGCGCAGGAGTGGGATAGGTCAGGGCGATGCAGTTATAACGCGCAACAGATCTATTCGAACACGATGGGGGAATGTGTATACATTGTATGGGTATTTTTAAAATAGGTCAACGTGACTGTTTCCGTCGTTCCGTAGGTGCGATAAGGTTTTTTTAAGAATGGAAGGATAATAGACGCCAGCCCGTTACACCATACTTATACCATAACACGGTAGAATAATAGCGTTTATTAAATTATAATGTGTGTAACGAATCCAAGTATTTATTTTGTTTTGATGAGTATACGTTCTAGCTAGTTCATCTAAACAGCGTTTTAGTGTTTTGAACTTTAAATGCATTATTCAAAATTTGCAGAAGAAGCCTTGGGTCCCTGGGGACACAGGTACTTGACCAGAGGGTTGGCAGCTACTTCTGTCAAAGAATAAGTAGGTTACATAATAGCAATAAAGCTTATTGTGATAGCGTTCGCCCAGGGTCATATTGCCATCATATTTATTTTGGTCGCCATGAAACTACAGGCACATGGGACTTGTCTCAGAGTGACGAGCGCAGGAGCAGTGCTCCTCAGATCTTTATGATTTAAACCTCTGAGCCGCAGCTTAGTCTTTCAAAGAGGAAATGTTGTTAGCTTCCTGGAGACAATGTACCACTATGACATTTTCTACCCTTAACTACTTGAGTTCAAAGTATTTCTTTTTCTTTTGTTTTATATTGTGCACATTTAGTGCGCTGTCTATTTATTTAGTATAATATTTTGTTCACTAGGTGCAAAGTTCGGGCTACAAAGAAGCTGTAATCGTTCTTTTCAAGTCTCTGGTATCTATACCGTTTTTGTTTTTACTATTCGTGGTCGAATTTTTTGGCATACAGTCTGTCAGTCCTACGGAAATTTGGGATGCTCCGGAAGTATTCTTAATGGCGCAAATACCTCGCCGACCGTGTTTGCGAAAGGTATATGAGTATACTAACATGTATATAACGCGCACTGCACGCGTACTGCGCGTGTGCAGTATCGTGTAGCATCGCGTTCGCGGCGCAGTCGACATATCTGTACACACCCTTATACTTTAAGTCTCCTGCTCCAGTAATTGCCCTGGTTCCATTACCCTTCATCCTTTACATAGCTGCGCTGATTTACGGTAGAAATAAGTAGAGTGATGGTACGTATCTAAGCGGGTTGTGAATAGATAATCACTAATGAAACTTCCAACACAAGTTCAAACCCTTCCACCAGAAAAATAGCAAACCCATGAGCTAATACTAACATGCAAGCGACACTATAAAGGGTTTTTGTCTTTCATAGTATTGCTTTACATCATCATTAATAATAATGTGCATTCTGAGGTGACCACAACAAAAGTTTTGAATTAGAATCAGGAGGGCTTCTAAGAAATGCTACACAATTGCAAACGCATCGGCTATTTTTAACTTTACTTTAAGAATAGACTATGTATGTTTATACTAATAACCTTCGAATAATAACGCATAGAAACCTAGTTCGCACACGCTAAGTGAGGCAAATTGAAGCGCTCCCAAAGGGCCTACACGAGCGGGCGGGCCTTCAGTGCTCAAGGTCAACTTGCACCGCGAACAGCTCCAGAATTTTAGCTAAAAATAACGAAATGTGCGGTAAATGAGTGTAAAAATACGTCAGACAAACATAAAATAGATACTAACATCACATTCCACAAGGAAGTGACGCGTTTCAACTTGTATTTTTATATAAATATTCACTAAAACCGAAAATAAACCTACTACTAAAACTAGCCTAAATGAACTTGATTTTTGCCTCACTTTAGACAGTTCGTTTGATATGAAACTATCATTCTATGCGTTATTATTCTAAGCTAATAACTATATCCTGGAAATAATTATACAGATCTTAAATAAAATCAGGTACATTGTATTCAATCTGCAATCAAGTGTGCAAACATTAATGAAATTTTGTGTACGGTCTTTACAGTTAATCAATAATCACATTTCAAATATAAATTAGTATTTGTAATTGTTTTGGACGGATGTGGGACGGAGGAAGGGAGTAGAACCCCAGGCCCTATGATCAGGGGTGATTGACACAGTAATTGTACAGGTCATCATCATCGGCAACCTATTTATATGTCCCACTGCCGAGCACGGGTCTCCTCTTAGGCGAGGGTTTGATACAGTAATAGTATTTGTAAATTCTAAATATTCTTTATTACTACAGAAGCAACGTGTCAAAAGCTACTTTGTCAATTGTGATTTCAATATAAGTTCTTGCAGAAATTAAATTTCTTTTGGTATATATTTTTTATATTACAAGTGTACTTGGTATAAAAGGCTAGTATTATATATATATTCTAGTTTGCTTTTGCAGGACATCGTATTTTATAATATTGAGGATGAGTGTTGACAGATACATAGATAACCCTAATGTACATATGAGTGGCAAAGGCAGTATGTCCAGCTTTTTAAATAACACCCGAATACACTTCTTCGGTTGAGTACTTACGCAACGTAGCCATGTTAGATCGTCAGCAGTTCTTGAGAGACAGTTTTACCGTAATATTCACAGAGCATTCCGTTTCCACTAAGGTCATGTTGCATCCCTAATTTTATTTCTAGCTATTGTAGTTACCAGTCATCCAAAGAAGCAGTTGTCACAAGACATTGAACAGGAAAAGTTTTAATCCTAGGCATATATGTGATATTTACGAAACAAATAAAAACGGTTCTGTATACTAAGTTTCAACAATGTTTGTGTGAGACTAATCTTCATAACGTAAATACAAGAATCTGAAGTGTATTATCGACTTGGTATGTACAATTAACCGGACATTCTATGAGTGTTTATTTTATAAATGTGTACAGTGCGTCATATAAAGATATTCACAAACGTTATAATTTCCTAGTCAAACGGTTTTTTTTGCTGAAGCCGTTTGTGTGGTTCTTAGTACGCGTAGTCAATCGTCATTTGTTCTATTTGATTATGTTTCTTGCTATTATTGCCTTGGCCAACGCAAATATGGCGATAGGGCGACAAGGAAAGTGTTACAATTAGTGTTTGCTTTTAAGTAATACTTTTATGTATACATACAGTCAAAAAGGCCATCTTCCGCGCACTTAAAAAGGCAAAGTCTACTGTGGTGTCCTAAATTATAACCACGGGCTTTTTTATTAATTTATCGCTCTATGGATTTTTTACGTCAAGATTAAGCAAAAACTTTTTATTCTCGAGAAATCTAAACGCATATTTCGCATACACTTGAAGTATAAAAAAAACTAAACATTTGCATTTTAACTACTTATATTTTACTAAATTTATCTTGTGAATTAAAATTCTGCTGTATGTTTAGAATTTGGATATTATTTACATTGTGGCTGCATGCACCTGTGCCTTTTATAAAGTTTTAGTTTGAGTTGTATTGTCTATAGAACCTGGCAATCTGTATTAAAAAAAGAAAACAATAATTGATTCGCTCTGGACCTTTTGGAGGGAAAAGTGTCGTTTTTATTTTGACTTTTAATTATTTTGTGAAATCTAGTTTAAAGTGGAATAGGATAGTGCCATTGTGCCTTAATCGAAGATTAAAACGCGAAGTTATACGAATCTCGAACTAAAATACCCGTATCGGCCCGTTTTAAGGAATCCCGAGTCAATCCAAGCACGCCGCCTAAAATTGCCTACCCTCTTTGTGGCGGCCATATTTACAGTAACATAATTAAACTTCATGTTTAGGCTGATGGCTTTGCCAAAGCCTTAATAAATTTAAAAAAAATAAAAAAAAGAAAACAATAAACCCGCCATTTTCAAAATCCGTAAATGTGTTGTGAAGCGATATTTGTTCATACAAGAAATAAATTATCGTTGTATCTATTTCCTCGCATAGATGAAAAATATTGTTGTCATGCACAGGTGGTAAAAATTACATACTTCGTTGGGATATATTTCTTATATACCGCCCATAAATACACAATGTATCATTAATTAATCAAAATATAGATTACAAAGTCAGTGGTGAATTGTTTTGTATTGTACTGTAGTTATATCTTATTGCTTCTTATTTAGTTTAAGTTAGTTTTTTGTTTTTCAGCTTTGGTTAATGATGTATTATTTCGAGTACTTAGATTTTCGTGATTGCAAAATTTATTATTATTCTAGGCGTCTATTTAGATTCTCGTCTCTACCATGGCCAAATTAAACATTGTTATTAATCAGCTAATTGAGTTTCCTTAAGATCTACTGAAGTTCGCCATACCTGGCAGAATGTAATAATTTACTGGTATTAGGATCCTAAGCACTCGCTTACCAGTACCACCTATTTCTATTGCTAAGAAGAACCTGTAGTCGGTATTGTAGGATAATAAGAGCCAAATTAATGTCTGATATTTCATGTTCCACAGCCGCCAACGCGTTATTAGGTTTCCTTAGCACCACCGATCCAATAAACAATTTCTGTGAATTTTCAGAATTCCATAGAATTAAGGAATTTCTTTGAAAGGACTTGTAGTCTAATTTTATCTAATTGGACAGCGTTGTATTTTCAAAATATATGTATTTAAATTTTTCCTACTCCGGTACTTTAATGTGTCAATTATAATTTCTTAAACCATTTATTAAAGGCGCTCTTTTTAGTTATGCATCAAAATACTATTGTCTATGATACTAGTTACTGAACTGAAAATTTAAAAAAAAGAACGTCGTATTTTTTCTTGGCGGAACAGCCTAAGTATTTTTTTTCTAATAAAAATATCAAATATGACGCTACTCAAACTCTACTCTCTGCTCTACTGCCTCCTGATTGATTAAATTGCATAAAGGTCTTGCAACCGGGCCATAAATCTTTATACTTAGAATAATAACGCATAGAAAGTCTAGTCCGCACACGCTAAGTGAGGCAAATTGAAGCGCGCCCAATGGGCCTACACGAGCGGGCGGGCCTTCAGTGCTCAAGGTCAACTTGCACCGCGAACAGCTCCAGAATTTAAGCTAAAAATGACGAAATGTGCGGTCAATGAGTGTAAAAATACGTCAGACAAACATAAAATAAATACTAACATCACATTCCACAAGGAAGTAACGCTTTCAACTTGTATTTTTATATAAATATTCACTAAAACCGAAAATTAACCTACTACTAAAACTAGCCTACTAAAACTAGTTCGTTTGATATGAAACTATCATTCTATGCGTTATTACTCTAAGTTTTTATAAAAAATGATAGGTCAAATTCTTAGAGGATGGAAAAAAAGGTATAGTGTAAGGTTGTAGTTTAACAAGCGGTACCTACTTAGCTACTTCTATTCTATCTCTTTGGTTTTTTGTTTTGTAGCGTTTCTTTGGCTCCGTTTGAGTTTGTTGTCCTGGATTGTTAGCAAAATATACATTAAATATTGGTTGGGTTTCATTATTTTGTTTACTGTTAGAAATAGTATTGTATGCACCCCTAGTACGGTACTCGAGTTTAAAAACCTTCATTATGCAACGATTGCATAAAATACTACTGTTTTATATTAACAATAATTGCTTTTTATATTAATGACGATTACTTTACCTTTTTTGTGTTTTAAATTAAAATATCGTGCCGTTGATTTGTTTGCGAAGAAGCTTTCGTAGCTATTTAACAAGCAGGCAAACAGTTACTAAAATTCTACTTGGAATTGAATTCCAAGTACTCAAATAATACAAAATCAAGACGAGTTCTATTCCGGACTTTCGTTATCTACAGAGCTATTTCGTTGCCAATTAAAACTGAACAAATGAAGGGTAATACAAAGTGTTTTTAAAATATACTACTATTGTTGGTTACGCGATGTTACATAGTAATAACACTTATTAGATTTTTTGGCTAACAACAAACCTGTGCGGGTGTGAAACCCGTAATGAATTTTCTTTGTCGCATCTTCGCACAAAGATTAGATAAGTAGCAATGGAACTCCGCCAAGCAGTATGTGAGCATTACTGCGTTCCGGTTTGGATGGGTAAGGGGACTGGTGAAATTACAGGCACATGAGAATTGTCAGCTTTTCTTTCAGGAAGACGGGCGCAGTGGCAGTGCACGTAAGATTTTTGCTATTTAAAGCTCTGAATAGGACTGCAACTGTTATGGAAAGAAAAAGAGACACAATATTACCATATAAGCGTTCAAATTATGACACAAATCTCCTCCACAAAAAGGCAATCTGTCCTAGTAATCTGTATAGACTTGTCAGCCATATTGGCTGCACATGCGACGCTGTGGCGGCGGAAAAAAGCACGCGGCGACGCGAGGAATTTTCACTCGCGAGAAATATATAGAGAGTGAAAATTGTAAACAAACGAGTAATGTAACGTTAGAAGATAAATGGTTGCCTAGATTTGAATAAGTGTTAAGAAACATACATACTAGTTATAGAATACATACTCGTTTTGACAAACGTTAAGCACAAAAGTTACATAAACCGATATAAATGTTATAATTATTAATATAAAAATACGAACACTTAGAAAAAATTCCTTCTATTCGGCCGGATTCGAACCGACGTCTCCTAGCAAACCGTGTCAGATGCTACGCCAACTAAGCCACGGAACGAACCAGCGGACCTTACGAATTTTCCTAAGTGTTTGTAATCGGATCTTTGTATTTTTTTCAACGACTTTTTGCCGTAGCGCCATCTATGAGAAACCTATGAAAGTATTTCGTCACCCAGTTAGGTAACTTTACAGCTACCAGCTCTGGCTAGCGATGTCGCTATTATCTCTAATTAAATTTGTATTGAATTGATATTCAATTAATTAAAGAGTAATTTCACAAACAGCTAAGTCGATCCTAACATCAGTGTTGTTGCTGCGAGCGGTACATAATAAAACGGGTAGCACACGTTATAGCGGCAGTTTTTGCAGCGCACGCGCCGCGTCCGCCAGCGAAACTGAAAGTGGAAACCGAGCACGCGCAATTATGACATTGTTTGCGGGAAAAACGCGGGGAAAACGATCTCCACTCATTACTCTAACGATAGTTATACACTAGCTGGTATACGATAAGCTTTGGCAGTTATTTACTGACTCGAATAAGTGAGTTTTTTCATAATAAAATAATTAATTGTTTATCAATCACGCTACAATACGAGTTGGTCGTTTCATGTTCAGAAGTTAGGTATGGTTTCCCAATGATAATTTCTCACCTTTAAAATGAGAGCAACATTTTTTATAATATATAAAGAAAATAATAACTGAGACGGGTTGTAATTTAACCGTGACTACGTAACCTGTACAGGGCCGGAACCGTTTGTTTGTTTGAAAAGTTTATTATAAAGTTTAGAACGAGATAATCGAGATTTTTATAATGTTACCAAATGACGGGATGAACAAGTAATGTGCCTGGTAGTAAGCGACACGCCTGTCCATAACAGTTGCAGTGCCACTCTCAGCTTTAAATCATAAGGTCTGGGGGTCACTGCCATTGCGCGTGTCATCTTGAGACATAAACAGTTTTTAACATTTATCCTTTCTGCAGAGTATATATTCGTTTCTCTTTGAACATTCTCGTTAATTGTACTATTAAACTTTTTGGATGGTACTTGACTTAGACAATTGAACTAACGTCCAGTCGTCCTCAGCTTTCAAAAGCGAACACACCCAAATATTTGTCGGCTGTTGGTTAAACGCGTTCTTACTTTTTTAAATAGTAAAATAAATAGATAGCCTTCATATATAGTCTTACACATCATTAAATTGCTTTGGGCATAATAATAATGCAGGTTTTATCACGATGTTATTCTTCACCGAAGAACTCATGGTAAATTTCAAATGGAGTTTGTGAAATGCTGAACTCAAAACAAACATATCTATACTATTTTGCAGCATGCATGACAAACGTCATTAACTTTATAAGATCATCTCTTATACGTTGTAGTATATGAATAGATATTGTCAGTGATACCTTTTAGATGAACTTCCAATTAGCGTGTAATAGCTATTGTTTTTCGCTTCTTGGAAACTTATGAGATCGAAATTACGAACGAGCATTTTCGCTCCAAAGCTCTGTTGTTCTGTCGTTTACAATGTTACAACATTGTACATTGTTGGGACGAGTGTCAGTTTTTGGGTTACCGGTTTGAATGAGCTTCTAATTAAGATTAATTAAATTACAGAATTTTGAGAATATGTAAATTATTATTAATTCATATTAATTTAAGGTATTAGAGTATAATGTACGCTGCTCATCTTTTCTGTGTAATAAATACTTAGCTAATTTGATTACAATGTTGTATAAGCCAAAGGAAAAATTTAGGCATTTTATTTTATTTTATTCTATTCGGAACAACAACAGCTACAAATAACGATTTACAATGAATGTTTTTAGGTAAAGCTAGTGAGCGTCAATGACAGTTATCCACATTCTCATTATCAAATATCCAAATGAAAAGTTACCATGATAATATGTTATTTTTCTGTAAAACAACCAATTTAATGTTTGGAACCTCTGTTTCTTCAAGTTTTTTTTCTACGCCTGTGCTTTAATGTCAATTATAATGTCATAAACCATATCACAAAGGGGTTCTTTTTAGTTTTGAATCAAAATTCTATAGTTTATGGTACTAGTTACTGAACTTAAAAATTTCATTATAGTTCCGTACACAGAACTTTATAGAGTTTCAAAACAGAACGTCGTATTTTTGCTAAACAAAATATCAAATATGACGATATTCAAACTCTCTACTGCCTCCTGATTGATTAAATTGGCCAAAAGTTTTAAAACCGGGCCATAAAATTTGTATGTGGTGCATTTATTTCTTACGTGAGTTTGGGTGTAATTTGTGGGTGTCTATGTGTAGGTCCATGGCACCCGCGATGCAGGGTTTCTTTAGTGCGGGAGTAAGTTGAGTGTGTGCTTTACTTACTTACTTACTTTTTGTTTTGAAGCGTTGTTTCATGTGGATCGTTAACAAAATTATACATATTTTTTTATACTCGTAGAAAAAGTTTTGTATGAGATCATTACACAATTAGGAACTAAAATCTCGCAGCCATTACTTAGGCAGCTTCGTGGCCTAAACACGGTACTCGACCTAAGAACCTTCATTATGCAGCAATTGCAAAAAATACGAGTGAGTGTGAGTTTTTGAAATAGATTGTAGTCGATATTGTATACTAAGAGGAAAAAATAAGGTAGTAAACAGTTAACTAATTTTTTTAACGTTGATTATTAAATTGCTTTGCTTACAAAATGACTTAATGGGATATTGCCTGATAAAAGACCCAAATGTTGTTCTGTTGAAAGATAAAAAAACGATGTACAGGTACAGATGAATTTATAATTTTGCAATTCATAGTTTTCATCATTATCGTCATCATGGTCAGCCAACATCAACCCACTGCTGGGCATAGGCGTCTTTTTTATTGCGCCAATATTTTCGATCCTGCGCCTTCGATATCTAACGATATCGTCAGACCATCGGGCTGGTGGTCTGCCCACTGGCCTTTTCGCTCCTCGTGGCCACCACTCCGTGACTGCGTGAATTCGTAATTTTGGTAATATTTAATTATTTTTTTACTTCTAACAGTTATGTTGCGGATTGTGCAAATATTTTTAGTTCTATAAACCTCTTTTTATGTAATTTTTATTTGTGTTTATAAAACTAGGTGAAGGCCTTGTTATCAAAACCAACAGAAAAGGATGTATAGACCTAGTGATATAGGACCCAATTACCATAGAAAATCTAACCTACATAAATAGCTTAAGGATCTTAGGTAGCAACGGTGTTTAGCGAGGTAGGCATCTCATTAACTGCGTAGGCTTTAGGTTTGAGCTAGACTGTGTCTAGACAGCAGCCTTGGCTGGGCCTTGGGCGCCGGCCTCCAGGACGCTGGGTACACGCGAATTGAGACAGGAGTTCCGTAGGCAACAGATTTATCGAAAAGAGATTTAATTAGGGCCGTTATGAATTGTGACTAAGAGCTGAGAGATTTATAGGAGCTATAGTTGAATATATATAATTTTAGAGAAGGTGCTATAAAAGTCGACCTCAATAGTCAGTCACAGATTCAAATTTGAATGAAAATGAGACTGACTATTAAGATACCCTTCCAACAAAAAAAGAATCATCAAAATTGGTTCACAAATCGGGAGGAGTTGTTGCGTAACATATATACAAAAAAAATCATACCGTCTATTTGAGAACCTCCTCTTTTATTGGAGTCGTTTAAAAATAGAAAAAGAATTTATTACACGACGAGATTGTGGAAGTACATTACATTTTAAATTATGACATAGAACAAGAAAACAAAACTCAATTGCAATGTATATCGCATACAGCGAATTGTCTATGATTCCTGTACTAGGCATAGCCTGTCTCGCAGGTAATCAATATCCTTGTTGCTGAGAGAATAGCGTTACGAAAGAATAATACCTAAGTAAATTTTTAAAATTCTCGGATAAATTTACATATTATGACAAGACGTATATGAACAACCATAAGTAAACAACGACAATTGAACCATAAGTCAAAGCTTTTTTATTCCGAGTTATTTCACCTTACCAGTACGTCAGTCACAATAGGTGGAAGGGATTTAAGAATTGTTTTTATCCACAAACTCATTTGGAATTGGTTGAATTTATCATTAATAATTTTTTTTTAAAAGATTATTAATTCAGATATTATGATACTTTTTTTATAATGATTATCCTCAAGATATATGATACCGAGTCTCAGGTAAGCAGTTTGCGGGCTGCTTTGTGATAGGCCCTTATGTTTTTAATTTGATGTACTTTGTTTAACTAGAATGTTCTCAGTTCCTTTTATAACCTAAGTAGGATTCAAACATCGGGCGATCTCGGTTGTCAGTTTTAACTTTAAGATCTTTAATTCCAAAAGCAGGTCTCTGAAACATCAGACAGGCATAAGCCGTCCTTAATTTTGCAGCACACCCACTCGAAAACTGAACTCGCCGCCTTCCTTTTGCCTAGGAACAGCTTTGTATAAATCCAACGAGTTTTACTTAGTCTCACAATGGGCTTAAGAATTTATAGGTAGCAACGACGACTACAATGGTTTTTCCATTTGAAACTCATTTTGGGGAATGGTTGCTTCTTAATTCACAGGTCGATAGTTCGACGCCTGTGGCGATAAGTGCTTATGACTTTAGTTTCTGACGTAGGTACGTTTGTGTACAATGATTAGCAACACCTCTCGCTGACGTTAAAGTAAAATTGCAGGTCGAGAAAGGTTCACAACCTTTTAGAACTTGAAAAGAAGTGTGGGCCAGCGGAGAATCTTTGATTTGGTTGACTCGAAAAACGGAAAACGAGTCTGTAGTATGAGAATATGTTTGTTAAAATGCTTATCACTAGTTACAATCTCTTTCTATGATTGGAAAATGGTGCAATGGATCGTTAAAAAAGGCATACCGTGCTACGAAAAGAATAAGTAATGATAATCATTTGGGGAATAACCACCAAAGTCATAAAATCTTTGTTTATTTCAAGCATCTTATCTATTTCTGCCGCCGAGCAGTAACGTGAGCATTACTGCGTTCCGATTTGGCAGGGTAAGGATACTGGTGAAAGTAAAAGCACGTGGGACTTGTGAGCTTTATGTCGCAGGGTGACGGTCGCATTAGCAGTGCCCCACAGGTCTTTGTGATTTAAAGCTGTGATTGACACTGCAACAGTCACTTACCACCGTCCTATCACTCGATATCATATTAAAAAGTAGTCAATGTATGCTAGGAATAACAAATATTGAATTGTTATACCTACTTGTTTCGTACATCCAAAGTAAAGATCCACTGTATACCGCTTACGATAAGAGCAACGTCAAGTTGGAAGTGCTGTTCACTGTGTCAATAAAGCAAATGATGGCGTACAATTATAATTATAACTATTTTATAAAAAAATCGACCTCAACAGTTTGTGGAAGTTTTATTGAAACCTGTTAATGATTACCGGGTTCATCCCCTAGTTTGCCACCCTTAGAGGTGGAATATTTTCTTCAAATCGAAATGGGACCATTACTGAGGTAGATGAGGTGGAAAGGGGTTTCCGACAAAAAATAATCATCAAAATCGATTCTCAAATATCGAGTAATCATCACACACAAAAAATTACACTCGAATTGAGACCTTCTTTTTTGAAGTCAGCTAAAAACCATACTTTATCCCATCGCGTGATACATATCTGCATAATTTAATAGAGCGGGTGTAGAACACAGAAAAAAGTGTCAAAGAAAGAAAATCGAAAGTTTTTCCCCAATAGCGTGCCGGCAATCTGTACAATTGACAAGTTTTGCAGCCATAACATCGTGAGAACTACATCGCCACCGCTTTCCAGTAGACCCATTTGCAGAACATACCGTTCGCGATTTCGCACACGATTTGGTGTCATTTGCGAACGACACTGAATAAATTATAGACGGATTTTTAATTAGAAATAATAAACAGATGTTTGATAGGTTGGTTGTTCTTAAATGATCGAATTCACCGACTAGCAGTGAAGGTTATCAAAGCAAATTATATCTTTTCAATAATTTACTGGTATTAATGAAAAGTATTAAGAATTTGATAACAGAAAACTGATACAGTTTTCAGGAAATATTGTATTCAGGTTAAGAGTTAAAAATCTATTACGCTTCTTTTCGATTGATTCTATTTCAGTATGTTAATTAGGAACTGAACCTAATACATTCTAGATATAATAAACATGGCTACATGATCTTTCAAAGTAACGATAGTAGCTCTCTGCTCGTTATCTTTATATATACTGAGATAATGATTTTGAATTTTTGTTGCATCCCTTTATATTAACGAAAATCTGGTAATAATCAGAGTAGAATAAAAAATATATAATACCATATATATATATATATGTGTGTATACCTAAATAAAGAAACATTTTATTTTTTATTTATTATTTTTTAATAGTCGATAATGAAACTACATATTTTCTTTTACTTCGAACGATGAACGAATCACCCCAGTGAGCCGGCGCAGTGCCGCGCGAAAGGGAAACAGTAATAATAGAGCGCGAGAACTGTTTCAAGTTTACTAGCGCAAGTGCAGCTCGCTGCGCGAGCGCACCGCTGCACATGAGATAGCAAACGACGGCTATTTCGAGATAACTGTGTTAAAAAGCTCTAGAAATGTCTTTATGTTATTATTAACCTACCATTACACGCAAATCTGTCGCTTAAATTATTTGTTGTGAGCAAAAGCAAAAACCTTTGATAAGAGATGTTTTTAAAGTAAATTCCGTAATGTGTTACTTTTATTTCTCATTAGGTTTAAATATGATCCACCTTTTACAACCTATTAGTTTTGTACGCATCGAGTTTACAATAACATTAAAATTAAATGAAAACAAATCTACAGATTGATCTTTAAAACGTACTCCACTGTACATCAGCCGTTGTAATGTCAAGTTTCCCTCGCGTAGTCGTCCGTGCAACCAGAATGCACTTTCTTCCTATTGCACTCACACATGCAACTTGCATTTGCACACTCTGGCAGAATGCAACTAGTGTGCTAGGCACTACTACATTGATATTAGAGATGGGAATGGTAGATCTGTTACATTAATACTAGGTAAAATAAATTAATTTTATTTTGTAACAGTTATCTTTTCACGTTAGGTACTGAATTATACATTAAAAATTATATCGCTTGTCGATAAAAAAATGGAATGGAAACGACACTTTTAGTTTAGAATTATCACAATGAAGCTATCATTTTTGTCTGTCAGTCTTGAAGACCTCGGTGGCCCAACGCTTATACTGAGGGCGCTCATAGTACAGAGAATGCTCTGTTTGAGATCAGGCAATTGGTGTGGTTGTCGGGAACATTATTATTATTTATTATTCTGCTCTGCGAACATTCAATCGATAGAAAATATTCGTCGACATACTATATTATATTTGTATAATTATTCATTTCATCAAGTAATTTTTATTGATTGTTACTAATAGTAGCCAGTTGCATTTATAATAATATATTTTAGCAAGTTTCCCTCTTGTTTCTGTCGTGTTATTTTCCATAATTGATTGTTGTTTAGTTGTTGTTGCATTTTATTTAATTTGTTTGCATTTTATAGTACATCAAAGACCATAAATCAACAATTTTTTTGTATTTTCAAGTACGCAAACTACCTATTAAAAATAGGTACCTATTAAAAATACTAGTTACAAAACAAAATAGACTACTCTAGTTGGGTTAAACGAAAGTCTTGTGAATGGAGACTATGTAGTTAGTACAGCGTCATATAACTCGTAGAATGATGAAAGTATTTGCAATTATAGGTAATGCATAGTTGTTTTGTTTCTTGAGTTATAAGTACATTGTTACGTATTGAAGGGACATGTTGCATATCTCTATTTGTAAAAATAAAGCTGGCAGTAGTAGCTCGGGGGGGCGAATGGTTGCTTCTCAATTAAGAGGGCCAGTGTGGCGAACTGTGGTCTAAACCAGAGGTTCCCAAACTTTTTTGGCTCGTTGGCACTTGTCACTTGGTCTGTCAAACATTGCGTGGACCCCCTGCCTTTCTAATATGGATTTTTTTTACAAATAGATCAACTTCTGACATGTTTTTGACAGGTGACACAGTTCTACTCACTTCGATATACGTCTTAATATGTCTTAAATGTATAGTGAAAGATTTTAACAAAAGCAATATTCTATACATCTATTATTACTATTATAATTCGGTAAGATATATATACTATTATATATTTTACCGTAATACCTTGTTTGTTATGAAATGTTTACTTCATAGGTAATTTATGTCAATTATAAGAAATTATTATGTATGTACAGTCAACAGTACATCATGCTACTTTTGTTCGAATATCGACTCCACTGCAACGGAGCAAGATTTGTCAATGAGCCGCTTGATGCGCTGCCGTCTGCTCGTGCATAGGTACTATCTGTATAATGTGGATCATTGAAAGGCAAAATTTTTGGTCATAACCTGCCTAAATGCGTTCTAATCTCGTGGAACCCCCAATAACGTCTCGTGCACCCCCTTTTTTGCTGACTTGGACCCCTTGTGGGGTACCACTTTGAGAATCATCGATCTGAGTCCGCAGAAGGTATGTCCATCGACAGGACGTTTAATGCGGTGTCAAAGATGGCGATGATATACGCACGTATTGAACAAATAGAAAATCTTTACATACATTGTCATTGTTACTTTTGAAAGGCGATTTAGTTTAGTAAAACTAGCTAAGTGTTTTCATGCTCTATACCGGGCATCATTGTATGCGCAGGCGCGTTCCCACGGTCGTTCGCACAATTTATCTACAGCCACTGGTACCTTGGTATTCGGAATTACAATGTTCCTTTTAGATATTAAATATTGTGCACTAATTAGCACAAGTTAAAACTTAGATATCATTGTTTTGTTTACAAACGTCGAAATAATGCATTAATATTAATGGTATAATGAATTAATTAAATGCTAACGATGTTGCATAAGAAGATACGTTTGTAATTGCATGGAATGACTCTATCCATTAACAAACTTCCATATAAATTATCGGATAGGTTGACTGTGTTTTGTTTGATCATCGTCATCATGAACGTCGTCAACTCATTACCACACTATTGGATTGGGGTTTCCTTTAAGCATTTAGGCCACAGTTTTCCAAAGTAGTCCGTATTGCCCCCCGTGGGCAGAGGCCTTGCAAGCAATTACGTTGATGCAATCTAGGGAGTGCTACCGCATTTGAAAAACAAACTGAACGACCTATATAAACTACACTATATACATATATGTATATATATACGTTTTTCCACCGCTCTTATAGGTAGGTACATTTCTGTTTTTATTCGGAAAGAACAAAACCCTGGCAAATCGCGTTACATCGTGACTTACAACATCAATGGACGTCACTACGAAATTGAATTATTTACATCACAAAATGGAACTTGAAATTCTGAATTGAACTTTATAAATAACTCTTTTTTGGCAAAGTTGTAAGTTACGAGTTATATGATTCTCTTTTATACGGTCCGTATAAAAGAGAATCATATAATACGCAGGAAAAACTTGACCACAACGACCAAGTCTAATTAAAAAAAACATTATGTAGTAGTATAATAGAAACTTTTTTATTTTTATAATGTATACCAAGTTACAACACGCCTACCTATAACAGTTACAGTGCCACTGAGAGCTTTAAATCAAAGATCTGATCAACAGTTCACTTTTCACTCTTAAAGATCAGAACGCAGTAATCCTTCCATTACTGCTTGGCGGCAGAAATAGGTACAGTAGCAGTGCTTCCCTGGACGAACTCTTTCACAAGAATCTCTATTGCTACTGCTGTCACTCACGGACGTCATATATATTACACGAAAGAAAAGAAATCTCTAGAAAAGGCTAAAAATATTCGATCATTAAAAATTTTCGAGAAGCCTAACAACCATCGATTGTAGTTTTGTTACGTGTGAACCACAATAACGCAGTACTTCTCTGGACAAACTCTTTTGGAAGGAGTATAAATCCCTGAAATGGTAAAGATTTTTATTTAGTTTCGCCGCAATTAGATGAAAAGTTTCAACCTAAGCACGTTCGCACACTGCACCCGCTTCGTATTCCGGATGTCACTTGTGCACTAAATACGGAAAATACGAATATCGCTTGTACACCTACAGATAAAATGATCCCTGTGACATTTCGAATCGTCGTTTCGCTCTTAAACAGTAAAAAATACTCAAAGCGCCTAGCTCACTGTTTCTTTGCCACAATGTTATCTACTCTAAGATCTTCACTATCTTCACAACGCGATTAATGCATTGCGTGATAGTAAGTGAAAACTGCATGCTGCATTTTTGCGACAAAGACGTAGATATGTCTAAAGTTGAAGGTGTGAAAGAGATGATTAAATGTTTGTTAAGATGTTACGTTCAGAGTTAAGGTAGTTAATGACTGTTTCGTTACAGTGAATAAATTTAAATCATCACTCAAACGTCTAACAAGAAATAGCAGCACGGAGATGTCACGTCTTAGGTCCTTTTTAACCCCCGACGCAAAAAGAGGGTTGTTATACATTAGAAGCTTTTGCCTATTTGTGGCCTCTGGTAGCTTCCTTATAGATCACATGAAGGTTTTTTTTTTATATTTGAAGGTTAACAATAAGGCAGACTACCCCAACTCCTCAATTACCACAACTATAGTCATTGGGCGCACTAAACTGGTTTCGACAAGTTGTTAGTCTACTGATTAGTTGTTAATACACTGTGTTGAATTGGGGGTTTTTAATTCTAATTTAAGTTTCATGTTATTTTGTAAAAAAGGATGTAACTATTATTCAAACAGAATTGTGTTAATTTATCTCAATTGTAACAAATATTTACACCGTGTTAAACAAAAATCCTATGTAGCTGTTGGAGTTATGACGTATATATAAGACGTTTATATAAATTCACACATATGTACTAAATATTTCTGAAATTGTTGACTTTTGTATAGGTCGAAATAAAATATTCTTATATATCGTGACATTAAATCTGCAAGTTCTGGATCAAAAGTTATTCCAAGATTGGATTAGAAAATGAGTTTGAGTTACTTTGAGTTGGATTACCAAATAAATAACATTTGATACAAAAGCGAAAAACCTGATTACAAATCAAATTTGAAATTTCCGCGAAGAAGTGAAATACGCCTTTGTTTCAATAATTCAATATGAAACGATCCGTAGTTGTCGCATAGCAACAGACGACGTACTCTCCTTTGCAAGCCTCGCACTCTTATTGCAGATCCTACGGTCTACAAACAAGGACTACATCATTACACATGTGATACACTCATTAGTATATAATCGCATTAAGCCGGGTGAAAAAGAACGGTTGGAATTTCACTTTTATTGCAAGGATATAAAGTTTTTTTGAGTGGCTCAAGCCGATTCTGCGTTAATAAGATTTTAGTTAGAGCTCAGCTTACCAATTATTACTGGAAAGCGGTAATGTTGGTATTACCGGTTTTTGAAGGGTAGTAAGGGTGCCGGTGAAATTACAGGCACATGCGACTTGTCACAGCGACAGTGACCCTCAACTCTTTGCGATTTAAAACTTCGAGTGGCACTGCAACTGCTATGGACAAGCGTGTCGCTTACCACCAAAAATTTGTGGCTCCCAAAGTCTTTATGTTGAATATCCACCTAAAGATATCGGTAATATATTGACTCCTGAGAAAGAGTGGCCAGGCCGGAACACATCTTTGGTTGTGTTTTCCCCGAAGTCGCATCGGTACTAAAATACATTTGATCACAGCTATGAGAGTTCCTTGTACAAATTTCTTGCTATTTGAGATACATTTCATTTCTATTTAAAGGATTATTTATGACCAAAGTTATTTTGTGCGTCGGACATTTTCATTAATGTGTTTGTTCGTTGAGGCAGCGATAATCCTTTTCATTATCTAATAATCATTTATCAAAAATCTCATTAATTTTACCTGATTTATAATATAATGCGTGGTTTTATGGTTTTAATGTAATGTAGATAATTTGAAAAGTAACTAAATTTGAAAAAGTAAATTGTTCTTTAAATTGCAATAAAAAAAGAAGAAAATATATATTACCATTTTCAGTCGATGTCAAGTTGTTGACAACTTTACCCTAAGGATGTCTGCTCACCAAATCTCACTGTCATCTTGCTGTCAAAGGACTAGGAAGTCGCTGTCTATACGATAAACGTGGGTAACATCGGTAGCTACTGCAAAAAATAGGATGGGGTCTAAATGAAGTATTCATCTGCTAATCTGTCGTGACAGGCTGTGATATCCCATCTTTTGTGGTTAAGTATTTATATTACCAGTTCATGTATTCTACACAAAGATGTATTTATAAAAAATAATACAAATTATATATTAAAATTACATAAAAAAATCTTTTCCACCCTTTATACCTCGCATTACAATTATATATTTACATTCTGACACCGCATATTTTTTGTCGTGCGTCTGGTGATAAGCGACACGCCTGTCCATGACAGTTGCATGGCTACTCAGAGCTTAAATCACAAAGATCTGAGGGGCACTGCCACTGCGCCCGTCACCCTGAGACATAAGTTGACAAGTCCCATGTGCCTGTAATTTCACCAGCACCCTTACCTTCAAAACCGGAACACAGTAATGCTTACATTACTGATTAATGGCAGAAATAAAGCGGCAGTATTTTCCTGAACGAACTCTCTCACAAGGAGCTCTATAAATGTTTCTCTGTTCTGAATCACTTCTATTTTACAGGCTCACCGTAGGACCCGGTAGAAACAACAGCGCCGTAGTTCTACTTAATTGCGACATAATGCTGAGTCAGGCCCTTTTTGCTGACATAGTACAGTGAATTCTACACTTCGACACAATATAACACTTCAGACCATACCAGCAAACCTAGATTAGCATTTTTTATCTCTACCATTGTGCAAGCAAACCAGTTACAGATTTTCTGAAAGAAACACTTTCTCGTAGATTTAACCGTCTTTTCTTTGATCTCCTGGTCCAGTAGATTTCGTTATTCAAAGCAGGTTATTGTTTGTTGAGTTGTTAGGTTTTCGCGATTGTTAGACATAGGAAATGTTGTTGTTTTTTTCAAACAAACCAACGTTTCGCGCCCTTCAAAGGTCCCATGGTCACGGGTGACTAGGTTATTGTTTTCCTTATATGTTTGAATTCCTCTTATCCGACAATCAGGGTTTTAATAATGTAATTGTGTTGTCCAAGATGGCCGCTTGTGTTTCCTCTTCGTTTGTTAAATATTATCGAGACGTTCCTGCTTTGCTTCACTCTTATTACTACTTCCTTCTACTCATTCTTTCTGTCCAGATTTATATTATTTACTTTTCCAGTACTACGAGCAACAATTTTGAAATTATTCTTAACAATACCAATTATCTTTGTATTAATAAATAATTGTAACAACTAGGGGAGTCATTTCACAAAAAGCAATTGAATATGATGGTTGTACAGCATCGTTATTTTCAATAATATTTAATACTACAATTATTAAAGTGACATCTCTAATCAGACGCCGTAAAGATACCTAGCTGAGTGAAGAAAAATTTTCATGGATTTCTCACAGATGGCGGTACGACAAAAAGTCGTTAAAAACTAAAAACAAAGATTTGCAACGAGCACATAGAAAAATTTGTAAGGTTTTTCATTCCGTAGCTCAGTTGGAGAGCGTCAGACACGCTATTCTGAAGGCGCTGGTTCGATTCCACCCGGATCGAAGGATTTATTCTTAGCATTCGACCTTTGTATAAATAAACTAATACTAATATCGTAAAGTTATTCCATTAATACCACCAGCTAATTCCCATTTAGGTGATAAGGTTGTGTGCTAAGACGCTAAATAGGTATCAATATGTAATAGGAATATATCAAGTTCTTTAACATAGGTTCCTAAACTTTCTGTCGCCAACCTGTCATGTTAGCATTACTGTGTTCCGGTTTTGAAGGGTAATGGTGCTGGTGAAATTACAGGCACATGGGACTTGCCAAGTCATGTCACAGGGTGATGGGCGCAGTGGCAGTGCCCCTCAGATCTTTGCGGTTTGAAGCTCTGAGTGGCACTGCGACTGTTATGGACAGGCGTGTAGCTTACCATCAGGCGCACGACTTGTTAGTATGACTTGATATTATAAAACAAAAACTATTTATCTCACCACCTAGGCTAGATAAATAAATTTCAACGTCCACCATCACAAAAAAGAATTGAAAACACGTATTTTTTATATTAACTTAACACGAAAAAGTCACAAGGAAAAAATTATATATATGCAGTGAAGTTTATATAAATAATTCAGGTTTATTATTTCAAATGCGGTAGCACCCCTTGGACAGCATCAACGCCTCCAGCGGCCACTGGGCGGTGAGGACCAGTTTGGGAAACTATGGTCTATAACAGATATTTGCGAGAACACTAAGTCGACTTAATATTTAATCTTAATTATGGTGTGAAACCCAAGTAGTTAGGTCAAAGGGAATACAGATGTAATCTCAGTGATTGAAGTGTATTGTCTAGGCCAAGACTAAGGGTGAGACTAGACGAGCGTAATTTTTTGAGTTGTGAATTGCGTTTTTTGAGTTCCGCAGTTTACGCTCGACAGAAATTCGGTTGGAGCGCCAGGCGAACGCATTTTATTCAGTTGCTTTTAAGCGTTTATATGGGGTGTTTGTGTCGTAATAGTGTCATAGATCAATTAAAAAGTATGCATTTATGAAGCATTAGAAGACGATGTCAGAAAAAGAAGCTGGTTACATCTACTCAATATAAAACGGTTTAAGTATAAGCAGTTTCATATATTATAAATACAAATTTACGTTAACATCCAGATCAATTTGTTAAGTACTACTACATGCCAATAACTGTTTTTCAAGAATTATTAAGCCTAGTAAAACCTTTAATTACTAAGTCAGATACAAATATGAGACAAGCCATCAATCCAGAGGAAAGACTAATAATAACAATCAAGTAAGTTGTTCAATTACTTATATTTTAATCTCCGTATCGAACATTTTCGCTAGAAACGTCTATACTCACGCGCATCCTTTACCAAAGTGCCCCTTCTCTCACCCCTACCTCCACCCGCGCCAGCCCATCGCACGATGCGACCGAAAGTCCGTCGTCATTACGTCCGCGCGTTGGCAGATAACTCATTTTGCGTCGTCGTGTGAAACAAACCGTACTTTTATATGAAACCGAATGCAAACTACGCAACTTAAATTACGCGACTCACAACTCACAAAATTACGTTCGACAGGCCTCACACTTAGTGTTTTGATGACAGCCCTAACTATACAATTACAACAGTTTTAGCGACAATACGAGGAGTAGTGTCATAATAGAGCGTTGTGGAGTGAAATATAACAACTACATCAGTCAGTAGCCTACGATAGAAAAGGGAATGTTTCGATCATAGATACGGAAGGGACGGATATTAGTTGGACAACGACAGAAATGTATAGAGCCAACGTAGAGGGAAACGTGGGGAATGGTCGACCAGATTGATGACGTTCTTAAGAAAGACCTAGTAAATCTTTTTATTTTTTTGTGACATCATGCGATAGGACGAACGAGTCGTGGGTGTGGTGATAAATGCCTATCCATAACAGTCGCAGTGCCACTCAGAGCTTTAAATCACAAAGATCTTAGAGGCACTGCTACTGCGCCCATCATTCTGAGGTAAAGACAAATGACCTTTACCTTTCAAAACCGGAACGCAGTAATGCTCAAGTTACTGTTTAGCGACAGAAATAGGTAAGTTGGCTTCCCTATGCTTAGAACTACAAAGAATAAACGAAAAAATGTTAACGTAGCGGGTGGAGGCGTGATAGCAAGTACGTATGAAAAGTATGTAATGTGTGCATTGACTTACAATTATATGGACGTCGGGTCCGCGCTAAAAAGTGTCCGAACTTATAGGGCGTTAAAATCGTATACAGAGCGTCATTCACGCTTTAGTCTTCGTTTGTTCGACTGACAGCGAAGCAAGCACAATTAGACAGTACTGCGATGACATTACAATTTAAATTCAACGTTTTAGCCTTTTCATATTCCTTTACATGTCACTACGTTTAAATAGGTTGACTTGGGACATTTTTTTCGTGGTTTTTGTATTAGACCCGTCGTCCATTTATATGTAAGTCAATGAATGTGTGCAATTTTTTTTATAATATCAAGTGACGGGACGAAAAAGTCGCGCGCCTGATGGTAAACTAAGTTGCAGTGCCACTCAGAGCTTTAAATCGCAAAGATCTAAGGGGCACTGCCACTACGACATAAGTTGACAAGTCCATGTGCCTGTAATTTCACCAGCACCCTTACCCTTCAAAACCGGAACACAATAATGGTGGCATTACTGCTTGGTAGCAAAAATATGTATGGTGGCAGTACTTTCCCGGACGAACTCTATCACAAGAAGCTCTACTGCTACAAAAAACTGTTTATTTACAAACAACCCAAGAGTTCGTGACGCATTTTTTTTCAGGGGAATCTGCCTTACGATCGAGCAGTAGAGTTTAATCAATGTCACGACTTCAAGTTTCAGAAATCTATTAATCGCATATGATTTTTCATAATATGTCCGGCCATTTTCATTTCAACATAATGACGTAATATTATTTCATGGTCGATTTTTAATCAACCAATTTGTACCCTATTTTGTTTCTAATAAGATTTTATTGGCGTTTTCTCCAATGATATTTCACAGAGAGGCACCACCTGCCGTCATAGATACATATTCTTACGTCCGTCCCACCGTAACGCTATCTTCTACGGTCGTCATCAGTATCATAATCAGAGACATAAGTACCATAATAAATGCCCTGTACCCGAATTATCTTCCACATAAACGGAGCGTCCTTTAGTGCGAAAGCATGAAGTAAAAATAAATTTATATGACCTATTCACGGAAATGGCCTCGTGAAATTGGCTGGCGGCAGCTACATACCTAATTAAGCATCTTATGATTTTGGAGCAGTTTGCGGGTGTTTAGGTGGTGTATGAAATCATAATTATGATTTAATGTTATTTTTTACATAATAATTTGTTGACCCGTAAATACGTTAAAGTACCTATATATTTTTATGTTCGAAATGGAATCGTCTCTCAAAGAAATAGCAGTTATATTTCTTAATATTACATTATTAAGAAGTTACTTTCGTTCGGGTTAGGAACATAAGTGTATGTCTAATTTGGTTTTTTGTTTTTTTTTGCATATTTTTTTCTCGGCTTTAGTTATTTGTTGCTAGTTTTTTGTGATAGCGACAGGACGAACAAGTCGTGCTGGTGGTAAGCGATACACCTGTCCATAGCAGTTGTTGTGCCACTCGGAGCTTTAAATCGCAAAGATCGAAAAGTCCTGCGCCCGTCACTCTGAGACATAAGTTGACACAGTATGTGCCTCGCTTCGCTCTCTCGGCTCGTGTGGCTTTTTCATATAGCACCCTAACCTTCTGAGTAGGAGGCGCAACAAAGATTTGACCTATGTAAAATACATTTCTTTCCTTTTAAACCACCATAGAATCCAGTATTATCCAATATTCCAATGTTCCTACGACGACGTGAACAATGCTATATCTAAAGTAGTTGATTGGTTTGCTGTTAATAACCTACTTCTTAATGAGAAAAAAACAAATTGTGTGAAATTTACATTACCCAGTGTTAGAGAGAGGGTTACAACATTGTAGTTAGAAACGAAAAATTGAATCTTGTGGATACAGTTGTATTTCTAGGTATAACGTTAGATGCTAAATTGCAATGGGGTCCCCATATAAGTAAGTTATCAAAACGGCTCGGCTCTGCAGTGTACGCGATTAAAAAAATAAGGAAACTTTCAGACGTCGAAACCGCTAGATTGGTTTACTTCAGCTACTTTCACAGTCTAATGACATACGGCATTTTGCTTTGGGGTAATGCCGCCGATATCAATAGAATCTTTGTCCTGCACAAACGTGCAGTTAGGGCAATTTACAATCTGGGCCCCAAAGTATCTTTGAGAGATAAGTTTAAGGAAATTAACATTCTTAAATTAGCCTCACAGTACATTTATGAAATGTAATTTATGTTAAAAGGAATAGTAATTTCTTTATGAATAATAGTGACAGACATAACATTAATACAAGGAATAGAAATAAACTAGCTTTTCTTGATAGTCGTCTTCACAAAGTCAAAAAATCATTTAAGGGGCAATGTATACGCTTCTATAACAAGATTCCGGTTGATATACAAAATTTGCCTTTCACAAAATTTGCAAAACTATAGTGAAACAAAAACTTTATACTAAAGGTTATTATACAACTTCTGCGTACTTGGATGACAAAAATCCGTGGTAGTACCCGTTTAGCTCATGGAGGTAGTCTCGATCTCTGATGTTTCAAATAAAAAAAATATTGTAAATGTTATTTACAAAGAGCAACCCCTAGAGTTTCTTGCTCATTCTTCTCAGGGGAATCTGCCTTACGAATGAGCGGTAGAGTTTAACCATTGTGACGCTTTCAAGTGTAATAATGCTTACCTATGAAATAAAGATTATTTTGAATTTGAATTTGAATTTTGATTTTGAAAGTATGCAACATAATAATTTTGTCGAAACGAAGATTTAGCGTTGTAAACTGTATTATGGAAAACAGCCAGTACTCCCTCCACACCTTCGGCTTTTAAATTACACTCTAGTATCGAAGAGACAAGTACCACGGCGAGTCAGGTTTAACCTTATCATTTATTGTCCTTAAATAACAATAATATAACTTAAACAGGTTCCCACAGGGTGGCAAAATGTTTTGATAGAATAATAATATATGTATTTTCGGTAAGTTAGTAATTTCTTTCTTATTTTTAATTTGTTTTATTATAATTATTACTCGAGAGCACAGTATTTTTTTCTTAGAATTATAATTTGAATAAATAATGTTGATTGGTTTCTAAATATAAATAATTTTGCCAGTATAATTTTGGGTTTATTTTTCAGTAACTCGTTTAAAGCAGCTGCAGTTAGTGTTATAGTTATTCTCACTTCGCTGTAATTTTGTTTGTTTTTCGGAATCTTTATTATTTACCCTCTAAAAATACCCACATTATAATTTACTAATACCTAGAAATCTAGAAACAGCCATTATCAAAGGCAACAAATTGGCGTACTAATACATAGTACTATATGCCGTCTTTCAAGTTTTCTCATGAATATCATTATGTACTCATGCTTATGTATTAGGAAACATATGTTTGTGCTGGTAGTAATAAAGCACCTACTTGGACCAGTTTTTGTTTTTTGAGACATCATTTATACGTTATTTTGTTATTATTATTATTATTAATTATAAGGCGCGATTCTTCGTTTTATGGTAACATTGAATTTTGTATGATTTCATCGCACCAGTAGCAGTAAAAGATTGTCGAAACGGAAAGTCGTTTTAGTGGAAGTCACAGTATTTGACTGGAGTTGTATTTGCGTCTGCTGGGCACGAGATGATTTAGGCCATTTTTCGTTTTTCAAGGGTTGTGAGTAGTACACTGCCAGTCATTCACAAATGTACGTAACGTTGAAAATATTAATTCAAAATCATAAGTACTTCTCGCGACAGGGATTCAAACTGTCAACCACTCAATTGGGAAAATTAATTCTGAGCTCATTACCCGGGAACACATATTATGTGGAATTAATTTGGAAAACTTTGTTTCCTTAATTGGTTTCATTGGGAATCAAATCTGGGACCTTTAACAGTGCCCATAACTTGTGTAAATGTAACTTATATATTATAAAGGATTTTATTGATTTTCTCCTATTCACGAGCTTTAGGAGGAAACCATATTATAAATCGATAGACATGATAAATAGGGATATATGAAGCAGGCTTGTGCCCAACAGTGGGACACATGGAAAATTAAAAACGGCCACGCCACAAAAATAAAGCAAAACCAACAAAAAAGTTCGCACTGGAATAAACAGTAAAAAAACTTGTATAAAACGTTACATAACTGCCTATTAATAACACCTTATTACACACCTACACATACATACACACAATTATGCACACAGAAGCTCGAACACATAACAGCGTGTGCACACATACACGCAAATATCACGCACACAAAAATATTCCTAATCTTACTTAGTGAAATGTGCCTTCACTGTCGAGTCTGTGTGAACACAATAGACGTATCCACACAGGTTTAAGGGGTGGGTACAGTGTAAAAGTGTGTGATGGGGGGTAGTTCTATGAGGGTGAGACTGGGTGGGCGTGTAGACAGGGCGGGGGTGAACGTACCCCCGTGACCTTCAGACGCTGGTCGGGCGGCCGTCTAGGAAGCTTTTATAATTATTTTCAAAACTGCCGAGGCTGCTTCAATAACAAAACAATTGTCACGATTCATGTGTCGTCACAAAACCACACTGGCAAAGTTACATTTATGTAAAAAGTATATTAAAATGCAAAATAGATTTCTTAAATATATTTCACCATTTATATGTAGTAATTCTTTCCAAGGATAGTGGTATTTTTTTAAATAACTTTGTTTCTGATTGCAAATGAATTTGAGCACTCATAACACTGTTACACGCCCGTGAATTCACAAGCAAGGTTTTCTTAAGGATATTGGCAACGAGTTTCTTCAAAGTTATAAAGCTAAGAGGAATTTACTGCTCATAAAACCGCTGCCCAGTTTTCACCACCTGTCAATACCGATTCAAAGACGTGATTAATGTTCGCTGTTAGTGATGAATTGGTTCTACTCACTGCTTTATTTATTTTAATATTCAGCTGATATTGTTCAAACCGACACCCACTATAGGGTACAGGTCTTCAACGACAAGGATCAATATTTTCCCAGTAATTTGACTCATAAACATGTACTCTGATTTTGATCGATTATTTTGTTTTGTAAACTTCTTTTATTGATCCACTAATCGTTCTATTTCGGGTTAGTAAAACTTTAAAACAATGCCGTTCGTTTCAGAAAGAACGTAGAACTACTTCGACAATACTGTTTGATGCTTAAATATTAAAAAGATTTTTAACGACGCTCTCGTAGTCCGGGAGTAGTTGCAGTAGAGTCGCTTGTGAAGGAGTTCGTCTAGGGTAGTATTGCCACCTTACCTATTTCTGCCACGAAGCAGTAATGTGAGCATTACTGCGTTCCGGTTTTCAAGTGTAAAGGTGCTGGTGAAATTACAGGCACATGGGACTTGTCAACTTCCGGCTTAGGGTGACGGGCGCAATGTCACTGCCCCTCAGATTTTTGCGATTTAAAGCTCTGAGTGGCACTATAGACACATATAGACAGGCGTGTCGCTTACCACCAGGGGCACGACGTGTTGGGCCTGTCACTTGGTATCACATAAAAAGGAACCGTAATGGTTCCTTTTTATCTCCGTCGACGCACGGCTCGAATACCTGTGACGGCACGTACGTTCGACCTTAATTTCTAAGTTACGCACGTTAATTACTGCGTAGTAGCAACACCTGTAGTACTTTTCTAAATACTCTTTCACAAGGAGCTCTACTGATAGTTAACGTTAGTTACTTAAATTGTTTTTCTGGAAATCGAATATAAACAGCGACAACAAAACCACAAAGTTTTACTAGGCTTCCCCAAGCTTTTCTGTGAAAACACATTATGTAACGTCTGGAGTGATTCGGAGAATCAAAAGGCTTACAAAGCATGAGTCAGCAAATATAGACTTCTACCAATATTGACTGCTGAATTCAATCATATTTCGATATAATATTTTTGTTATATAATTGTGTATATGACATATTTAAAAAATTATCGGATGCTGGGATGGTGTCACCAAATACAATTACACTTCAAACCTACTATATCATTTATGATACAAACTGTCAGATTAAGTCTAACCGGGGCGAGTAGTACGATACAAAAGTAATAATAATATGAACTGCCTCTAAGACCGGACGGTTACCACACTGGACTGCTACGCAGTGGTCCCGAGTTCGATTCCGGACCGGGAAAAATATTTGTATGCCCTACATTTACCTCGTTAGTTTGAGTGTAATATGTGGTTGTTTGTATATGTGTCCATGGTACCAGCGACACAGGGTTTTTCTAGTGCGGGGCCATGAGTGTGTTGCGTTTATTTATATTTATTTATTTATTTAATAAGCCCCGCACTAGAAAAGCCCTGAGTCGCGGATGCCATGAATACAGAGAAAGACAAGCACAAATCACACCCAAAACTCACGAGAGATATAAATATAGGCCATGTAAATATTTATCCGGGCCCGGGAGCTATTCCGGTACGTAGCAGACTAGCAAAGAGAAAGTGAAGTTACTACGGCGCGTAGCCGCACTCGAGTAGCACTTTCACTTTAGTGCTACAGTTATGGTACTACATTACTACGTACAGTGCTCGTAGAAGCTCGTCGAGTTCAAATTACTGTGCAATTTTGAGTTTCGGTAACACATTTAACGGCGTACTTATATTTAGTTTTATAATGAGTCCAAGGTAACATTATCCAATATATATAGTTGTAATCGCTTTTTCAAAGCTGATATAGTCGTATATACATATATATCATCACATATGTCTCCCACTCAACACGTCCCACATGAGCCTCCACTTGCTACGCTCCTGAAACACCTCCGTCCTATCCTTTAGCATACTCGTTTCTAAGTATTTAACCTGGTCTTTTCTAATCTGATCAAGATAAAAAATATGTATGTCCTATGGCCGTGTATGGATTATGACCCGTTCTAAAAGTAAATTAAAAGTATATCTGTACAATTTTCATAAAAAATATTTATTTCTATGTAAATTTCCACCTCCACCATTACTAGTAACAGTTGAGAATTGCTCGACCTGGCAATAATATAGATTCGAACGATGAAACTTCAGACGTGGGGGCGTGTGGCGCACAGGAGGGGTAGGCTCCAGGCAAGGTTCAGACAGTTCGTTTGCGTAAACTTTAACATTAATGCCAGTCTAGTAGACTGAATGTTAAAGTTACCGCACACGAACGGTGAGATATTTATTTTTGCCACTAAATATTGTGATATACAGGTATAGGCTATCTATATAGCTATAACAGGTACAGGTACAGACGATCGCTTCTTACTGCGTATATTGATTACGTGAAAACGCTTGAAATTTTTATTAGTGCGACCGTGTGAAAAAGTTATTATTCTTGTCGTATAACGTATATGCTGTTTATCGGCAAAGGTCTCGCAAAGACGATAAAGTCGAAAGGGAGTTTGCGTAAATAAAAATAAATAGAATTTTCCTGTTTTTTGTGTTGGGCGTGTGTTTTTCGTCAAGTAGGCGGTACTTACGGTTTTAAATAGTGATATTGTACTTGAAGACTTTCTTTACTGGAACTTACCTGAAAAGCAAATAGAAAATAGTTTTTGTTACCAAAGTTTGAATGAATCATATTAATTTTATATATATATATATATATCTCTCTGTTTTGTGTCTTTAAAAACGATTGAAATGTTGAATTAATAATGTGAACAGACATTACGACAGAAAGAATTGTAATTAATTATTTAGTGTTCTTTCTAATTAATATATTAAAATATCAATTGTAATCATTGTAGGAAGCGGTGATAGCCTAAGGGAGAAAGGTGGCTTCTATTAACAGACCGACTTCGTTAGAATCCATATGGGGGCACGTGTTCTAAAGTTATTTGTTATTGTGAACATTGGGAGCAATAAATAGTTCTTGCTGCAGAAGGCTAACAACGCTTGAAAAACGTGAGAAGCCCCAAAACCGCACAGAGACGTACAATAGATTGACAATGATTATGACGATAATGATATTGACGATCTTGGTAGTCTAACGTGGGCGTTGAATGTGGAGGTTCCGGGTTCGATTCCCGGTAGGAGCAGTTTGAGAAATTAACTTTTCTAAATTGGTCAAGGTTTGGGTATTCTGGATTGTGCCCCACAGTGAATTCTGTTGCTCTGGTACTCATAGTACAAGGGAATCCCCTAGTTTGAGACCAGATAATGTATTTTTATGTTTTTTTTTACTAAATTTATTTAGCTATTATGTGTACGATATTCTTATGTCCTATTTGATTTGCTGAAAAATGATCAAATCACAGATGATGATGTTATGAATTATATAACGGGAAAATAACTTTTCAAGATTCACATTTCTTGACAACTCCTAGACTTCTGAACACAGAATATAATATAATATAATATAAATATATAATAATAATAATAATAATAATAAAGAATAAATAAATGTTTAATAGAATAAAGGCGTGAAACGGTTTAATGACAGACGACATTGCTATAATGGGAGGTGCTCTTTGGGAATATTGTCCAGGTACGCTCCGTATTACAACGATTTATTTCCGAGGTAAAACATCGGCTCCTCCCACCTCTAATTATTTCTAACTATAAGTAATTGCTCTAAAGTAAAACTATTCAACACAAACAAATCGCGCATATTTGTTTTCTCTAACAAACCAACATTTCTGAGTCTTTACGGGAGACGGCTGACTGACTGACGAACAAGTGGAGCGCCTGGTGGTACGCGACCCGCCTGTCCTTAGCAGAATGAGTGCCACTTTGAACTTTAGATTGCAAAGATCTGAGGGGCACTGCCAATGCGCCCGCCACCCTGCGACATAAGTTGACAAGTCCCATGTACCTGTAATTTCACCAACACTCTTACCACTGAAAACGAGAACGCAGTAATGGTCACGTTGGTAGGTAGCAGTACTGCCCTGGACGAACTCTTTCACAAGAAGTTCTACTTCTACTAGAGAGTAGCCATCAAACAAACGCAAAGTATTCTGAACTATAGTTACAAAAATAATTGATTCAAACTGTGGTATTTGAAATGTTGGTTTGTTTGAATTGGTTGCATGATTTACATCTGAAAAATAGTTTCACTTTCAAATATTCAGAAGTTTGAACAACTATTATCCGAGCAACAACATACCTTCAACAGCTCAGCTTACCTGAAATTTTTGGTTTAATTTTTGAAAATATTGTAAGTAGAAATTTTAATTGCTTTTGTGTGGGCAAAAAGAAGTATGGCGAAAGCTGACCCAAAATCAACGAAGTGTTTTTCATGGACTTTGCTAGTAAAATTTTACGTTCCAGCTTATGCCTGGGGTCCTACCATAACGTTTCCAAAAACAACCTTTTTTCAATGTAATCCTAAATTGAGCTTATTACAAAACTCATATACGTACCATGATAAACATATCAACCAAGTAATGTATTATTGCGTAGAGGGAGAATAAAAAAAAAATAGAGAAGCTTCTCGCGTATACTGAAAAGGGATACCAACAGAGTACCTATAAATTCAGGGTTGTCTACTTTTAAAATTTTACCCCGTTAAAGAAATTGAAATGAAAATGAAGCCGTGGTAGCCTAATGGTTTGACCTACTGCCTTTCAAGCAGAGGGTCGTGGGTTCGAATCCAGACTCGCACCTCTGAGTTTCTCGGAATTTGTGCGAAATTTAATTTGAAATTTATCATGAGCTTTTCGGTGAAGGAAAACATCGTGATGAAACGTTGAAGAAGGTTCAAAGTCCTCGGAATACGTGTGCAGTCCCCAACCCTTATTGGGCCAGTGTGGAGGACTGTCGCCTAAGCAGTCGCTTGAGAGGAGACTCGTGCCCAGCAGTGAGACGTATAAATGGGTTCATGATAATGATGAAAACTGCCGAATCACCAAAACTCTCGTTTTCTCGTTTACTCTGATATGTCTGTGTGCATAAGTCTGTCTCGCTTATACGGTTTTTATTATTTATAGAGCCCCTCTACCCAATTCTCTCAATTCTCTCTCAAATCTCCCTCTACGTATTATTGCTAAAGTGATTGAAAGAACGAATGATTTCCCAATATTGTCTATTCCTTACTAGAAATAGGAAAGAGATAACGCTATGTGAACTTGTATAATGCCACCTCTTTCTTTTTTGATGTATCGAATCGTGTTATCGTAGTATAATGTTTAAGTCCCCAACTGCATATCAATGATATGCTTCCACTTGGGAATATTCATTGTTATGCAGATGATAGCACTGTTCATGGGGGATATCACGGATTCCCCGCAGCTGGGCGCGCCGATACTGACAGAGAGCGATCTAATCTTGTCGGTGAGCTCAATTGGATATTGGACCTCATCTCTGCATGGGGATCTAGAAATCTTGTTGAGTTCAACGCCAAGAAAACACAGGTTTGCGCGTTAACAACAAAATTGTCGCCGTTCCTTCCCATGCCTTCTCTGATGAGCACAGCACTCTCACCTTAGAGCAGTTTTACCTTGCTCGGTATGGAAATCTGCTGTGATTTGAATCCAAGGAGCTACATCGAATCTGTGATCAAAACAGCCTCACGGAAACTCGGAGTCCTGAACAAGGTGCGACGTTTTTTCACGCCGGACCAGTTATGCCTGCTGTACAAAACACAGGTCCGGTCTTGCGTTGAGTATTGTTCGCACTAGTGGGACGGCTCCGCCAAGTACCTACTCGATGCCTTGGATAAATTACAGCGTCGTGCTACTCGAATTATAGGCAACGAAGAGGTCTCATCACGCCTTGAACCTCTGCAACTGTGTAGAGATGTTGCATCGCTTAGCGCCTTTTACCGCATGTACCATGGTGAGTGCTCTGAAGAGCTGTTCAACCTCATCCCCCCTTCCCCGTTCCTGCTCAGAAGCACGCGTGCTGGCCTTCGTAGTCACCGTTTCACTACATGCCGCATTCCATCGCGTACTAAAAGGTTTGGTGGCTCCTTTCTCTGCCGCACGGTTGACAAATGGAACTCTCTTCCGGCACATGTCTTCCCTCCCTCTTATGATACGGGGTCCTTCAAACGAGGCGTGAAGAGGCATATTGTAGGCAGGCAGGGTGGAGGTGGCTAGTGCAGTGAGGGTTTCATCGCTGCACTAGGTTCCTTCGCGTTTGGATACCACTTTCCACTTAACATCAGGTGGAGTGGAGTCATTTGCCTGTCATGTATAAAAAAAAAGTACTTAACGGTATTTACATTCAGAGAATTGTTAAAAAAAGAAAAGTATGTAATAATAAAATCTATTAAAATTACGTTGTTTTCAATAATTATTCCGTATTTTCATGAAGAAAAATAAACAAAACAAACTGAGTCTTGATAGTCACGTTGTGAACCGGAACTATAGTGTCAACTGTAAGTTTCGTCAAGGAGCATATATATAGCGTTGTCATAATTTTACAAAATAACCATCGCGTATTTTTATTTAATGAAAAATTATTTCCTAAGTGCTATTAGATAAAAAATAAACAAAATATTGAAGAAATAAATAAGTTCAACTTAACAATCATTACAAATCAATATTAAGACAATAAAACTGAAAATAATGTTGTTTCCATTGCATCTGTGTAACTATTTTAAGTTTGGTAAATTTGACATAAGAGCAATATTACTTAATGTCAAAGTCGCGTTATGGTACGAACTGAGTGAATGAATAGTCACAAAGCTGCCAATAAAACATCATAGTTTTAACATTACAACAAGCTTACTTTAAGCGCGTTATGGGACGAAAAGTCAATGTAAGGTTAAAGTAATATTGTGTTAAGAGGTTGTGGTAGGCCCCTGTTTGTTAATATATTTAAAAAAAGTCGGGAATAAAAAAAAAATGCAAAACAATGTATTTTAGAATAGATGAAAGAACAATTGACTGAGTTCGACCATAGATAAGGTAACGTACTTGTACATACGTTTCCTTTTAAGCATGATTGAATGTTTACCTACCCAAAGTATTGGTTATTTTATAGTACACACATAAAAAATTAAAGCTGTAAAATACCTTATCAAATAATCAATTAAATAATAATGACACAAGGTAAAAATACATAAAACCCAATGTGACAACAATGTTTAGACAATATTTAAATGAGAGATACGAAAGTTAGAAAAGGAATGTTTTGACAAGAGGCCTCTTGCCAATGTCAATGTCACTTTGAGATTGAGAACAGTGTGACAATTTGTAGCATATTTCTGCCATTTGGAGAGATTTCATTTTTATTCATTTTCGTTGCGACGAACATTTTAATGTTGTATTAAATGTGGCGTTGTTGAAAAGTTGGCAGATTTAGGAATATTCAGCAAGTTCTTTATTATTTTTAGGAACAAACTGAAAATTATTTATTGGGTCACAAAATACACGGGTTGTCGCCATCCTTCTTTTCTATTTTCAATAGTTTACCATTTATCTAGATCACTTGGGTTCCACATCAACATTTCTAAAGCTTTCCAAATACAACTTTTTCATTTTTTTATAAAACAGACAACCACTAATAAGATTGTATTGTAATCGGGCTGCAAGGATCCAGTCTGATATAATAGTTGGAACCATGGAAATAAGTGAAAACGCTGTTGCTGGATTTATTAACGATATTACATATGAGTCAAGCCAATAAAAGCAATTTGGTCAAAAAGGACTATTTTCAAACTGCTTTCATCGTGCACGTGCTGAAAAATAATGTAACTGTATTATTTATATCCATGTTCATCATAAACTTAATATCTAAAGCGCGAAATGCGACCTCCAGACTGGTTCCTCCTCATGTCCACGCGAGATGGACGGCTCAGACTCCGCCGAGAAAGCGGTGATTAGCTAAAATACCGCAACTTTAGCTCGTGCTACAACGTTGTGCGATTTGCACCGCAAATCCTAGACGGAAACTCCCCGCTATGGAGCTTTCGGTTTAGCTCGTTGAAGTCTTCAATATCCAGAAGGCAGGCAGGTACTTCCGTCAAAGCACAACTTTAGTTATCCAAAGCGTCTAACTTTACTTAGCTACAAAACTCTGTTACTATATTATCATGTAAATACAGTCGTCAAAAATTATATGAAATAAATATGTATAGCCCAAGTAGGTATTTAATTTATGTACTACGTCTTGTTCCATTACGTACATACATATAATTACCTATCGAGTCTACCGTTGTCGACACATAATTTGTGCAATAATACATACATACAAACCTCATGTGTGTATTTAAATAAATTATAATTCCCAAGACTAATTCGTCCTACTCCAAGGACAGAACTGCAAACCTGGAAGGTCCTAAAGACATTCATTGCAATTCAAGCCCTATTTTTGCCGCCACAAAACAGATTTATCTCCGTCAATATTGCCACTTAGTCCATTTCGTAGTTTAAGCAAACTAAAGCTTCGAAAGCGAAATTGTACCTATCCTTATTTAGTAAAAACTCAATCGTACTATCAAATAGTAGAGCTGAAATTCCAACGTCACCCCGCGAGAAAGTAAGATAGAGACAGACACGTGGAGAAGAGGGAGACGGCGTCGTTCCGTGACCTATCCTACTGACGAATGCTTCGCCCCGGAACAGTTAAACAAGGCGTCTAGACAGCTTCGTATGATGACAGCACTCTGTGTGCGCACGCGTCAGTGTGTGAGTAAACCAGACTCTTTTACGGTGTTTTACGTAAAACATCTGTGTGCGTGTCCTGAAGTTTTACTTTTGACTATTTCACAAGTGTGATGTCTTGGTTTTGTTGTAATACTGAAACTTGGAAAGCTGGGAAATCTAGTCAAAATTATGGCTGCTTCGGCAGCTGCTTTGTGATATTAAGTTTTGTTCAGACTTCATGTTATACATAGGGCGCACTATAAATTTCCGGAACTGGCCACTTACATAAACAATGTTCAAAAAGTAATTACAACATTTGAAAATGGAACTCTTTGGCTGTAGAATACAGTTTGCTTCATCTGACATTCACTTGTTTTTACATTGTGGCGTCATTTTAAAAATTAGTTGTCTACATCACCATGGATTTAACTCATATAAATTTTCGTAGTATGATTTTCTACGACTTTAAGTGTAATTTAACAGTTCAGCGGAGCTTCGCTCGGCTTCAAATTGCTTTTGGCGATGAAGCACCATAAAAGACGACTATTTATAGCTGGTTTGCAGAATTCAAACGCGGTCGAATGAATCTCAGTAACGAATTTCGTGATGGTCGCCCATCCACTGCTGTGAACAACAACAACACCGATGCTGTGCGCCGTATGATCAAAACAGACAGGCATGTGACATACCATGACATTCGGGCATCTTTAGGCATAGGCATGAGTCAAAGACAATCAATACTACACAAACATTTAGGTGTGAAAAAGCAGTGCTCTCGGTGGATCACACATAATTTGGCTGAGGCTCAAAACACGGACCGCGTCACTTGGTGCAATGCCATGCTTATACCAGATTCAACGAAGGGGCGTCGAATTTGGTGTGGGACATAGTACAGGTGACGAACCATGGATTTATAGTTACGATCCCAAAACAAAACAAACTCTTTCGACATGAGCCGAAAGCAACCAAAGTGGCGCGCGTGCAAAGTGCCTCTAAGCGGATGATTGCTTCTTTTTTTTAATAAAACTGGACACGTGGCTACTGTTGCTTTGGAGAATCGTTGTACCGTGATTAGCGATTGGTACACGACCATTTGTTTGCCGGAAGTTATAGTCAAACTCCTTAAAAATAACCGTAAATGCCGTATCATCTTGCACCACGGTAATGCTAGTTCTCACACGGCCAGACAGACAAATGAATTTTTGAAGGTGAACAACGTTGACCTTATGAGCCATTCCGCGTACAGTCCCGACCTAACACCTCGTGACTTCGGACACTTATAGTGCGCCACACGTATACTGATCAGTTTCGACTTCAGATTACTGTTTATCGAATTAGTTACTTGGTTGTGATATGATCTTTACTCATTTTGTTATAAGATAGGGTAAAGTAAAGAAGATTGCGAGAGATGTGGAATTGATTAATTTTTTTTAAGTAATTACTCATCGTGTTTGTTTACTTCGTTTGTTTGTTTTCTTATTTTTATTATTTATATAATCGGAATATTTTTAATGTAAAACAGAACAGTGATCCCTTAAGTTGGTTCTACCGGGAGTCGAATTCCAGAAAGCTCGAGGATTAAGCTACGAGCTTCCTGAAAGCCGAAGCGGGTTATTAAAAAAGATTCTAGTTAAAAAAAATTAAGTCTTATCTAAGTTATGGAAGCCCAGTATGAGACCGATTGCATCTCAAATAAATGATCGGTGGTTTGAACACCTGTGGCGATATGTACTTATGACGATGAAGAAAAACATTGTGCATGACCGTCGAAGAAGGTTCACAACTTTTGGAAAACTTGTGAAGTCACTAATACGCAATAGGCCAGCGTGGTTGACGATGATCTAAATACTTCTTTCTTAGAAGAGTCCCGTGGCCATGTTGTTTCCAAATAATTACCTAAGCCGAAAACTAATAAATCCATCATATTCAATATTTTATTAGTAATTCCCACATGATGTGCAGGATGTTAACTTAGTTATGTTTCACCCGATTAGGGGATGGAAGGGTGGCCGTTAACTACAGGCACTTTGAAATTGCAAAAAATCTTCTACTGCGTGTACTTTGGTTCATAGAAAACATTTAGCATGGAACACTAATTTTCTTTGAACTCAGATGGCGAGTTTCCATATTAATGGGTGGGTATCGCCGAATAAGTTTTAGGTGTTAAGAATGTGATCTTTTTGGTGAATTATTAACAATAATTTTCCGCCTAATAATTCAATGACTACAGAGTACTGAAAAACCGACCTCAAAAGCGCGTGGAATTGCATATATTTCCCAAGTTTTATTGAAATCGGTTCACGGAAAGTGCGCGAAACAGGATTAATTTCCTAGTTTGCTACATTTAGAGGTGGAATATTGTCTTCAAATTAAAATGGGATCACAATGAGGTATTCTCTTTCCGACAAAGAAGAATCGTCAAAATCGGTTCACAAATTCCTCCTTTTTGAAGTCGATTAAAAACAGGTATTATTTTCACTCCATTTAAATACCTTTTGATTGCCCTCGAGTCACGCGGTTGGAAGAAATGCTGAGCCTATTACTGATTATTATAATGCAAACTGTATCCCTACAAATTTACCACCCTCTACTTAGTTTACTTAGCGTCTACTACGAAGAGTATAGATACTAGTTATGTGTGCTCAGGTTTTGTTATGGCTGTATTATATATCTAAACACAACCAAGTTGCGGTATTATCTCGGAGGGGACTGGTATTTGTGTTCTAGAAGTTACATGTTGATTCAAGCTTAAGCTCTCAAGCTGGTCGTAGGTTCGAATTCGAGATTGCACCTCTGAGTTTTTCGGAAAACATCTGCAGAGCAACTTAATGATGTGTGTTCTCGGTGCTTTTCTATACGAAATATTTCTTGTCTTCGGTCGCAGTCAGGTTGCATACTGATGCAGTATACAACGGCATAAAATATATATACTGTAACGTATATTTCTATAAATATAAGCTCAAGTGTGTTCGACGTCCAACACATTCTTTTAAAAAAAAATTAATTCTGACAACGTAGATTCAAAGCCTTTACGGGTCAACAAATGACACATGCACAAATGAAGTCGTTAAAATTTGATTTTTGTCAGATTTGTCATAATTAATGTTGTTTTTTTATTATTGTTTCTTTTTATTTTGTTTATTGATTATTATTTTTTTAATTTTGTTTTCCTTGTTTGTGTTATCTTTTTTTTGTATCTAAGTGTTGTGGCATTGCAATAAATGTCTATTCTATTCAAATGAAATTTTTAAATATATTTTAAATATTTAAAGAAATATACGTTAAACTATATGTTTTTATGTTCGAAATGGAATCGTCTACCAAAGAAATAACAGTTACACTTTTTGATATTAGATTATTAGGAAGTTACTTTAGGAAGTTACTTTCGTGCTTGGACTAGGAATTTGCATTGTTTTTGTAATATAATCATACTCAGCTTTAGTTATTTGTTTCTATTTATTTTACTACAATACCAAGTGCCAGAACGAACAAGTCGTGCGCCTGGTGGAAGCGACACGCCTGCCCTGGGCAGCTGCAGCTGATCACAAAGATCTGAGAGGCACTGCCACTGCGCCTATCACCATGATAGATAAGTTGACAAGTTCTATGTTCCTGTAATTTCAGCAGCACCCTTGCCCTTCAAAACCGGAACGCAGTAATGCTCACATTACTGCTTGGCGGCAGAAATAGGTGTAAGTAACAGGTACTATTTGATTCAAATTTGTTTGTTGCGCTGTAATATCCTAGTCCATATTCTTTTAACCGACTTAAAAAAGTAGAGGGTTCTCAATTAGATTTTTTATTTTTTTTGTATGTATTTTACGCGATAACTCGATTTTCGTACATTTGTGAACCGACTTTGATGATTTTTTTTTATTGGAAAGATGGTACCTTGTAGCGGTCCCGTTAAATTTGGAGAAAATATTTCGCCGCCAAGGGTGGCAAACTAGAGGATGCATTCGAATTCGCGCACTTTATGGTAACCGATTTCAATAAAACTTGGTAAATAGTTACAATTCCATGAACTTTTGAGGTCGGTTTTTGTAGAACTCTGTACAGAGATCGTTATTTCTAAACACTTGTTAATTGATTTCTTGTATTTCGTATATTTTTTGAATAATGGTGTTTTGAGTATACCAAAAGAGTAGCGGGTGAAAGTCTGCAGTCTCTACCTACCCCATTGGGAGACAGGCGAATGTTATAAGTGAAAAGATAAATATAGAGCACCTTTTTGGAATTGCATGAAATATGTAAATGAATAAAAAATCCAGACCATTACCTCAAATGTAATAATATTAAATGTCATTAAGATGAGATGATCCAATTAATATGACAACCCCAAATTGCACATTGTAAACACACCCACTCACAAAATCTACCCCATCCCCTTCTTCACTACATACAAACAATACCCACCAGCAATTTCCCCCCACCCTCTCCCGTATCACACGCACACAGCAAAAAGTGTCGAAATTTTGGTGCAGTTCAATGCACCGACGCCCGCGACGACCGGTTCACGACCCGATCATGACCATACCAAATGGCGGGGTGGTGTATTCTGGAAGGGTAGGCTGCAATAGGGAGCGGGTTGCTTTATCTACGATTTTGTGTAAATATTGTTCATCGTACTATTATGAGTATTTGCTTGAATAAGAAATTTGAAATGGTCAAACAGTTAAAGTGTTGGATTTTGAATGATCTAACAATATGTACTTTATCGATGAAGCCAATTATAATTAGGTTATAATAAAGTCATATAATATATTAGGGCAACTAACGATTATTAATTAACTAGTGACGATATAAAAAGAACTTAAAAAATTTAAATAATTTTGGGCTTTGAAAGTTTTTAATTTTAACATCTTGTTTAGCGTGGTTCGGATCAACGTTTGTCTTCATGTTCATATTTATTTATTGCATGTCACATGTGAAGTATATAAACGTCTGTCTTTATTAGAGTTCGATTATTTCAAATTTGATAATATAACGATAGTACAGTAGCAGAAAGAATAGCGTGAGAAAGAAGACGCCTTAAGCCAGCAGTGGGCTTGAATAGGATGATAGTGATGAATTATATAGCCTTTAAGAAATCAACATCCGCCTAAGATAATCTTCTGTAACTTATTTTAACCCTTTCGTCTGGTTAGGCGTAGAGCTAAGTATCTACGCCGTAGTAAGACGACTAGCGTAGCCGATAGGCGTACAGCCTACGGATTACCCTCCGAAGGCGCAGAACATGTAAGTTGACAAATGAAAAACGACAAGTCTGTGAAGGAGTATATTTTGTATTTTGTGGTTGTATGGTTGCTCTTTGTAAATCTACATTTGAATACATTCATCATTACAATATTAAATTTAAATATCTTACATCGAGACTACTTGCAAGGGGGGTCACTATTACGGCTTTTTGTCATCCAAGTACGCAGAAGCTTCAATCTTAAATAACCTTTAGTACAAAGATTTTGTTTCACTATAGTTTTAAAAATGAATTGGCGTGTATACAAAAGCTGATTCGTGGTGAAAAAAGCGAAAAAAATGTGTCTGGAGCGTAGTGGGTGTAGGTCCCTATGGACCAGACACTCACAGATACGCTCCAGATACTCCTACTCTTAGATAATATTTATTAAAAAAATACAAATTCACGCAACCATTATATCGTAACATTTGTATTTCCATCTATTGTAGACTGGAATACATTAAATGCTGTTTTGTATTATGTAAAATTGATAAAAAACTTCAGAATAAAAATCTCAAATAGGATAAAGCTTCGAAGCTTCTTAGGTAAATTAAATATTACTATTTCATGAAAAAATACCTACTGATTATAGGTGCACATATGCGGAAAATGTAAAGTCGCTTACAAGTCCATTCGGGGACAAGTGGGGTGAGTCGACGGGATATGTGCACACCGTTTGGCGCAAGTCAACATTTTTGTATCGTGTCATTTTGCTGATGTTCTTGATTTCGATTTGCTATTAGTTTTTATACTCCAATAGTCTGTTTACTTATTTAATGAATTTTTGTTGCGATTATCGGAAAGCGTGTCGTTCTCCATACAAATTTTCACATGAGATGAAGTAGTCAACGGCGACGTGCCGATGTAAATCCCAACTATCGGCACGTTTGGCTTGAAGCATTCCAATTAAGATAAGATAGCACGTTGCGAATTACGTGATAAAGTAATATAAATTAGTTTCTTAAATACCAGAAAACCAGTCATCTACCAACTTCTACAATCATCCCATTACCGTCAAAAAGTCACAAATTGTACATTTACTTCGTGAACAGAAGTTCTTCTGTTTGAGTTTTTATATTACACTAATTGTATCTATAAGTAACTGAAAATAAAGTTTACTATGTACACGAATCTTTCCAGAAAATTTATAAATCGAATGTTGACGTCAACGTTAACAGATATTTTACAAAAAAACTGCAGTTGGCATTATTCCAAAACGGAGTTTAAAAATTAAAAAGAAATCAGTGAAGAACAGATTAAGACAAATCTGTTGTCAAAAATACACATGCCCCTAACCTTCCCCAAACGTAACATCAGTGTCGCTAACCGTCCTCGAAAGGTCGACCTTCCCCAGCCGACGGTGTATTGGGCTTACTGTGCCTAGACAGCCGGTCCACGACTGCGGGGTTGCGGGGAGTGGTGTCAACGATCGTCCTAGGAAGGACGAACTGTCGGCCTTAAATTGCGTAGGGTTGCTTTCAAAGTATGGATTAAAACGTAAAAGCATTATGTACTAGTAAATACTTCAATGAATCAGTTGATTCTCAGCCACTTTTAGGAATACCCTTTTTTGGGACGAACATGTGCCTGGTGACACGCCTATCCATAACAGTCGTAATGCCACTCAGAGCTTTAAGATCTAATGGGCACTGCCACTGTGCCTGTCACCCTAAGACTTAAGTTGACAAGTCCCATGAGCCTGCCCTTCAAAACCGAAACGCAATAATGCTGACTAAGGTGGCAGAACTTCCTTGGACGAGCTCTTTTGAAGGAGCTCCATTGCGACAAAGGAAACTAAATTATGATTACGAAACCCACACGGGTTTGTTATTAGCCAAAAAATCTAACTAGTATTATTATTATGTAACATCGGGTAACCTTTTAGTCATGAAGATGTTATATCATGAAAAAGTGCGGCAGCAAATAATTTTCAAATCAATCATTCTGTGATAAAGTTAATATTGAAACAATTTATTATTTGCGAGGTAGAGGAGCAGGAGGTTAAAATGGGCAAAGAATAAACATTTGGAAATCTCTTTGCATCTTATACCTAATTGAAAGTACAACATAAACACTTTGTGAAATTATAGCAACCCTACAAACCTAACTGCAAACCTACCTAAATTAAGTCTGGGATGCAACCTTCCCTACACGGAGCTGAGTCGTTGACCTAGACGGAAGGACGTCCTAGGAGCAAATTACGTCTGCATGTAAAATTGGTAAATATATAGCTATTACTGGAAATTGAAAATTGACCTTTGAGTTCTTGGAACCACAGCATTCCATAATTGTTCTGTTAAACCTTATTTCGTTTTGTATACTGAGAATGTATTTAAACTCTTTCGAAAAAGGTACATTTGGTTAATTAAACATTTACGAAAAACAACACGAAGACCCTTATATTTCAAAAGCGTCAAAAACAGATCAGTATCATGCTAGACAATGTAAGAGAGGACCAAGTGTAATGTTTCGAATATTTTCGAGATCTTTTTGGGGCAACCTCACGATGTGGTCACTGAAATGTTAAATTAACATTTGCTATAGCCAAAATAGCTTTATCAATAACATATGTTCAGATTGAAAATAATATAAAAAAAGAAACTGTAAAATCCTTTTTTTTAGCATAGTGCTATACGACTGAGAAATGTGGACAATGACGCAACGGAGAGAGTGTATCTGAAAGCTGTTGAAATGGGTTGTTGGTGGCAGACAGAAAGAATTAGATGGACATGGAGAGAGTGATTAATGAGAAAATACTAAAAAGAGTCATAGAATGAAGTGTTCGTGTACATTTTGCGGGAAAAGATATTAACTGACTTTTTTTTCCACAATGAAAAATCTGTATTCAAAGGAATTGCCTCTCCTAAACATCGATCATGCGTATTATAATCTCCCTTAAAAGTTTTTTTTGCCACATGAGCTATTTGAACCAATAATCTGAGTTAAATAGAATATTTATTTATTGAATTAAATTTTTTAGTGATAAAAATATAAAACAAAATTATGAATGAAAATAAAGTTAATAACTATACGTTCGCATCGCGTCCTGATCGCAGGTGCCATGGACACATAAATAGACAACTACAAATTACACCCAACCTCACGAGAGAAATAAATGTAGGCCATACAAATATTTAAGGAAACTGGTATCATGACGTGGTATATTCAAATATTTTTTATGCCCGTAATGATACACAATTTCATTATGAAAGAAGATATCCATAATATTAACTTTAGAGGTAAGTCCAAACTCGTGGTACCACGATTTCGTTTAACTAAGGTAAACGATTCTTTTATGGGGAACTGCATACGTTTTTACAATAAGGTTCCGGAGAGTATATTAAGATTATCATTTCTTAAGTTTAAAACTTACATTAAAAGTATTTTAATTGATAAGTCATATTATAAAATTGTCGACTACGTGTTAGATAAAGATGTATGGAAAGACAACGTGAATCTAAATTCAATACAATTATAATTCAAAATGTATTCTATAGCATTTAAGTTTATTTGAAAAGAGCAATCCCTAGAGTTTCTTGCTCGTCAAGAGTAAAAATTTTTCCTATGGAATAAATGATTATTTGACTTTGACTTGACTTTAACTTTGATTTCTCCCGGCCCGGGAATCGAAACCAAGACCTCTGCGTGACAGTCTAGCATGGTAACTGTTCGTACGTAGTAATGGACGCGTCTACCCATAACAGTTGCAGTGCCACTCAGAGTTTGAATCGCAAAAAGATCTGTGGAGCACTGCCACTGCGCCCACCTTATGACACAATTTGACAAGTCCCATGTGCTTCTAATTTCACCAGCATCTTTACTCTTCAAAACCGAGCACTAGAAATAAAAATCCTCTCGTCTAGACTTACTAATCAGCGTAAAAACACATGTTGTGCTCACTGTAGTTATATGAAAATACGTATATAAAGAAGCCTCAACATTTTTATTGCTCTTCTATGCAGAGAATAGCGCAACTAATTTGCGTCGACGATCGTCCCGGGAAGGACACGGCCTCCGGTGACCTCACAGTTCGGCGAGACGTAACCGGTGCGACGCAACTGATGTTAAATTATCGAAACAAATACCGCGTTACCGCATTGCGAGCATTTCTCTCTTTTAAGAAATGAAACAGTTTTTACGGATTTATGTCGCGTATATTTGTTTTTTTCATACAAACCAACGTTTGGGGCCTTAACAGGTCAGGTGTATTTAATAACTTTTGTAACTATAGTGAAAAATAAAGTGGTTTGAATTAATATTAGAGATGACAGTTTACTATCTCAGTCACCCGTGACAATGGGATCAGGAAAGGGCGCGAGACGTTGGTTTGTTTAAGAAAACAAATATACATTTAGATTTGAAAATATAATAACAATCGCGAATTTTTTATTCAGGGTTGGAGTTCACACAATATCGATGATTGCGTTTATTTAAATAACAAGTAACACGGCGTTATTTACACGTGCCTATGTCTTCAGTTTCTAACTTCCGTTACGTTAACAATTAAAGCACGTATGAGAAATATCCTTTTTTTAGAAGAGATCCGTGCCCTGCAGTGTACGTCAACAATGATGAAATGTGCTTAATATAGAAAAAAAGAAATATAATCAGTTTTTATCATCTCTCTGATTTTTAAAGTTAGTTCATCATCATTGTCACCTTCGCCCATAATGTCTCACAGTTGGTCATAGCTCACCACTAAAACGAGAGTCTACCGGGTTGAACATGAGACTTGTCAACTTATGTCTAAGAATGACGCGTGAATTGGCAGTTCAGCTCAGATCTTTGCGATTTATGTAACTGTTATGGGCAGGCGTGTCGCTTACCACCAGGTGCACGACTTGTTCGTCCCGTCACATGTTATCATAAAAAAAATCTTCGAAAAGTACGTAAACTTCAACAGACTCGTAAGTTGCCTCACTGGGACGCAAGACGATATCTATGTGCTCCAGGAGTATTAATCAGTACGATTTAAATTTTGCGTCACGCCGAAGCTGAGACGTCTTATCGCATACGAGACTGTAGCTGATTATTATTACCCAACATCTGTTGCCAAGAGTTGCTCGATCCAGAGTCGTCGCCCGCCCTCCAAGTATGGAGAAGGGCGTCCTCTGTAATTTCGTATTACAGACCTGCTTCAAAAAACCCGAAATAGTTCTTGAAAAGTTTTTACTTAGAAAATATTGTACACCTCGAATAAGATCGTTATATATACCTTCCATTATTAGACATTCACATCAATTACCAGGGCCTCAAATTTGGTAATTTGCTTGAAAATATCAGTCGTTGTGATTCCATTAAGGTAGCGGTGGGACTTGTCAACTTAAGTCTCAAGGTGACGGGCGCAGCGGTAGTGCCCCTCAGATCTATGCGATTTATTCTCTGCATGGCACTGCAAGTGTTATGGACAGACGGGTAGCTTACCATCAGACGCACGACTTGTTCGTGTCGTCACTTGATATTATAAAAAAAATAGCAAGTAGAGACTAGAGGAACAGGCCATACATTCATTCAATGAATATTGATCTATGTGGCCTTGTTAAAACTACTATGTAGATCTTAATTTTGATCTCTTTCAATCAGCAATTTGGTCTTCAAAATAAAAACATACGTATATTATTAGTACACCGTGTCATTAACTCGCCATTGAAGAGCAGAACACCAAAAGTTTGATGGCAGTTGAACAGTAGCTCGATGGCTAGTGACTGACTTTAGACGACCGTCGTCGTTGAGTGGCTCGCACATCCTCGACCGGGTCAATGTAGAAACTAAGTTTTCAATATTGTCTCAACACAAGTGCTTTACTTACTTACTTTGAGATCGGAGCAACAGATGGCAAGACGCTCCATAGACATACAACTGAGACGTTTTAAAAACAGTAATATTACAGTTGATAACAACTATAATACAAGGTCGATGACCTCTGGTAAATTTGTAATCCCAAGAGTGACTAACAACTATGGAGATAGGACCTCAAAGAAACGTATTCCATACATACTAAATAGCTTACCAGCGGTTATTAAACATGATACTAAAAATGTCAATTTAAAAAAATGTTGAAAGATATTTTTTTCAAAAAGTTTTGTTGAATAGTGTAATTATTTTATTAAGGTATTTTTAACCACATTGAGTGTCAGTTTGTAACATTTTTCTTAAACTGTATATACAGTTAAAGGACTGACTGTGTTTAGTTAAGAAAATTGTACCCCATTTTTTAAAGTCTAAAATAAATAAATAATAAATAAAATTGGCAGATTTAATGCCCTATGCCAAAGTAATGAACTGCACGGCCAAAACCTGTAGAGGTTAGAGGTTTATAAGGTTTTGTACTTAAAAAAAAAACAAAGAAGAAAATTCCAGCGAATGTCCGTCCTCGAAAGGTCGTCCCGGTCGAGTCCTGGTGAACTTGTGAATCTGTGTGGAGCCCAGACAGACAAACCTAACAAAATTTTCACATTTCATTATCTTAACTTTTCACATACCTGCCAATATTAAATTAATTTACGTTTTACCCAGTCTGCCATGCATGGAAAAGATCGGCAAATTGTTTTCTTTTTGGATACCATTTCTGTGCTTTGAACGATGTACTCGTTTATTTTGAATGTACTACGAAATATATTTTGTAGATCTTAAAGTTACTTAAGTCTTAATTTACGTCATTTATTTAATTTGACTAACGATTAGTGACTTCTTTTTTACCCTTAATTCATGATCTTGATGGTGGTCAAATCTACGACCTTCGCTGGAGAACGTAGAAACCGCTTAACAGTTTCTGCATCTTTTCGCACTTATATTTGCTAATCGTAACCGCAACTTTGTTTTGCTAACCTAAACTCAAAGCTAAATTCTTTCAAAGTTATTTTTTTGGCAAATCCATTGAAAATTCATAACGGTTCGTAATTTTATAATACTGCCAAGAAAACTAGCGTCATAATTATTAAGCAAAGATCGAATACTTACAAAAAATTCACTTCAATCCGGCTAAATTCGAACCGACGTCTCCTAGCAAACGGTGACAGACGCTATGCAAACTAAGCAAAGACGCGAACCAACGGACCTCATGAATTTTTCCATGTGTTTGTTGCAGATCTTTGTTTTGGTTTTAAAGACTTTTTGTCGTTGCGCCATCTGTGAGAAATCTATGAATAGTTTTTCTTCACTTAGGAAGGTACCTCTACAGCTACCAACTGCTGACTAGAGATATCATTTTAGTAATTGTAATTAAGTTTTGTTTAATGTGTCACCATCACAATATTAGTTATTTTTTTGTAAAATTCTCCTCCACTAATCTAACTCCACTACTTTGTTATAATGATTTAACAAAGATAGCTTAACTATTGTTTATCAATAAATAATTCCTTCTAAACTTAACCCTGATATTTACGTTGTTACTCTATAGACAGTACAGGATTGTATGTTGTACTGGTTGTACCCGTAGGTTCGACGCGAGGGCGTTGGCACCTTAAATCCGCGTTATGTTTTTCAGAAGGTCTTGCGGTAGGTCGGGTAATGATCCTTGGGAAATGTTCAAGCGGAGGAACAAACTGTGTTGTCCTGAATGCATGATGGTCATAACAATTCGTAATCATGGTTTTCATTGCAAAGATGCTGTGCTACATTTTTGTATATGAAACATTTGTATTTATAAAATCTATAAATCACGTGTTTTTATTGAATTCTACTAAAGTAGATTAGTTTTTGTTAAGAATACAATGGAACAGAACTGGAGATGAGTTGCAACACTCAAACAAACCTTTTTAGATTTAAGAGTGCCAAGATTGTTGTAAAATATTCTTATATTATTTATATTCATAAATAATAAAAAATATATATGTCTGGCATTATTATATTTCATAGAAATATTCCCTAGGGCAGTAGCTAAAATTCGTTTATAAATATTTACTGACATGCTTACAATTTCATTTTTTGCACTTTATTATTGTTAAATTATTAATTAAGAAGTGATGAAAGATAGCTAAAATTGAAAAACAACTAAATAAACTGTGACGATAGATAGTAGCTGTTCAACTTGTCGTAGGTAGGAGACTATTAATAAAACCTTTTTCTGCGAACGTAATCCTACCACAGACATACACTACTTAAAAAGGTATATAAGACTGTAAACATTGATTCCTTTTCTTGTTTTCCTATACTTATACCTCAATATTCGATGTAAAGGACCCGTAATATCGCCTCAAGTGCTGACACAACGCGTCGTATTAATTTATCATGTAGTGGCAACCATGGTGGTAAAATATCATGGAGTAGCGACGACAGGTCAACACGCGCGGCAGAGGTCGTCCGCCACTACGTTGGGTGGATAACGTTAAAATTTTCGTAGGCCGCAACAGGACGCATGTGGCACGGGTGCGACGTAAATGTAGAGATATGGAGTAGAGGCTGCTTAATGATGATAAATAGTAAAAGTATTACATATGTTGTCATCCTTATTTAACAAAGTAGAGACCACGGCTTACGATTAACTACAATCAGTCCGTTACGATAAATTCAGTCCTTTCATAACGCTCGTCTATTTCGGGTACTTTTACCCTTTTCTTATATCAATTGACGGGACAAAGAGTCGAAGTACCATGCACAGTTGAAATCGGAAAGATCTAAGGAGCACTACCACTGCGCCCGTTACCTTGAGACACGAGTTGACAAGTCCTATGAGTCCGTAATTTCACCTAGTCTTCATAAAGACATCGTCTGTTAAAGGCGCACATTTCTGTAATTTTGGTAAGAAACGTAAATATTTTGTGCATTTTTAAACTGACAAGACCACACCGTTGGAGCTACGGAAAAATCCTAATTTAAAGAGTTATTTCAAAATGCATTTACATAATATTACGAAAACAAAGACAGCAAGACAACTCCAGAAGTTACAGACGGTCTTTGAAGAACATTTTTCTGTAGGTACAACGACTCGAGTGGCTGCTTTGACTATGTCATGTTATACTTCCGACCCTTATAATGTTTCCCATGAGTTTCCTCAACCGAAGCTTTTATAGGTATGTTAATGCATAGGTATTCTTCTTATATTTATTCGTTACGGCATTTTGTAAATATTTGCGTATATGTTTTGTAGGTTATTCGGGACGTCCTTCGCGGTGTCGGTCAGTGATCCCCATTGTTATCAGACGACAGCGGTTAAAACTGGAAGCAGTTCGTATTGTCCGGCAGTTAATAGCCTAGCCGAAAACTGTTGTACTGTAACAAGTACTGCTTAATGGATTGACTAACCATTTTACTGAAGTTATTGTTACATAATGGATTCAAATACTATCTTTAGGAGTAGTAGAGCTCTTTGTGGAAGAGCTCGTCCAGAGAAGTACTGCCACCTTAGCTATTTCTGCCGTCAAGCACTAATGTGAGCATTACTGTGTTCCGGTTCTGAAGAGTACTGGTGCTAGTGAAATTACAGATACATGGCACTTGTCAACTTATGTGTCAGGGTAACGGGTGTAGTGGCAGAGCCCCTTAGATCTTTGCGATTTAAAGCTTTGAGTGGTACTGCGACTGTTATGCATAGGCGCACGACTTGTTCGTCCTGTCACTTGGTATCATGTAAAAAAGATACAAAGATGATCTTTTCGTAAGGAGAGATTTTATAGTCCAAGGCCATAGTTCAACGGGCATTGGAGCAACATAGCCCTGCACTGTGTCGTGGGTGCCATGGACACACACATAGGCAACCACAAATTACACCCAAACTCACGAAAGAAATAAACGTACAACTATTTCTCCCGGCCCGAGCATCGAACCTGGGACCTCTGCGTGGCAGTCATGGTAACCGTTCGGCCATGGAGGTAGTTCTATATATATCTATGAGCCTTCGTTGATATGCAGGTGTAATTATGATGTTTTCATTCATTTCAGAAGTTTTGATTCAATTAAGAAGCAAAAAAATGAAAATATAAAATATTGCGCTCAATCGCATAGTGATATGTAGCAGTTGTCCGTGTCCTATTCTTAAGTTATCTAAAAGTTATCGCTTACACTGATAAAGCCCCCAACAATTTAAATTTATTTGGGTAAGTTATCTGCTTCCGATAGCAATATTTTCAGCCATCGAGATAGCTTAAGGTAGGTCGCGCCAGTGTCCTACGCAACTTAAACGTTATGGATTATGGCATTCGGAGGCAGGAGGACGGTCGTCGAACTCTGGCCCTCCTGGGTCGAACCATCCAAACTTATAGCTAAAAATCGCGTACATTTATTGGAATCAGTAATGAACATTATACCTATAAAGAGTCCGAAACGTTCGTCGGTTTGCAAAAAAAAAACAAATATACACGATTTAAATCTGGAAAAAATGGTAAATTTCCCATGCGTAACAATCATGAAGTCTTATGAACTCGATATAAACAAGAAGGGCTTAAGGCAACATATTCCGTTTGACTTCGAATATCTACATTTAATAATATTGTACTTATATTTGTTCAAATTACCGTAAACTTAATGCGGGTTTCAGACGTCTCCTGTCTTTGAGAATTGTTCCGAACTATCTCCAAAACGCCTGTTTTCGAGTGGATCATAATTAACATGGAAAATAAGCCAGACGAACACAACAATCGCGAAAGTTGTGAAACAACAGCTGTGTTGATAATTTGTTAGCAGTTACCTTCACAGCGCAAAGGTTAAACATTACGTTCAAACAACAATAAATATAAACAGTATAATAAGTAATGTAGCTAGTAGAAATAAACATGTATGAAAAGACTCTAGTGTCTACACTAGAGTCTCGGTTCACCCCAGTGGGATATAAGCGTGGCGTGCGTGTGTATGTAACTGGTTAAAGTCATAAACATATTTCTCGACAAAATTCCGCTTTGCTCAATTTCCGACCTACGCCGGGAGTTTCAATGTGAAAAGGTCGTTCCCTCTTGTGAAAAGGACAGACGGGTACAGGAAGGCAGACAAGGCTGACGCGCCCTTTCCCGGGCGTTCGCCCATCGCGCCCTATCCCCATCCCTTCTAGTGAAAACTCTAATGGAATCTTTGTGTTTTCTTTTTAAGAATATATTATACATAATAATATACAATAAAATAATAGACGCACGGTTAGCCAGATGGTACGCGTTTGTTTAAAAAAAAATTGCGTGTTTACTCTGTCTTGAATAAATCCAGATTCTAGCTTTCGGGAAACAGATACATGTAGTGTATTTCATTCCATCGCCGTACACATTATGAAGGAGGAAGCAAAGCGCTTCGCGTGAATCGGTGGTATATCAACAGCATAAGGATGCCGTGTTCCTTATTTAATAATAAATAAATAAATAATAAATAAATAACGCACACACTCAACATAGCCCCGCACTAGGGAAACCCTGTGTCGCGGGTGCCATGGACACACACATAGACAACCACAAATTATACCCAAACTCACGAGAGAAATAAATGTACGTCATACAAACATTTCTCCCGGCCCGGGAATCGAACCTGGGACCTCTGCGTGGCAGTCCGGCATGGTAACCGTTCGGCCACGGAGGCAGTTAAATAGTCTATTATTACTCGTATCGTAAAAGCCTCTGTTTTTATGATACCAACTGACAGGATGAACAAGTTGTGTGTCTGCTGGTGCGTTAACGCGAGCCTGGATTTTAGGAGGTGCGGTGTTACCCCACGCGTCTCGCAATCTGCGTGGTTAAAATTAATATGAATTGAAGTAGAACAGGCGGAGAAAATTTGACACAGATCCGCTATTGACAAGCGCCCGATGGCGACTGACGGGGCAGCGGGTCGTTAAACCGCTGGGCAATTTGAAAACCAAAATTTAGCAGGTTCTCTGTAGTATTTAAAGAGAAATGTCTTCATATAAAAATGATGTGCAAAGTTGGATAGTTTATTTTTAAACAATTGGTTTTCGACGTTTATTTTCGGGATTTTATATGATCGGGTAAAGTACATCCTATCATGTAACACATTAGCACGTTCTTTAGACAATATCCCAAGGTGTACCATATATTTTTATAAGACCGTTATATAATAGTAAATATCTAAATAATTTCATCAAGCAAAACAATTTTTCTCGCTTCTCCTCCGGTGTCTCGCCTTATCTTACTAACTCACTTACTTAGTTACGATTTTTATTAAACATGAGAGACCATAGTAACGCCGCGAGAAATCAAGCTAGGGATTGTCGGCACAGGAAGATGGTAGATAGGTGTGCCGTGGCGTGGAGATAAAATAAATAAACAGTAGTAAGAAATTTAGTTAACATACAAAGTGTTAAAATCACACCTACCATTATCCTGATGCGTCGGTCAGTGCAACATGGCCAGGTTAGTATAATTAAAATAGAAGATTTAAAAGTGTTTTCTATTTCATTTAGAATTTTGACTTTCTATGATAAATAGCTATGTGGAAAGAAAGGCAAACACCGAAGCGATATGATAAGTGTTCCGTTTTTTGTACGGAACACTGACAAAAATTAAATTATATTATGTATTTCAAAATGAGTTGCATTTCACATCAAACGATTATAAATTATAATTATTTCGTAGAAACGAGAAAGGCTCTACAGAAGTTGTCATGTTGTTTCCCATATAGAAACGATTCATGGTAAAAATACCCGTTAATAGGCCCTGACACTTTTAAAAACGTTATTGATTTTTTTTTCTGTACTCTATTTACCAAATATAAACAACAAATAAATAAATAAATAACATACACACTCATAGCCCCGCATTAAGGAAAGTATGAGTGGAGTCATTTGCCTGTCATGTACAAAAAAAAAAAAAAAAAAAACCCTGTGTTGGGGGTGGCATGGACATACACATACACTACCATAAATTTAAGTGTTCATGCTCCACCGTCGACCTCATCGTCACTTACCATCAGGTGAAATGGAGGTCAAATGCTTATTTATTTACTTATAAAAAAATTACACCTAAGCTCATGAGATAAATAAATGTAGGCCATACAATTATTTCCCGAAATCGAATCTAGCACCTCTGCTAGTTGGAAATGAAACTATTTTTTCGGATCCAAATCACGTATGTATATTTTTTTAAACAAACCAACGTTTCTAACTTTCACGCACTGATGTTTAGCAGTTGGCCAAGGATCTTCTTGTAACAACCACACAAAAGGGCGACCTGGAAGCCTCTTATCCCGTATTATTAACTAAATAGCGGGCCCGAGGTAGATGGGCACGGATCTCGACTACTGAAGACTTCCGCCCGAAAGAAGTGCTGTGTCAGAGAAATGGTTACGTGGTTTTTGCTCATATGTGTATATTCCATTACTGAGTAAGAATCTTGACTAAAATGTAACGATATATTTTAGAAAAAGGAGAATAGTCCCGCAGTGCCATTTCCAGAAAAAAGTTCACATATTTTACTTGACACAGGAAAAGAAAAATGAAAACGTATGATGACTGAGAGGGCAATTGCGACGAAAGAGGGATTCGGGGAAACGAAACGTTACAATTTTATGGCCGGACGTACGACGACATACTTATGTATTCCCTTAAAAGACATCTTTTTTTATTAAATTAATAGTGTATTTCATCAGTTAAGAAGTTATTTCGTCAGTTGATTAATTAGACATTGAACAATGACGAAATTATAGATAAAAACACCTGTAGGAAATGCATTTCGTCAACGTTTCGGGTCATTTTGCAGGTCCCATTGTCACGGGTGACTGAGATGGTAAAGTCGTCAACCGGTTACGTCCAATAATAATGCAAATGAATTCAAACCTTTTGAAAACTTTATCATAGGCTGGAGAAATATCTAATGGCCAACAAAAATCCCTTTGAATTTTATTCACCATAGTTGCCAGACGTTTGGCTTTCCAAAGAAGAAAAACAGTTTAAAAAACCAACGAATTTATTGGTTTTGAAAGTTCTGAATCTTTCCCACGACGCGACTTTGAAGCAAGTCTTTGAAACGTTCTAAATAGCCTTCTATTGTCCTTTCCAGATCCCGCCTCGCCTTATCAAACGCTTCGGCTTAATTGTGCCCAAGACCATGGCCCGATTGTTACGAAGTTAAGAGTACAGCACTGCTCTACAATGATGGGGGCAAATTTGACAAGGGGTGGAGGTTTAAATTAATCTGTGCCTTATTGTTGAATATTTTAGATCTGTATTTAAATTTTAATGCAGTTTTTGCTCAGTTCTATGTGTTCTTAATAATTATAATAAATATGGTGGCGGTAGAGCTCCTTCCGAAAGAGTTCACTCGGGAAAGTACTGCCACCTGACCTATTTCTCCCGCCCAGCAGTAATGTGAACGTTATTGTATTCAGGTTTTGAAGGGTAAATGTATTGGTGCAATTACAGGTACACGAACCTTGGTAACTTATGTTTCAAGATGACGGGCTCAGTGGGAGTGCCCTTCAGATCTTTATGATTTAAAACTTTAAGTGGCACTGCAACTGTTATCGACAGGCGTGTCGCTTACCACCAGCTACACGATTTGTTCATCCCGTCTCTTGCAAAATTACAGCCAACGACAGAATACCCGCGAAGATTAGATATTTCAAAGTACTCCGCATCTGACTCAAAATTATTTGACTTCTTTGTTTGATATTACTTTGTATTTAGTTTTTTATAGTCTTCAGCAGAATCAGGAGGATGCTGAGATTTTTGGGGGAGCTCGAGTGCCACGGGTAGGACACCGCACTCACCATTATGCAAAATAGGCGCCAAGTCGAATTATCACACAAGCCCGACGCACTGTAGCGTACCATTCCTTTTTTTACTGTATTACATTAGATTTTGATCTACATCAGACTTCTCTAGATTTATTTCATGTCGCGAGTGAATATTACGAGGAGCGAATGTATTATACTTTATTCTATTCTGTTACCTAGCTGTAAGTTTTCCAAAAATAATAAAAATAAATAATTAAAAAATCTTTAAGAAATTCAACAAAGGATTTTTTCCATACACTAAAGAGCATTCAACGATAGAATTAAAAGAAGGACAAAAGACCTTTCGAGTCACCCTCAGACGTAAAGGCCACAACACGAATACACAAGCCTATATAACACCTATAAATACCTCAAATCAGTGCACATCGAACATTGCGTAGGGTGCGTGCCTCGTAGACGATTTCGGGGCCGCCAAGGGCGTACCTTCACCCTGTCTGGAGGGCAGTGCAAGAATATTTTGTTTACCCCTTCCAGTTCCAAATAGGCTAGAGATAATTTAGACTGCCTAGATTTCTTTTCTAGTAATTGTCTTGTTATGACTCTGGTTTTCAATTTCATTGTCGCTTACGAGCCGGGAGAACATTTTTAAATGTCGAAGGTCGGAATAATTATCTAACGCAAAACAATTTTGAGGAAAAGCTTATTTGTATATTGTTGGAATTTTATTTCAAACTGTATAATATGCTTGTATTTGTATGAGTATACAGGGTGTCCTACGGCTATGTGACACAGAGAGAAAGAATACTTAAGTTTTGCTTCATGGAAACATCATTTTATTTTTCAAAGTAAGTAATGATGATATTGTATAACATATGTACATACACTTAAATGTTTACTATGTCTGACAGTAAAAAAAAATACAGTCATGGTTATTGATATTGATGGCAATGAAAATAAAACAGAAGTTATAATAAAAGTTGTATATAAAAAAAAGATAAAATAATAACAATTATTGTAAAATTGGGGCAAAAATCAATTCTTCTTTGCAGAGTTTTGCATACAATTAGGGTAATAAATTGATATCTCGGATTTAATTATTGATTTTCCTTAACTATAGTTAGCCAGGTATTATTATATGCAAGTATCTCTATATCCATGACCAAGGAGCATCCATTTCTGAATAACGAAACTAGTTTTAACATTCTTATTAAACCTGTAAAGCTTGATTCTGTGGCTGTACAAACACTGTAGGCTATAAAAATTAAATAATTTTAAAAGAAAAAGCAATGAAATTAACGTGTAGTTTAGCCGAATTAACTGTAAAATTATTATTCAATATCGTTGTGATGAAATAGGATAATTAATCCACAGTTTAGTGAAATGGTTTGACGTACCGTGGGCTCGCACCTCTGTATTTCTCGGTATTCATGTGCGAATTTTAATTTTAAATTTACCACAAGCTTTTCGGTAAAGGAAAACATTGTGATGAAACCTGCACGTCCTAGAAGGTTCACAACCTTCAGAAAACATATGAAGTCCCCAAAGTCCAGCAGTGGGACGTATTATTGGGTTGATGACGATGAAGGTGACCATTATTTTTTCCCTCAGAGCGGGACGCCTGTAAAATTATTATTGTTTTACAAATAAAACAAACTTTTACAAAAAAAAAAATTGAAAAAAGAATTAAAAATGTTTAACGATCGAGAATTTCAAAAAACACTAATCTTGAGTGGGCTGGCTCTATATTATATAGTGTCCTATTTTTAATCATTTTGGGGACAGCGGGACACGAAGATTAAAAGCGGGACTGTCCCTCTCATTGCGGGACGTATGGTTAGTGACGATGATCCACAGTTGACCCAGTGCTTCTAACACTGATCGATGGTAGTGACCGCGTCAAATATTTCACAATTGTGTATGGCATTTTGTACATCGCCCAGAGGTTATACGAAGAATTTACATTTTCTACTCAAATATCTTGCACGAACGATAGAAACTGCTAAATCTGACTCATGGGTAACGTGACCATAAATCCTGCGTTGAGTGAAACAGTACCGCTTTTTAAGCTACCCGCTTTAACAAAATAGGACAAACGTGAAAACGTGACTATAAATTTAAAAAAGTGGCGGAAAGCGAACAGTATATAAAGCCAATCCAACAAACTACACAAGTATAGTTCTCTTTTCAAATTTTAGATCATTAAACATTTTTAGTACTTCTAATTTTTTTTTACATGATTTAAAAAAAATATCACACGCGTCCCGTTCTGAGGGAAAAAATAATGGTCACGTTACTCATGGGTCATGACCATGAGTTTTCTTTGAGGTGCTGACACCTATAGGATAACAAACGCGCATTGATGCTAAAGAAAAAACGCTTTTGAACGTTCTAAAATTAATTCTTCTCTTTCTCTTCTGAAAGTAATTTAAAAACCTTCTCAAAGATCTTTTGTCCTCGTCTATGTATAAAAGAATAGACTATCTTATTATTTTCAATACGCTTTAAAAGAATATGCCAATTAATACTTAAAATCTTTGTTTTATATTAAGATGCAAGGTTTCAGGTTTCGTCCTTGCGTTCGAAGGATTCCGACCTTCTCCACCGGCGTATGTTAGGAAAGGTTAGGGGGAATTTCCAATGCTATTAACAGCTTGTTTTGCGCAGGTGGCTTTCTCGTTGCGTAGTTATCTGCATTAGGTAATTGGATATTACGAAAAGTTTGAACAGAGTCCTCATAATTCTTCACCAATGCGAGGAAAAACCAAAAACAAAGAGGAAAGTCTTATTATACCTGTTCTGCAAAACTTTTCTTAACAAAGTTCGTTATATAATAGAGTAACATAGTGTAGTTGATAAAATTTTGCAACAGCTAGTGCCTGAACATGTTGATCGCGAATTTCAGGTTGCTAAGTCTCCCCATAACAAATAAGAATACCTAAAGCAAATCTAAAGATTCATTGTGGTCAATTTTGCTTAGATAACTTTGAAAATCAAATATAAATTATTTAGCTGGAGGTTCCGGGTGAAATTCTCGGTAATGCCAATTTGAGATCTTTTCAAAATTGTAACTAACCTACCCTTCAAAACCGGAACGCAGTAATATTCATACTACTGCTTGGCGGCAGAAATAGGTAAGGTACTACGTTTCTGGACTAATTCTGCTCCTTTCGGATTGGTAAATTTTACTACCGTGTACTACTCTTGCGTCGCCAATGGCGGGCAATCACAGAATGTCCTCAACAGGGTACCGAACCCGCGACCTAAGTATTTCCTTGCATTTAATCGTATTCTCAAACAATAGCAAATTGTTATCAGATTCATGCAGCATTGTAAGCAATTAAAGAGCGTCGTCAGAGATGATTGGAATGGCCTCAATCGGGTGTCGAACTGGTGACCTCAAGATGGTATCCTTAGTAGATTTGCGATTAGTCTACAGGTTAGGCACGTTTCACCGAAAGGTACATGTTTTTTAGGTTATTTTTAAGGAGTTTGACAATAACTTCCGGCAATCAAATGGTCGTGTACCAACCACTATTCACCGTGTAGTAATTTAATGTCACTTGGTAAATTATTAAAAATCTTAATGCATATGTTGTAGTAGTATTTTATATTTATATTAATTTGTATAAATTATTTTATGGCAACGAGGTTGATATAATTGATTCATAATTTTAGGCCGTGTTTGTCTTTGAAATATTTCGCCACGTATTTTAAAATGTTTAGGATTAGTCTTAACAAACACACAGATGTCTCTGATATACATACAGGGGAGAGGTAAGATGTTTAGTTTTTTAAATAGGGGCTTGCATGTGTCATCTGCTTTAGCGCCACAAATTGCGCGAATGCATTTTTTTGTATTATAAAAACCTTACCTACATCTACGGAGTTCCCCCACAGTATAAGCCCATAACTTAATACAGAGGAGACGTAAACCCGACAATATTTCTATAATATTTGATCTCAACCTTTATATCGGATTATCTGGTATTATTTAGATGATCAGAGTGACAAGCATAATTTTAATACTAGACATAAGTGGAAGCCTGTGTTACCGAAATTAGGACATCAGAGGATTCTCGGTTCTGTTGTGCGGCAAGTTATTTAATATTATAATAAGACTCCAAGAGGTGTTTTAGACTTATCCCTCGAAAAGTTTGAATATCATGTAATGGCTTCTTTACCAAAGTAAGGACTCTGTTAAGGATTACATAAACGATAAGGCGGTTTGGCTTTAAAAAATGCATATGTGACGATTTCAAGTAATTTTGTTATTGCCCCGGGCTAAGGAAAGCCTGGACACATACATAGACAACCACAAATTCCACCCAAACACCCAAACTCACGAGATAAATAAATGTAGGCCACAAATAATATTTCTATTTTTTCACAAAAAATATTTCTTCTGACTCGGGAATCAAACCCGGCTACTTTTTAGTAGCAGTGGAGCTCCTTCGTCTAGGGAAGTAATGCCACCCTGCCTATTTTGCCGCCAAGCAATAATTAGCAGAAATTACTGGCATTTGGGTCTTGTTAACTTACGCCTCAGTCTGACAGGCGCAGTGGCAGTGTCCCTCTGATCTTTGCGATTGAAGATGAGAGTGGCACTGCAACTGCTGTGAACAGGCGTGTCACCTACCACCAGACACACGACTTGTCCGTCCCATCACTTGGTATTATAAAAAAACCTCTACGTGGCACACCAGTAGTGCAATGCACCAAAAGTGCGGCCACCGAGGTAGTTACAAAAATTTGGTTTAAAAATAATAACACTATTATTTATACAGAACGGTTATGACAATCACAGGAGGCTTAAAAGCAGAATAGGAGTTTAGAATATAAAATTTTTAATCAGTTGGTTTGCTTGTTGCAGTACTGGAACGACATTTTCCTGTTTCTCTCGAGGCAAATATGCAAATTCATGTTGGTGCAAATCTTGCACTTATAATTTCCCAGCCTATTACACATGACTCTGAGTTGTCACACGCCAATGAAAAAACCGAGGGAAGTAAAATTAAAAACCTATTGATGCACCTGGTTACCTTTAAGAGCTTTTATTATTTAATTTTGTGCTTGGTATATGCCAGACAACCATGCTAATCGCCTGGTCTTAAACAAGGGCTGTTTGTTTGGCTGGCCTGTGCCACGAGCACTAGAAATACAGCGTCGGTCTAAAGACTGACTTTTCATGGTAGCAACACATTTTTTTGTAATAATTTTACTATTTGTATTTCATTTTAATGTTATTTTATTTTCTATGTACCTTTAACTCTTAATTTAATACTTAATTTTTTTATTAATTTTTAATTATTTATTTCTCTCTTTTTAAATTTACTTGTGTTTATTGATGTCTTGCAAGCAGTGAATAATTTTTTTTCTATTCTATTCTATTTTATTCAGAGACGAGAACCAGTTTAGAAAAGGTCATTTTCCAAAATGGTTTTATCTATCGACCTATATAGAATAGTCTTAATTTACGGTTTTAATTTATTTGTAATATTCTAATTACTGTCTTAAATAGAGTCTTAATTTTTTAAATGTAATAAATGTATATATTTAATATACCTATTCAAAAAATCTCCTTTCTGAATCTTTAATGTGTTTATTAAAGATTCATAAAGAAGATTGTTTGCTTTAGTGCTCTAAAGCAAACAACTATCGGTCGCCGAAGTAAATAGCAAATTTTATTTAGTTTGAATTTAATAGAAACCATTGCAGATGGCTGGCGATTATCTAAGCGGCTGGCCTCGTCCGGGTGTCGAACCCGGGATCTGGGTCAATGCAGCGCGGCGCACGCGACACTGCGCTCTGCGATCGCTCGTTGCTGACGTCACATAAGCCATATTGCAAAAAAATATAATGAGTATTACAAGAATTTCGTTTTTATTAATAAGCAGTTTTATTAATAAACAGACTTTGTTGCCGAACGGTTACCATTCTGGTCTGCCACGCAGAGGTCCCGGGTTCCACTCCCGGGCCGTGAGAATTACTTGTATGGCCTACATTTATTTATCTTGTGAGTTTGGGTGTAATTTGTGTTGTTTATGTGTGTATATTATTACTGTTATTTTGTGTTACTAGGTGTTTTGCAAATTTCTATTTCAATGGCGTGTTTTTTCTGTCTCTCAATTAACATTGAAAAGTAGAAAACGGACACAGAATCATTATAATGAAACTTGAAAGATATTGTTTTTTATTTGTCATCTTTTATAATAAAATTGGTGAATTATAAGGACCTTAGCCCCATCGAGTTTAAGACGCAATACTCCGCTATCAAAATGACTAAGTAATCTTAAAACAGTGCACCCTCATCAAATACAGAATGTATCAAATCGTATCCGTCCAAACCAATAAATTTTCTAGAATACTACCCGATTCCAAACAGTTTTGCATCTAGTTTCCGTGACTCCACTTACTTACGAGTGCAGCACGCCATGAGCCAACGGCGGTATGCAAACCGCATAAAGATCATAACAGATGGCTCGTAAGTGCATTTGAGTCCTTCGAGGGTACTTATTGTACGGTCAATGGACTCCGTGTTTTGGATCAACTAACTTTAAATAGTTTTATGCTTTCTAAGGCTGATTCTACTTTGGGATCAGTTCCAAATGTTACAAAAATATCAAGTGTTACATAAAAATTATTAGAAGACGTGAGCTACTGCGCAAGACGTAAAGACGCCTCGTTACGTGAACCTAGGACCTAGTACTGCTACCTGTAGAACGCTACATCCAATACATAATAGTAAACAAAAACGAATACATAACTTTCATTCAAAGAAAACATCTAAAAAGATAGTAAATCTATGCTTTTATGACATTTTGTTATGTTCTTCTTCAAGAATATGGCAATTTCTAAGAATTAACAAAATAACGGTTGAGCTAACACATTATTCGAGGCAATCGTGGGCTTCTAGTTCTTGATTAGTGGTTACTAGAGATGTGCGCTGATCGTGATATCATCGGCGCGAAATCGGCGTGGCATATACTTGTCAGTATCTACAGGTACTGTTACTAAAGGTAATCAGAAATAATGAGTGAAGAAAAACTTTCATAGATTTCTCACGGGTCGTCGTTAAAAACTAAGTACAAAAGATCTGCAAAAAGCACACTGAGAAATTCGTTCCTTAGCTCAAATAGGACAGCGGTAGCCCTGGTTTAGCGAAGAGGCTGGTTCGTGTCTTTGTATCACGGTATCAATTGCAAAAATAATCAATTTTGGTAACCTATCACAAACTCGAATTTTTTTATCAGAAATATCGTTTGTTCGAATTTTCATTACACCGAAAACCGAATTATAACGAAACTGTTGTTCTTTCAGGACCTATTGGATGTTTAACGCAAAGACACGATTACGTTCGGTTAGGTTAGGATAAGTTAGGTTTAAAAGAAAAAAACATTTTCCTCTCAAAATTACTTTCGAGGTTATGAAATTTCGATCAAACGTTTTTTCTGGAAAATGTCATTTCGCACTACTGATAGATAACCATAATTTTTTTTATAACATGAATAGGATATTATAGATATACCGCAATTAACTCTTCATCACACTTGCATGTAAGTAGTATGATTGCATGCAGGCTAACTTGGCTATAATGCCTCAAATAAAACCCTCGGGCCTTTTTTCTTTACTGGCCGTGGCTATTTAGGGCATTATACTCAAGTTAGTCTGCATGCAATCATATTATTTACGTGTGATGAAAAACACTTTTGTTTTAGGGGCGGCACGGGAATTACGAACCTCGACTCTGAAAGCCCCATTCAGCTTTCGAATTCGGGCTTCTAATAGAATCTGGTTCGTAATTCTTTGTTTACCGCCTTTAATACACAATATTGTGGTTGAAATAATTATAGCAAATAATTAACAAAGATAATAATAATAATAATAATAATAATAACGCACACACTCAACATAGCCCCGCAACTCAAACATAGACAACCACAAATTACACCCAAACTCACGAGAGAAATAAATGTAAGCCACACAAACATTTCTCCCGGCCCGGGAATCGAACCTGGGACCTCGGTGTGGTAGTCCGGCATGGTAACCGTTCAGCCACAGAGGCAGTCATTATAAAACAATTTATTCCCACGCCAATTTTGCGCCGATCAAGTATATCTAGAGGTTCCTACCCTTGGTTGCTTAGAGCAACAAGATACTAAGTTTTTAAGGTGAGTTTACACGTTAGGAGCATTCGTTTGTGAACACAACGTAATTATATTTTGACACTACTTTTTTGGTGGTCATATTTCCTGTCGCCATTCCATTACTGCCTCTGTGGTCAAACGGTTACCATGCCAGGTTCGATTCCCGGGCCGGGAGAAATATTTGCATAGCCTACATTTATTTGTTTAGTGCGATTGGGTGCGATTTGTGGTTGTCTACGTGTGTGTCTATGGCATCCGCAACACAAGGTTTCCATAGAGCTATGAGTGTGCGCGTTATTTAAAATTGTCAACTTGCGACGTTGACAATATGAAATAAACGATTCTATTTAATTGAATTCCTCATATTGATTAAATGCCACTATTCATTCGTAAATTTGCCGTAAATGTTAAATCATCTCATCTGTTCTAATAGTAACAAATAACAACAGAGCACACAACTAATACCTAATGTCTATATACGCGTCAAATATATTCGAAGAACTTTTCTAATATTCAAAATACAGACATCAGAACTATTCAGTTTAACCCCTGGGCTAGACCCTCCAGGAACCAAACAAAGGATCGATTGCTATTCGAAATAGTGCTGAGATTCAATTGTGTGCCTGTCCCTTGAAAATTATATGAGAAATATGTGCATGTTGCCGTAAAATTACCAAATAGCTTAGGTATTCAATCAAGACACGGAGCGAGTTGAAATTAGATTCTCTTTTTTATGAGTAGTGGTGGTCAGGTTTCAAATCCAAAGTAATTTCGATCTCAAAATTACAAAGTTGAAATCGTTGAATTAATTAAACTCCACTATTCGTGCGTAACGTAACATTACCTTGAGAAGAATGAATAAGAAACTCTAGTTGTTGCCCTTCTTTTTTACAAAATTTTATCAATAAAATTAATAGACTGCCTGGAAACCCAAAGGGCCGGCAACTACCTTGTCCAACGTATTAGCATAGCTATACAAAGAGGGAACGCTGCGAGCGTCTTGGGCACCTTGCCGCGGGAACTCAATTTTATTCATCTAATTAATCCGGATATTATATATTTCGCACCCCTCATGGAAGAACGGCATAAGGGGCGTTACATCAAAAACGTTTATTGCTCCATTAGATACAGAAAAATATGACACACGTCCTCTCCAATTTTTGTAACTCTATCGACTAATATTGCCGATTGAAACTCTACAAGAAATGGAGAGGATGTGGGCTATATTTGTCTGTATCTAATGGAGCAACAAACATGTTTGACGTAAGTCCACTTATGCCATTCTTCCATGAGGGGTGCATTTGTACCTTTATTGTATTTTTATAAAGAGCAATTTCTACAGTTTCTTATTCTTTTACACCACTAGATAAAACCAAATTTAATTACTTTAAGCGATTTCAGAATTGTAAACACACAGTTCTATATGTTTGAAATTACACTCGTAAAGCATTATTTTTATTTATCACAATTGGTCACGCGGGCACATTGTTCTGTTCAACTACAAACTGAACCAACCAAACTGCTCTACATAGAGTGAGTGCAATTGTAATTGCTTCGACGTTTAATTCGACGTACCCCGTGGTCGAGAGGCAGGCACACCGGTTTTCGTGGTATCGCCATGCATCTCTGAGGCCCTGGGTTCGATGCTCGGTCGGGTCAATGCTGAAAACTTTTCTACATTGTCTCGTGTCTTGATGTTTGTGGTACCGTCATTATTTCCGATTTCCATAACACAAGTACTTTAGTTACTTACTTTGGGATCAGAGCAATGCATGTGATGTTGTCTAATATTTAATATTTATTTTAATTTCCAATTGTAATTATGTTAAACAATATTATTTATTTCAATTATTTAATCAATACATTTGACTTGTCTTTTGTTATTTTATTAATTTGTTTTCTTTTTTGATGTTATTTTATTGCACTACATGAGCATAGTATACAAATTATTGGACGAGTGTCTACATATAATTATGAAAACTAACATGTTTGGGATGCACGTTTGGCAAAGCCTTTCACCAAGATGGTAAACATTTCAGTGCATGTCATCGATATGACAAGAAGTTTATAAACTGTTACAAAGAAATAATTGTAATTACATTTGAGATTCCTCATTCTGATTATATAATTTTCCCGCTATATACATTAAAACAATTTCAATAATGCTATACCTTTCAATGGAAGTTGTAAAACTTATGTTTATCAGCAAACAAATTAATTTCTTTGTACACATATCTGACAAAATCAACCGGACGATAAACTTTTTAAGCTGCACGTAAGATTGAGACGACAAACAATGGTAAAATGTACCTTAGATTTAGTGACGCAATGTACAAATATGCAGATGTTTTGAGCATTGCACGTTTATAAATAAATTGACAACTTTTGATGATATGTTTAGTTAACAATACACAAACACAGGTTTTTTTAATAATTTAACAAGTCGTGCGCCTGGCGGCCAGCGACACGCATGCCGTTAACAGTTGCAGTGTTACTCAGAGCTTTGAATCATAAAGATCTGGGGGCACCGCCACTGCGCCTGTCACCCAGAGACATAAGTTGACAAGTCTCATGTGCCTGTAATTTCACCAGGTTGCACAAAAGTTGGTAGTAACAAAATAAGCATGGTTTCACTGTGCCCGGTTAATACTTAAGTCATACAAATTTCTTAGGAGCTACTACCTCAGTTCGAATTCAAGTTTTTCCCGCACTAATACGGTTAGTTTTGCTTAGGTCCCTTTTATATTTGAAGAAAATATTCGACCTCTAAGGGTGGTAAACTAGGGGATGATTATGGTTTCGCACACTTTCCTGTAACCGATTTCAATGAAACTTGGTAAATATTTGTGATTCCAAGAAATTTTGATGTCGGTTTTTTTAGTACTTTTCTAGTGAGATTAAAAACATATATTTTTTCCGAAGTGATTGGTTCAACACTTTGACTGTTATGCAGAGTCAATCAAAGCCATTTGAGGTTGTATACACTTTTAAAGCAGTGTCAATTTTCTAAGATTAATTCATTGATATACTCAAATAACTATTTTTAAATTACTATGGTAGAAAATCATATGGCGCTTATAGTGAGGGCTGCCGACAGTGATTTGACACAGTCATTGACTTGCCGGAAAAAAATTAGAGAAGAAAAATACGGTAGCGTTCGTTTGGCCATTCGGTTGATTTTGAAGCTGACTGTACCTGGTGGCAACAGGCGACATGGTTCTAGTGACAATACTTTACAAAAACTTTTCACGTCGCAATAAATTGAAAAAAAAAAAAAAATTTTATTAATTTTTTTTTCGAACTATCCTCAAAAGATAGCTTATCGGCTTTTTATTGGAATTACACCCACTTGCCAAGTTTTATTGAAATTGGTTAAAGGAAAATGCGCGAAATCGGAATACTTTCTTTCAATATAAATGGGAACAATATTGAGGTACCCTCTTTCCAACACAAAAAGAACCATCGAAATTAGTTCACAAAAGTCGGAGTAATCGAGTTAACGTCTTCAAAAAAAAATGAGAACCTCCTCCTTATTTCAAGTCGGTTAACAAATGACATCCTCAATAGTGAACCCGAAACGCCAGGGCAGCAGATTCGAATAACGTTATACATAATTTGAATCAATGGCATTGTGTGAATGGATAGAAGTGTATAGTGTATATTATATATAATCATTGTTCATGAATCATTGCGGTGGCATATAACTCAGCTTCTTGGCTAAAAAGAAATGCGTAATATGGAGTTAGTAGTGATTTTTTGTTGTCAGTAGCCGCTACTACTGCCTTTTACAGAGACCAAAACCTATTATTACAGTTTTTTTTATAAAAAAAAAGTTATTATCTTAATTTTTTTTAAACATTGAAACCGGCAAAGATTTTAGATACTATTGTCGCCTAAAAGCATAGTCATGTCATGGGACATAAAACTAAACAAAACTTTTAACTTTCATGATTTTTTATATTTACACATAAAATTGAGTAATTATAAAAAACATTACTAAAATAAACGATAAATAAGACAGAAATGTGACGCGATAAGATGAGGATAAACCTATCGATAATGTTGGTCTACTCGGTATGAACAAAAATGACAGCAACAGTTGTCCACTAACAGATATGATAAAATAAAAATAAGTAAAATGAACAAACAAGCTTTAAATATTGTGGTTTTTTGTAAACAATTTTTGTTATTAAACAGGAACTCTCACTTTTGAGATCATGTTGATGGAATTTGTTCGCGTAAAAAACATTTTTTTTTTCAAAATCATAAGTTATGCTAAATTGGTACAGAAACAATACTGGTTTGCATTACGAAAATATATATTCTCAACAAACGAAATAATCTATCAGTTACTCAACGCGTACAATCGCAGGCGCTCACTGCAAATGATTTTTTTATACAATACACTGATTCAACTTAACAGGATCGCGTTCATGTCACCGTCTCCACTGACAACTCCACGTTTCTGCAAAATCCATTTTAACTGCTTACGAATAACGTTTAAATTCACCTTGTCGCATCACTAGCATTACTACTTTTCTCTTACATTTTAATTAGATAAAAATAGTCTTTAAGTCGTAGCAACAAGAGCTGTATAGATGGTATTAGTTAGTGTGGTGGAGAATGTAGGGCGACACCTTGAGCGTCGCTGTGTGGCGACCTCGTGAGGTCGTTGACCCGCGGCCTCTGAATGCAGTTTCCTTCCTTCTGTTCCTAGGGATTGACTCTTAAAGGTCATACTAAACTAAGCTATGTTCTAGATGCGTGGGTTAAAACTAGTCATAGGTTCCTGGATACTGACCATCGAACCTAGATTTGTATTTCATATTTTAAATACGTATGCACGGCCACGAATAATTGTCTTATTTTCAATATCGTTAAAATTTTAGTGTGTTTTATATTCAATTGGGATTTTTAACATTTTACTTACATACTTATCTTTAATTGCACCTTATCGCTTTGAGTTAACCTTTGTAACAATCACTGTATTCATTTTCTAAGAACATTACTTGGCCCGAAAACGAACCGAAGTTTGGAAAAACAAACTATCGAGATGGGTATTTGTTCACTTACGATATTACTCAATTTGTCTGGCGACATCAAAGTGTAGACTAAAGGTCACGAGATAAGATTCCAGACGATATCGTATAACTTTGCCAGACTCTCCTAAAGAACGTCCTTCTGCGGATTCTCCAGTGACGTCCTGAGTCAAGTTCCCAAGTCTGCAACTTAGCTTACATTAAGGGTTAAGAGTTTTCAGTTCTGGGTAGTGTCTCGTTCTGGTCTGAGTGTTCTGGATAGTGCCCCAGAATCAATTACATCGCGCTGGTGCTTATTATTGTTTAAGCTCTCAAGGCCACCGGTAGTAAACTAATAAATATCTTCCGAAAAAATAAATGTGGCAAAACATTTACCCTCTGACGAATATGCGACAATTATTTTCCAAAATACAGAAGACTTCAGTGAGAATTATTGATTGTTTAATAATCATATAAAAAATCATGATTCGTTACACGTTCTGACTGAATGACGGACAAAACCACAGAACACGTGACGAATCTAGGGCTCTATTGTGTACGTTATATCTAGTCCAGGAATTAGAAGATTTTACAAGAAGAAACAGACACTTCAGGCAAGTGACAGACTGAGGTAGTAATAGCAGGTAACTTTACAAAACAGGTTAAACATACGAGTATTATCGTAGACGTCGTCGGACGGCGGACAGGCGGACAGGCGGGCAGGCGGGCGTAAGTTTATGCAATGCTTGTCGCTTGTTGCGAAACCCGACAGAGACCTTGGCTCTACATGACTCTACATACGCTCGCTGTGCCCGATTTGTTTCGAGAGTTGCGAAAAACGCTCTATCGTGGGGTAGAATAGATTTCTTGTGAATAAGATCTTGCCTGAAGCTGTTGGAACTGTATATCAACAGGTTAGGTTTAAGAGGAAGAGGCCATGACTCTACAAGTATGAATGTACACATTCATATGTGTGCGATTTGAACGAGAATTGCAAAAAATACTCTATCGTATCATAGAATAAATATGGTCTGCAGGTTTTACACTAAGTAGGCATTCAGTGACGGAGATTCTAGAAGTATTGTTGAATAAAGTGTTTGAGATATAATTGAAAAAGAAAAGAATATAAAATATCTTTCCTTGAATTTTCAATAGCAGAATAGAAGCGTAGAACAAGTATTGAGCATAAAGCACTTCAGACTTTATTATAAGTGCTTTGTGGTTTTGTTTTAAGTTTCAAATTAATTATATTTTTTTGTTAACGGTATGAAGTGATTTTACTGAAAAGGTATTAAAGTAACTACTCGCTACGTTTCGACGTAAAATTATTGGCCAAAACCTGACATATATATAATGGCGTCCCAATTGTGGTCTACATATAACCGTGCAATGGGTGTGGACCTCAAGTATGCATATGAATGTTTGGTAGTAGATTTTAATCGGTAATAAATTGTCTTAGCGTGTTTATGTTATTATATAATGGTACGTTATGCAGGCAAAACGTGCCTTAATTGTGCATTACTTAGAATTTGAAATTGAATTAGTTTAGTTCAAATACACATGCCATATACATGACGATATATTCACATGCTGCCCATTTTTTGCTGGACGCCAGTTCTGAATCATTATGTTAGTTTAGTGTAAATGATGCGACAATATAAGCAGTGTATCTAAAACATTATTTAAAAACTTTTCGGTAGTAGATAGAGGTAGAGATCCTTGTGAAAGAGTTCGTCCAGGGAAGAACTGCCACGTTACCTAGTTCTGCCGCCATGCAGTAATGTGACCATTACTGTTTTACAGGCACATGGGACTAAGTTATGATTAGTCCTGTCATTTACTACCATAAAAAAAAACACTTTCGGTTGTAACGAGGCGTTGCTCCGAAAGGTTGAAAATATTTATTTATTCTAAGCAACCGATTGTCCGACTGCAGAACTAGTAGAAGTGCAGCACTAGCGCAAATGTAACACTACTTAGTAGCTACATTCGTACACTAGCGAGCATGTTTGGTTTTTCTCGCGACCGGTTCACCTTTATATCTGGGACAGGATACTTGCTGCCTTATGTAACACGTATTGATATTTTATTACCAACACACACATAATTAAGAACGGTACACAAGCTACCGGATACTGTGAAATAGTTTAAATATTCATCCTTCTATGTTAACACTTTTTATTAGATCTAAATTGCGTAGATTTGTTTTTTAAACAACCAAATTTTCGGATCCTTTACAGGTCTTATGACGATAAAGATGGTAAAGTCATCTATCAGTTATATCTAATATTAATGTAAACCACCTTACTTTACTATCTCAGTCATTCAAGGGACCTGTAAAGACCCGAAACGTTGGTTTGTCAGAAAAAATAAATGTAAATTATAATGCTTAAAATAAATGCGATTTTGAATTACTTATTTATTATTCAAATTGATTACTTACTTCGTTCAATTCATGCTTATGTCAAATTTTAGTCACTTAGTGCCTAAATGTCTACAGTTATTTTAATTTTGATTTCTGTTTTGTACGTAACATGTAATAAATATATATCATTTGAATTGTGGTGTTCCATAGTATGACGGGCCATGACAGAACAGCAGCGAGGGCTATGTAGTTAGCATAGTCCTCAGAGACCGAGTCATGGACCCTTTTGACATGCTTTTATTTTTTGTATGGCTCTTTTTTTAAATAAATTTTTATTTTTATTAATTTTTTGTAGCTTTGTTGAAATTTATGCAAGTCAAATAAAGTCTTTTTTATTTTTTATATACGAAAAAACAGTTTCATTTCCTTACTATGACAATAGTGCACACGAAAGAAATCGATAATAATACTTCTATGTTTACACTACAATTAAAAACTATATCATGAGTTGTTTACTCGGCCTCCGAGGTATACAAACAATTACTTTTTCTAGTGGCCAATTACAGCGCTATGTTAATGAAATAAATACAATGTTATGTGATGTCTATCGTGCCTTGGGTCTTACCTCTTCTGACTACATGTCGCACCTAGGCAATAGAATTTTTTTCAGGATAACTTTATTTATGTTAAGCACGTCAAGTTTTCAGCCTTTACCCGTGATAATATCATATCACCAAAAAGTTACATCCGTATCTAAAAAAAGGTAACTATATCATGGTTTGTGGAGTATTACGATAGTTACGACAAACATTGTCAAATACGACAGACAGGACAAGGTGCTTTTATTTTATTTCATTAGTGGACCTTACAGCTACTTTTACAAAGGGTATTTTCATATGAACAATTATATTGCAATTAAAAGCTTCCACATACCTTATATCTTTTGATAAAACATACATTCTACAACTTTCGGTTTTATCAAAGCTATGCTATGAAAGACCGGAAGTTGAAACATTATTTATTAATCACAGTTGATATAGTAGTAGTAATTAATATATCTTCAAGTAAATATAGTGCAATTAATAGTTAATACTTTAAATAGTTCCTTAAAATTTGTAATTTACTTTGTGGTGCAATAAAGTCTTTACATACATACGTGTATAATATATGTGTCACGCTTTTATTTAAAAAAAAAGCCTATTTAGTTTTCTGCGTATTGCACTCAATTTAATTCCAACATTTCTATGTATTAAAACTAGCGCTGTCCCCCGACACCGCTCGCAGCCCTGACACAGATGCCTTTGAATCTTGCGTCGCTGCGCGCCAAGTGCAATGTTGTTCGCTGCGCCCGCGCAACTGCCCGCTATTAATAGATAAGTGCGGATGTACCACATACCGTGCAGATGCAATGAGTTTCATAATTATAAGCTATTCAATTCTTAAATAATTGGTATTAGATAGATCTTTGTTCTTTGGTTTTAAACGACTTTTTTGCCGTAGTGCCATCTGTGAGAAATCTATTTCTTCACTCAGTCAGGTACCTTTACAGCTACCAGTACCTGACTAGAGAGGTCGCTTCAAAGTCAAAGTCAAAGTCAAAGATTATTTATTCCATAGGTAACATAAATTTACACTTGAAAACGTCACATTTAAGCTACTGCTCGTTCACTACGCTGACCTCCCTGAGAAGAACGAGCAAGAAACTCTAGGGATTGCTCTTTTCAAATAAACTTAAATGCTATGGAAAACACTTTGAATCAAATTTGTGTGGATTCTGGAGTCATGTCGTCTTTCCATACATCTTTATCTAACACGTAGTCTTCAATTTTGTAATATGATTTTTCGATCAAAATATTTTTAATGTAGTTTTTAAACTTAGGAAATGATAAACTTAATATATGCTCCGGAATCTTGTTGTAAAAACGTATACAGTTCCCCATAAAAGAGTTGTTTATCTTGGTTAAACGAAATCGTGGTACCATGAGTTTGGACTTAGCTCTAAGGTTAATATTATGGATATCTTCTTTCTTATTGAAATTATGTATATTTTTACGGGCATATAAAATATTTGAGTAAATGTACTGTGATGTCACAGTCATGATACCAGTCTCCTTAAACTTTTCTCTGAGAGAAACCCGAGAGCCTAGACGGTACACAGAACGAATCGCTCGTTTTTGCAATACAATTATGGTATGGTTCAATAATAATTGTAATTTTTTAATTTAAGTTTATTGAATGTATATTAGTTTTTCAAACAAACCAACATTTAAGGGCTTTTTGCAGGTCCCATGGTCACGACTGAGATGCTATTGGGCAAATATTTTTACAAACCAAGTTATTCTGAACTATAGTTACAAAAATTATTGAAACAAGCGAAAACCTAAGAACTCTATAATAATAAGTTAATTTGTATCTTACATACGAAGTTAATAGCCCTGTATTTATTAGCTTAAGTAAACTAAAACAATGTTAGAAATTGCTTTAAAATTTTATTGAAACCTAATTGTACTGAGAGTCTAAAAAGAATATAATATAATTAAATTTTAAACTTGAAAACCATTATTTTTTAAGTTACTGGTCGTTCACTGTGCTGACTTCCCTGAGAAGAACGAGCAGAAAACTGTAGGGGTTGCTGTTTTCAAATAAACTTAAATGCTATGGAATACAGTTTGAATCAAATTTGTGTGGAATCTAGGGTCATGCCATCTTTCTTTAGATCTTTATCTGACAAGTAGTTTTCGATTTTGTTTCGATTCGAGTTTTCAATGAAAATACTTTTTACTTAAGTTTTAAACTTCGGAAATGATAATTTGAATACATGTTCCGGAATCTTCACGTAAAAAGGTATATTTTCCCAATAAAATAATCGTAAATAGTGTAGATACTTACCTGGATACTTCCGTCAGTTAAGTAGGTGTATTGGTCAAACAAGGAGAGATTACATTTACCGACACTTACCTGAAACAAATAGTAAAAAAGTTAATCGAATTACGAGTAACTAACTATTAAGTGTCGATAACGCTCACACTAACCATCTTTTAGTTCTAGCATCAAAACAAGTTTGCAAGTTGAGGTATACTACTTGTTTATTTATTAGATGGACAAAACAGTTTACATTCAATGGTACTCCAATCAATATTACAATATATGGTTTTAACCTAAGATATAAACCTAACTTACGTACACAGAGCATAATTATTCTTCAACACGTGTATATGGATTAAAATTTAATAATATACAAAAGCTTAAAAACTAGTGGAAATAAAAATACAAATAATGAGCAATGAGTAGACGAAGCGAAGTGATTCTGAATAGAGTTACGAAATCTATAGATGTTATTGTCGAAAAAGTCATTTAGACCTCCAGATTCTGATGTTTTCAATTCATTATAGGTTCGACACATTCTCGTCAAGGGATTTAATACATGCAATACAAATACTTTACGGCGAAGGGGATTTGGCTTAATATTAATTAAAGTTAATACGGTTTGAAAGATTAGGAAAAATGAGATTATTATGTATTAATTTATGCAAATGAAGAATATCTTGTATTTTACGTCTAGTCTCAAGAGAAGATATCTTAAATTTTTCGAGCCTTTCCCGATAGGTAACTAATTTACGACCCAGTCCAAATCTACAGCGGAGAATTTTTGGAGCTTTGTTCTGTACTTGTTCTACACGGTTACAGTTTATTTTGTTGTAAGGGGACCATATAACACATATGCATTTTAATAATGGACTAGCTCAGTTGTCTAGTTCCAGTTACGAACAGGACAGTGAAGTGAACGGTTTCTTGGAGGCGTTTTTTTTCAATTTCATTTGTTAGACCTCATTTATAACTTAGGTTTAAAAGCGCTATTTTGGGCAGCGCCTATGGCCTTCTTCGAACAATAGCCCAGAGGAACGATGCGCCCATAATATATTGTAATAAAGGGTAGGGGTACATGTCAATGTTTAGATGGTTTATATTAACATAGTTTGTAACAATTTTTTTATGGATATTTTGTTCGAAATATAGATTTGAATTTGAAATTTGAATTTAAAAATAGGTTAACGGAAGTGGGTATTCAATAAACTGAATTCAACCCTTAATTTGCTACACCTAGAGGTGGAATATATTCATAAAATTTGTATATGACTACCAATAAGATTACCCATTAAAAAAAAAAGAATTACCGAAATTGGTTGGTGCGTAACATTCAAAAAATCCAGTACAATTGAGAACCTTCTCCTTTTTCACTTAAAAATAACTTGAATTCTAATATGGCAAATTTAATACTCTAAATGAACAATCAAATTGCCAATTGTGTTAATGACTCCAAGCCACTAAAGTAACAAAAACAAACCAACTGGTAGCAATTTTTCTTTTGGTATTTTGTGTAGAATTCTAATAATTCGTTAGCGTGAAATTCGTAGTGTATGTTTGTTACACCCCTGGTCGCCTCTGGGCGGGGACGTGACACATTTTTGGGACATTATTGACAGATCGTTTCTCAAACGCATTTTTTTTTTCGGACAAAAAAAAACACCTGATATAGAGCTCAACTTTGTTTTGTCTGGAAAAATCCACCTTCGTTTTGTTTTTAACCACTGACGCAAAAGGAGGGTACACGACAGCGTAGTCGGGTGTTTAGTACCTATTGCTACACCAAATTTGGCGTCGAGAACCAAAATAGCTATTTTTGTAAATAATTTGTTTTACATTGACAAGCTGCAGTTTGTTATAATTATTAATACAAAGATCGAACACCCAGAAAAATATCTTTCGATACGGCCGAATTCGAACCGACGTCTTCTAGCAAACCGTGCCAAACGCTATACCAACTAAGCTACGGAACGAATCAGTGGACCTCACGAATTTTTCTATGTTCTTGTTGTCGTGGTGTAGCGCCATCTATGAGAAATCTTTGAAAATATTTCGTCGCTCCGTGAGATACCTTTAAATAGGCGCCTTGTCGTCGAGTTGCGGATACCAGCCAGTTGCACCAAGTACCAAGTAGATACCTTTACAGTTACCAGCCCCGGCTACAAACTAGTAGAGTAACTGCACTTAAATTTTAATTGAATTGACATTCAATTATTTTTTATGTGAAATTACTCTACTAGTTTGTGATAATTATTAATATAACGGACTGCCACGCAGAGGTTCCAGGCTCGATTCCCGGGCCGGGGGAAATATTTGTATGGCCTACATTTATTTCTCTCGTGAGTTTGGGTGTAATTTGTGGTTATCTATGCGACACAGGGTTTCCCTAGTGCGGGGCTATGTTGAGTGTGTGCGTTATAATTAATTAAAATTTTTATAAAGATCGAACACACATAGAAAAATTGTTGTACAAGTGTTGTACAAAAATGAGGTCCGCTGGTTCGTTCCGTGGCTTATTTGACATATAGTTTAAATTATAGCGTCTGGCATGGTATGCTAGAAGACGTCGGTTCGAATCCGGATTGAAGGATTTTTTCTGATTGTTCGATTTTTGTATTAATAATTATAACAAACTATAAAAAGTGTAATATTAATTCATTAAAAAATTAAGCTGTAGTTTATCAAAGCCAATTTCTGGTGATAACAAACAAATCAACTAGATGGTATATGGATGGATGGAAACTAGATGGATAGATTGCATAATTTTTATGAATAGTGCCGGCTATTCTTTTATTTTGTTTAGGATTAGCTCCATCTACCCGTATTAAGATTTTAGCGTTAATTTTTAAATCAGTTTGTAACACACAACGCCATCTATTAATAAGCATATTCTCTAAGTTCAGAAAATTATTTTAGCACATGATCAATATAATATGAATTCCTTTATTTAATATTAAAGAGGATTTTTTTCTGTATTAACAAATGACGAGACGAGCAAGTCGTGCGCCATGTGGTAAGCGACACGTCTGTCCAAAACAGTTGCAGTGCCACTTAGAGCTTCAAATCGCAAAGATGAAAGGGGCACTGCCACATTGATGTGTCCCCTGCCTAATAAGGTAAATACACTATGAATAAAAATTAAGTCAATTAAGTGCAAAATCCTTTTTTTGTGATGGGCGCCAAATTGAAACCGTAAAATGAATGGGCGGCCATTAATATTAGGTTGTTAACTGTGTTGCTCCGGAACGTGACACGTGGTGTGACACATGGGGCAACACACGATACATTATAATTCGACACTAATAACATGCGCCTTAAACTCGTGAGTTGAATGACATGACCGTTTTGTAAAAGCTTATTTATATGACACGATTTTATTAGCAGTGGAGCCTTGTGCAAGAGTTCGTTCAGGGAAGTATTGCCACTCAACCCATTTCTGCCGCCAAGCAGCAATGTAAGTGTTGAAGAGACTCGTCCAGTCAGGGTGACGGGAGCAGTGGTAGAGCCTGTCAGATCTTTGCGATTTAAAGTTCTCAGGCGCACGACATGTGACCCGTTACTTGGTCTCATACAAAATGTACACATTGGTTCCTTGAATTATATTGAATACTGCAAGGAATAATTTATCGGGGAATGGAAATTGAACTCTCTTCCCCAAACTATCGATATTATTTACATTGTGATTTGTGTACGTGACCGGCCGTGGCGGAGCACGACCAACCACCAATATCACGATAGCACTTATCAATTGTATTTACCAAAATGGAATTATCAGGTACCAACATCGCTGTTCATTATTGACATGCACTACGTTTTGTTAAATTCTTATTTATAGTAATTTGATAAATTCTACACGTTGGCAGTGATAAACTTATTACATGAAAATATGTATTTTTGTACTGTGTTACTGTTTATACAATTGAATAGTTATTACTCTAGTAACCGATATCAAAACAAGGAGGAAGTTATCAATTCGACAGTAGTTTTCTTTTGTTAGAAAGGGGGTACCTAAATAGTGGTACCATTGAAATTCGAAGAAAATATTACACTTCTAAGGGTGGCAAGTTAGGGGATAATTCCACAAGCTTTTCAGGTTGGTTGTCATTTTTCAGAAAAAAGGTACAGCTATAATATAACTAATACAAGTTTCGTCGTCTAAGTCGTTGAAAAACCAATTACAAAGGTCCGAGAACCTAGCACAAGTTCGTGAGGTCCGTTCCGTGGCTTAGTTGGCATAGCGTCTAGCACGGTTTGCTAGAAGACGTTGGTTCGAATCGGGCCGAATCGAATGAATTTTATCTAAGTGTTCGATCTTTGTATTAATAATTATAACAAACTAGTGGAGTAATTTCACAAAAAATAATTGTAAATCAATTCAATAAAAAAATTATTAATACAAGTTAATTTCAAAGTGAGAAAATGATTTCTAACTGTAATCAAATTTCCATCGAGTCCAGCAGCCAGTTCGATTCTCGGTAGGGATTAGCATTTAAGAAACTTTACTAAGTTGCTTCATTGGTTGCACATTGTAATGGTTCATTGTACTGGTATAGGGAATTTCCTAATTCGAGACCACGATTGTGCAATTACCATTGTATTGTCACAAATTCGTTGGAGATTAATATAGTTTAATAGGGTGGTTATCCATGTCACAACTGCAAATATCGACCAGTAATATTCTTCAAGTAACAAATCCACCGGAATGACTTTTTTTTAGTCTACAAGTACAATGTAAGCACAACAAATATTGTGGCTAAATGGTCAGGGCTGATAGCATGAGCCACTATCGAAGAAGTTATTAACATACAGTATACTTTTTAAATTGAACGCAATTTTAAATAATTGAATTTCTTCACTATGAAATGACCTATAAGCTAAGCAACACTTGAAATCGTCACATGATTAGACTCTACCACTCATTCGGGCAAGTCCCTGGAGACAAATGAGTAAGAATCTCTCTCTCTGTTATTTACGAACGTATTTCAATTAACATAGATCGAGACAACCTGACAGAGTTGAGAACTGCCTCTGTGGCCGAAAGGTTACCAGACTGGTCTGCCACGCAGAGGTTTCGCGTTCGCTCCCTGGGTCGGGAGAAATATTTCTAAGGCCTACATTTACTTCTCGCGTGAATTTGGGTGTAATTTGTCGTTATCTATGTGGGTGTCCACGGCAACCGCCATACTGGGTCTCCCTGGTACGGGGCTATCTGTGTGTGTGTTCAAGAGTCAATACAACCTCAAATGGCTTTGATTTGTTTCGCATAATAGTGAAAGTGTTGAATTAAATCACTTTGGAAAAAAATATAGTAAAATTAACGATGTACACTGATTACTATACGGTGTGAAAAAAGATTCGGAAAAAATTTCACGAGGAAAAAAAAACACAAATTTAAATCGAAAGTTTATCGGAAAACAGTTGTACTCTTTCTTTTTTATATAATATCAAGTCACGGGACGAACAAGTCGTGCACCTGATGATAACACGCCTGTCCATAACAGTTGCGGTTTTAAATCCTGAGACATATGTTGATAAATCACATGTGCTTGTGTTTCACCAGCACATTTCAAAACCGGAACGCAGTAATACTGACATTACTGTTCTATTCAATAGTACTTTACATATACCAATGATTTTTTTATATCAACTGAACTAAATAGTACACTTATTGTATACGATACATATTTTTCAAAAAGCTTTATTTTCTTTTTATAAAAAGAATATTCTGAAATAAAACCAGTGTCCGTACCGCTCGACCCAAGCAGAAAGAAAATTTTAAATTCGAGCTGTGGTAGTATCAAGTCTTAAAAAAGGTTTGACTAGTCATTACCATGGATTTTTATCATCCAAGTACTCTGTATAAGGGTGTTGTATCATTACAGTTTTAATCTTCGTTAGTGGCAAATTTTGAATTGTATACATTGCCCCTTATATGTTTTTGTGACATAAAAACGATTGTCAACAACAGCTAATTCATGTTTTGGATAGCAAAGATAGAGAAAAAACGTTTAACATGCTAAGAGCTCATTGTGTGAAGTGTACATTTATTGGATCTCGAAAAAGTTGTCTAAATTAATTAGTATAACGTCATTGGGGCCTAAGGAGATCCAGATGTAGAGTATTAAAATGTATGAGCGCGCGCGCAGCCTACATTCGGTAGCGACATGCGAGTTAATCGATTACCTAATGCTCCTATATAAGTACTGTGCACGCACGGTACTGTGTTAACACATATATCGCACCTTCATGACAAAGTGACGAAATTTAAAAGGTAATATAAAAAATACTTTCGCGTGAAATGTGACAAAATTTTATTTGTAACAAAACCAGCTGATACCCGCGACTACGTCTGCGTAGAATAAGTACTTGGAATAGCCTCATCATTTTCATCCACAGCCTGATTTCTCCCACTGCTGGGTACAGGCCACCCGAAGTTTATGCCATCCATCAAGGTCTTAGGGACCACTTTGGGGAACTAAGCTTTAATGCATAGGTTTCCAAAGTTTTTTGGTTCACGAAAGCACGTATTTTTTACATTAACTTAACACACAAAAATCATAGAAGTAACTTAACACAAAAGATTATATATTTGTAATGTAATTTATGTAGATAATTCAGATTTTTTTTTTTCAAATGTCGTAGTACCCCCTGGGCAACATATTCGTAAATTTTTTGTGAAAATACTACACTAGAAGATTGAATAACACAATGAAAAATGCCTTAGATCTCAGTAGACTGCACACCGGAGCTACCTTACCGATTGATACTCGGTCTACAGACGCTTGTTTAAATCAAATTGAAGGAATTATGTTAGTTTTAATCGATCCTTGTGATGTTATTAATAACTTTAAAGTATTTCCAAAACTGTCAACGCCATGCAAGTTCACAAGATTAAGAGTCTATATTAGCTTAGCCCAAATTCAATTTTTTCCCGTACTAATTCGGTACAATGGCTTTGTTTCAGCATTTATTATTTTACAAACGAGATTAAGACGATTTGTAAAATGTATATCGTATACTACTATTGTCTATACATTATTATATTCTATTTAATTCAGGTGATATAAAAAAAAATCATTGGTATATGTAAAGAACCTATTGAATACAAGGGTTTTCTTGTGAAATTTCGAGGTAAGTTTATTTGTATCGTGAAAATTTTTAGAAATCGTGTTTTCACGCCGTATAATCATCAGTGTGTATCCTCAATTTTATTACATATTTTGTCCAAAGTCAAAGTCAAAGTCAAAGATTAGTTATTCCATAGGTAAAATAAATTTACACTTGAAAACGTCACATTTAAGCTACTGCTCGTTCACTACGCTGACCTCCCTGAGAAGAACGAGCAAGAAAGTCCAGGGATTGCTTTTGTCAAATAAATTTAAATGCTATGGAATACACTTTGAATCAAATTTGTGTGGTTTCTGGAGCCGTGTCGTCTTTCCATACATCTTTATCTAACACGTAGTCTTCAATTTTGTAATAAGACTTTTCGATCAAAATATTTTTAATGTAGTTTTTAAACTTAGGAAATGATAAACTTAATATATACTGCGGAATCTTATTGTAAAAACGTATACAGTTCCCCATAAAAGAGTTGTTTACCTTGGTTAAACGAAATCGTGGTACCATGAGTTTGGACTTAGCTCTAAGGTTAATATTATGGATTGATTCAACACTTTGAGTGTTATGCGGAACAACCAAAGCCCTTTGAGGTTGTATTGACTCCTAAGGCCAGTTCTATGTTGCTTTCATCGCTTATAAGCAAGTGATATTAACAACTTAAACTGTATATGAGTTTTATTCCAAAGTCCAAAGTGGTGGCAGTGTCTCGTTAACTCGGCCCTTCTGGATGGACGACAAGCGTTCTCCAAATCAGGCTGTCATTGACCATAAGCAGTGCTTGTAGCTAACTACATTACCACGCAGCAGCGGCGTATGCGCAGCGGAAACGGCAAACATAAAACTGTATTACCTTAATTGCGCAGGCACATAACGCCGCCGCGTACAGTTTTACGGTCGTAAAGACCTTTAATGCTATAATCACAAATTAACCCTTAAAGTGATTGTTAATTTACAGTTTTGTTTCGTTCCGGCAATTGTTTACGTTATTTCGTTATATTTATTTATTTTAGTAGCAGTAGACCTCCTTGTGAAGGCTTTCGTCCAGGGAAGTACTGCCACCTTACCTATTTCTGCCGCCAAGCTGTAATGTGACCATTACTGCGTTCCGATGTTGAAGGGTGCTGGTGAAATTACAGGCACATGGGACTTGTCAACTTGTCAAAAATGTCTCAGGGTGACAGGCGCAGTGGCAGTGCCCCTCAGATCTTTGCAATTTAAAGCTCTGAGTGGCACTGGAACTTTTATGGACATGTGCTTACCATCAGACACACGATTAGCTCGACCCGCCAACTTGTAAATTTACGTAACGAGTTTAGAAATATAACTTTTCCAAGATAAGTAAGTTTTAGCGTAAGTACTGTTAATAAAGATTTACATAACAAATTGTTTTGTGATTTGATTGATCAGAACAAACACTAATACAACGCAAAAGCGAATTAAAAATTATCTCTTACCAAAGAAAGACTTCAATATCACAAAAAAACCGACCTCAAAAGCTCGTCAAATCATCTGTTTGCCAAGTTTTACTGAAATTAGTTACCGGAAAGAGCGCGAAACCGGATTCACCCCCTAGATACCCTCTTGCCAACAAAAAAGAATCATCAAAATCGGTTCACAAATTCGCGTATCTCGTAAGATACATACAAAAAAAACACAATCGAAAAGAAAATCTTTTTTTTAAAAGGTGTAGGTAAACCCTACGTTCAGCAGTTAGATGTAAGATGTTGAGAGTTATTACCCCACGAAATAATAAATAAAATCAATTAATTAGTTGAAATATGTAGCTGACTGTACTTTTTCGCTAATTCTTCCAGAGCGTCAACCTTATCCGTGTCAATGACAAGGCACACAAACGCATAGAAAGACACACAAGCGTAAATATTACACGCATGTTCTAAATATACATCGCCGGTGGCAGTGTCTTGTATGGATACCAGTCTTTACAATCGCATTTTGCAGCTTGAAAAGTCAGTTTCTTATAGTATTTAGTAGGTAGAAGGTGTTTCTGGGTAGTGATCGTAATTTGTTAATTTGTAGTTATAAAATACTTAGGGTCGTATTCTAGAACTCTATTCAATGCTCAAGTCAGGATTGCACTGGCAACACAAGCACTGGAAATACGACCCTAATGGCAGGGACTTGAGTATGATTTCGAGTGCTTTAAACCATACTCAAATCCTGACTTGAGCATTGAGTAGAGTTCTAGAATACGACCCTTAGTAATTAATATTTAAAGAACGCTGACTTAAATTCATTCTTATATGCATTGTGGTGCGATATAAAATTGTTTATACCACCTGCTTTCAAACTAGACTAACCAACAACAAATTAGAATATTATGTAGATAAAGGCACTAACTAAGAAAGTAGAAATTTAGACTACGAACTTTTATAAATTGTTTCTTCTTTATCAAACAAATTTTTCTTTTCACATAGCTTCTATTATAGGGCTCACATATATTGTGCTTATAGCTGTAGACTTAAGATGTAATATTTGTAATGTATTAGGCATGCATTAAAATCGTGTTGTGCGCGAGCGCATATCCTGCCCGAGTCGCGCGCATGCGTGCGTGAGGTAGGTCCGGGTTTATTCATGACGAGAGGACTTGCGTATTGAGGAAATTGTTCCAATTTGATTATTGTAATAATGTAAAATATAACTTTACTGGCATTAATAATAATAGATACTGTAAAACTATTGGATGTGAAATTCATATCTAAAGGCTTTTCGGCAATTCTTATCGTAAGTGGCGCAAGGTATTAATTTAAACCTGAAGTGCAAAGCTCAGCTGTTGACAGTCTGTCTGCTCGTTTGATGTTTTCTCCAATTAAGTTTCAGAAGTCCTCGCCAGCCTATAGTTTTATAGTGACCCTGAGTTTAAAATACAATAAAGAACGCCCAGACTGAGCATATAGACATTTGCAATTTCCGTTGGCGGTGTGGGCTTTAATCTAAGAACCATTTTGTTCAGTTGATTTTTCGAGTAATCGTCGTCGTTAAGAGCCATTTTGACGACGTCCATTATACAGAGTCTGCACAAATAATCCAGCTGGCTGCGTTTTATTTGGGAAATTATAAAAGTATTTTTGAAAATCGGATTTCAGTTTTGGAGGAGTCACTAAGAGAAATTTCCCTAAAACATTTTTTTAAAGTCTATACGCCATTAGTTTGTTGTAATCATTAATACAAAGATCGAACACTCAGAAAATTCCTTCGATCCGGTCGGATTTGAACCGACGTCTTCTTGCATACCGTGCCAGACGCTATACCAACTAAGCCACGGAACGAACCAACGGACCCAACGAATTTTTTTATGTGCTTGCGTCGTGTCTTTGTATTTGGTTTTTCAACGACTTTTTAGTC
>NW_020653945.1:476560-650496 GCF_003589595.1 Hyposmocoma kahamanoa
ATTTAGGCCTGTATTACGCCAGGCAGGCTCAATGTGGTTTGGGGATATCACGCGTTCTATAACGTTTGTGTCACGTCTTCTTTCAACGTTAGAAAGAGAATTTACAAATGTTTGTAACTTTGAAATTCATAGGCATAAATCGCCACAGAAATTAGAACCGTCTACCTTTCAATTTAAAAACCGTTCTGTCACACACTAGGCTACTATGCTAGTGAGAGTCCAAGAAACCGCAGACTGTCTTGCCGGTTTAAATAACGCAACACAAAAATACCTTATTCATATTGGATCAAAGATCACAACTTGTTATACCGTTTGTATTTTTTTAAATAAAATACTCTTTGTGGAAGAGTTCATTCAGAAAAGTACTGCCACGTGACTGATTTCTGCTGAGAAACGGTAATGTGATTATTACTGCGATCCGGTTTTGAAGGGTAAGAGTGCTGATGAAATTACAGACACTTGGGACTTGTTAATTTACATATGTTTCAGGGTGACGGGCCACTGCGGCAGTGCCCCTCAGATCTTTACGATTTAAAGCTCTGAGTGGCCTGCTATTGACAAATGTGTCGCTGAACATGACTTGGTATTATAATATACATCACCATACTACATATTGGTTATTTAAAACATCTCAAAATGGATAGAAGACTGCAAGGAATAATAATGACACTTGACAACCATACCAACAGCCCGGTCTCAAGTTGATGATTCCCTGTATTATGAGTACCAGAGCAATGGGTTTCACTCCAGGGCATTACCCAGAGCACCCAGATGAGAATCAATTTAGAAAAGTTCATGTCCCAACTTGTCGAAAAAAAGTTTATTTCTTCCCTGGGGGTTTTGCATCTTTACCACCATTAGAATGAATTAGATAACAAACTAAAACAATTTTATGATAATTTTAACAATTCTAAATAATAGCAAGTAATTGGATACGACAGTAACGCGTAACATTGAAGCAGTAAGTGGGTCGGTGCACGCATTATGACTAAATCAACAAACACACGGGTTGAAGATTGTCAGACGACAGCGAGATGTGGAAAGGAAATTATTTGTTTACTCATTTATTTGTTGTAAAATATGTGTTATTTAGTTGCAAATAACATAGTGAAGACGAAAATTGAATAATTTAAGGTGTACACCATGATTTTGACGATAACGTTGCCAGTTTAATTAGAATTAACGAAATCCCAAATTTTACAGCGAGGAAGTATTTATCCGTAAGAATCTGTCGATGCGCTTGCGCCAGTCGCCGCGCCGCCGGTTGGAGTAGCGGCATCGGCGGTGTGGTGCGATGGCTCGCTAACAAATTCTCAAGGCAAATCTTGCGCAACTCAGCGGTGTGTTCTCTGCGGAACACGCCTTCCAAGTACGAGTTGATTTGTTGGTTCAATGGAAAGGAAGGAAGATTCGCGATGGATTTCTAAGACGTCTTATGAGGATGTATACTGTGCATAGGGTATTATAGGTGTTGTAATTAGCAATTAGTTAGGCAGTATAGTTATTTTGTAAACGCTTACATTTTTATAATGTTTATTTGATGTTTCAAAGTAATATTTCTTAAATTATTTGTTACGACATCCGGTCTAGAAGAACAGCTATTGGTTCGTACCGAGACATCTAATAATGATCTGTAGTAATCTGCACAAGAAAAACAAAGTAGAGCAATATCCCTTTCAACGCGAAGCATGCTCCATCTCGTGTGACATAACATAAGCGTATATCATGTGTACGCACACACGACCGGCGGTTGCGCCCGCGCAACCGCGCAGTGAAAACGAGGTCAGGGCTGCGCCGCTGCGCCGACGCGGTAGAGTGTTGGTAAACAGTAGTTGGACTATTTTTGTGCACTCTTAATACTATTTGGGGATTTATCTTTTTCTATGTAAAGTTTACTGTAATTTTGTGTCCAATGCAGGGACGGAGCAGTACACGATATTAAATATTTGAAACTACAGAATACTCCCTCTCTAGCTGGTGCTTATCAACGTGGCTATCTGATCTGCAGCTATCTGAATAAGAATTAAGCAGTGAAAAGGCAGTGTTACCGAATTTAAATCATATACTGTGACTGAGACGCAATGACGTTCGCGCACGGTGCGCGCAGGGATTGCGGATGCACGATCCATGTTGTAAACAACACATGCTCTGTTGTGAACAACATGAGCTACGTGATCTTCAAGCAAGTGTGATCGTACAGCCAAGATACCCTCTTCGGGAAAACTACAGCTAAAACATAGTATGTGTACATAAATTGGATGCAGAAAATCACACAACCCTGGCTATATTGCACACAACTCCAGCTCTCTTGTTGTGTGTGCACAACAAGAATAAATCAACAACACGAAACCTGCTGTTGTCGGAGTTACGAGGTCAGTGGTGACGGTGATTTGATTTATTTCAAAGAAATTGTGCACTGAACGAGTTATTCATGTAAATAGTTGTAACTGATACGAAGCGGGCGTGAGTTACGCGCCGCGTTACAGGAAAATAAAAAGAGTTACATCCTTTTAGTCGACGATAGCGCAATCAATGTTAGTTTTAAAATATCAGGCTTAATATGTCGAGTTCTTGTTGAAATTGATTTACGTTAATAAATAAACAAATTAACGTTTTCGGCTATTTACAGGTCCTTATGGGACCCGCAAATGATAGTTTCAATAGCCAAAGTAACTTCTGTCATAAATTAAAATAACTACATATATAGAATCGTTATTAATGTACTTGAGTTTGATTATTAAGTAGCTTCATTTTGCAAGGACGTAATTTGTGAATCTTGATTGGTGGAGCATGCGGTAGTTGCCTGGGAGGTCATAACATTTTATAATATACCACTTTTTCTCGACTATGAATTTTTAATATGTTTTTCATCACACTTGCACGTAAATAGTAACGAGAAGCGAGAGCGCTTCTCGTTACTCGAACAAGGCCGTAACGAGAAGAAAAATCACCCGCGGGTTTTATTCGAAGCATTATAATCAAGTAAGCCTGTTTGTAATCATACTATTTACATGCAAGTGTTATGAAAAACGTTGTATGTTTCACGGGTGGTACGAAAATTACGAACCTCGACTCCGAAAGTCCTCGGTCTGAGTAATTTTACATTTAAGTAAATTATCGTAATAATATGTTTTTCTCATTACAATCACTATCTTGAAAGGGATAATCAGACGTGGCCTAGATGCTGTTACACAGTTATTGGATACAAAGCGAAAAAAAGACAACAAAACTTATAGTTGTACCCGATGAGCGCATTCAGCCGTCTAAATTATGCCATATTTCATTGATAAATGAACTAAATTAAAAACTTTTTAATGCGCACAACCAGAGAATGCAACACAAACACGATTGAACGCCAACATTTGCAAGTTTGTGATAAAAACAACACCTGCGTAAGTTAACTTCATCGTCCTCAATTGGACAGTACGATTGTTGCCAAGAGTGAAGTTATAAATATACGTTTATATAGACCATATGACTTTTGCTTATTTGTGTTCTAGTTTCCGATATAGATTTCCAAAAAAGCAACTATTTTTAAAGGCTACATGCATGCAGTGCACTGGTGGTGACCGCGGCGGTCGCAGTGACGTCAAATCACAGCCAGGCACTCTGCGACCCTTGACATACTGACATATTTAGATTTCACAGTTCTTTTAAATAAACAAACATTTATTAGGAAATAAACTCATGATTTGAAGTATTGTTTATAAGTTTGTGCTAGCTTTTTTCCTGTTCCTGTTCGCTATTGCTGATATCTAAATTAGTCCATTTTTATTGAAAACGCTTTTAATTGTATGTTTATTGGGAATGCAACAAACGTTACTCAAGAAATACAAGTTTAAAAAAAATAAAATATCTAGTCTCTGCCTGATTGTAAGCTATTCGTAACAGTTGTAATATCACTCAGAGCTTTAAATCGCAAAGATCTGTCACTAACCATAATGTACCCAACGTTGTTCGTCCTAGGTATAGCGGAGTACAATAAACTAGAAGTTAGGCGGGACCTGGCGCTAGTTACGTATATTTTTGAATTGCTATTGGGCAAGCAGTATTGGGGCAAGTAAAGATGTACACTCCTGACAAGTACACGGGGCGAGGGCGGCGGCCGCCCGCTGCGAGCGACACCGCGCGCGCAGACTCAACTGCCGGCTCGAGCGTAGCTGACACAATTGACTTATTTCATTGCACTCCGAGTGAATGCATAAGGGTTGCCTTGCATGTACTGTTATGTTTCTTGAATTGTTTATTTATCTGCCTTCTCTACTGAATTAGGTTTGTCTGTAATGTTAGTGTTAAGTTGTTATGTACAAATAAATAAATAAAAAAAGTTGACAAGTCCCGTGAGATTGTAATTTCACCAGCACCCTTACCCTTCAAAACCGGAACACAGTAATGCTGACATTACTGCTTGGCGGCAGAAATAGGCAAGGTGGCAGTACTTCCCTGGACGAAGTTTTACACAAGGAGCTCTACTGCTGTTAAAAGTTATAAGTAATGTGAATGGTCAAGAAATGGCTTTAAAAAGTCGTACCACATTCACCACAATGTGTCTTGTGCAATCACAACTTACTCAAGATCCAAATGGAAATGTGGAATAAAAATCAAAGGTTGGTCAGCTTTTTTAAATTTGTTATTTATTCCAGTAAACCCTCTCGTGTCATAAAATGCACATTTGGATACTTTGTAAACGCGTAGAGAAGTTTCTTAGTCATGCAGATGACTAAACAGGTTTGAGAGAAACTTGGTGTAGATACCTAGGTTAAGCATATACTTGAACTTGGGTGTTTTTTCTCGGAGTCCCGAGCGGAAGTTAGTTAATAAGGTTGTTTTCATATTAAATTGAAATTGATGACACAAAAGCAGTTGTACGACGAGAAATAGCCAAGTTGAAATAGAGAAAATTATCGTTGGCATAAGACCCGCGTAATGGATTTCAATGTAGAAAGGCGTTTCGACTCGTAAGGCAGACCCGTGCTTAGCGGTGGGGTTAAATATTAAGTCAAAGAACGTGATAAAAAGCCAAAACTATCGAAAAGTAAAGAATATACCCAATCATAGAAAGGACATAACTACCTTTATCCTCAAGAGGCGTAGTATTTTTTGCTCTACCTTTTTTTATAGACATCTAGAAACTTTCATTAAATGCACCGCTAAGAGCCAAAAAATGATGACACTTGTTCACTTTGCGTCAAATGTTTGAAAAAGGTTTCCTCCACGCTCCAGGGCCGATTTAGCTCCTTGGGGAACGTCCGAAGGAAGAACTCTAATGGCGGCGTTTGTCTGTGAACTTTTAAGTATTTGTTTAAGTAATCTGTTTTTAGGGTTCCGTATAAGAGTAAAAGGAACCCTTATAGCTTCGTCAGCATTTGCAATAATTATTACAATGGATTCAAATAGTTCTAAAAATTATTTTATTGGTAAAATGGCATTTAATTTACTATTTAATTCTGTGACTGTGAACTGGCAACGGGTATTATCTCAATTTCCTAAAGATTTCACTCTTTAATACCATTTATACTATTTCGTACTCCGCAGCGTTGCAAGAAATTCCATTGCTTTTAATAACATGTGTAATAAAAATATTTAAAAACTACGTATTTTTATTTAATAAACCTGATACTGTATAAATGACGCAGACAAGTTTTTTCTTCATCCTGTAAAGTTGTCGAAATTGAGATAGTACCGGTTGCCAGTTCACAGTCGATATGCTACCTAGGAGAAGTTGCGACGAACGACTACGAAACCCTATCAAGTGCGTATTCGACACGCTCTTTATGGATTTTTTGGCAACAACATTAGCTTTTTAATTTATCTCGCTTATGGTGCTCGGTGTTGGGAGATAAGGGATTGAGCGAAATCACGTGTTGCTACCGATCTTCTAATGGGAAGGTTGTTCCGTATCTTTGTCGCTCCTTGGAAGAAGCGTATTTTAGTGTAGACTACCTACACTATTTACGTACGGTTTGATTAAGTAAATTAATTAATAGTATTTATTGAGATTATTGTGAAATTACTACTTTTGTTACGATTATGAATACAAAGAATTTCCCAAAAAATCTCAATAAATACATTTGATCGTAGCCGATACCTGTAAAGGTATCGGCAGCGGTGAGGAGGTTATTCAAAAATGTCTCACTAGATGTCGTCACTAGCGGTGACGAATGCCGAAAAGCCAGTACAAAGATCTATAACTGTAGCTCAGTTGGTAAGAGCAAAGCTACGGTGCAGCATGGCCGTGGGTTCAAGTCCCACCGGGTCGACGAAATTTTTTCTGTGTGTTCGATCTGTAATGAATAGTACCTAAAGTAGCAATGTTGGTGCAACATTATGTATTTTGTTCCCGTCGGAACCCAAACTCCCGTAACATATAGTTTCTTTACACAATGCCTCTAAAGAAACAAACTAGGTACTATGCAGATAATATAAATCTTTATGCGAGATATCTAAGGTATAATAGAGAATCGGTGAAATAGGCTAAAGCCGAAACAGGCCAGAGTGATTACGTATAATAGCATCAGATCGGCGATCGTGATCGATGATGCTGAGCCCGCGCCGACCGCGGCATCCGTCGACTAGATGCAGGGAAAGTGCATAGAAATGCAGCTTTCGCTTCCGCCCGTGAGGGGGCGCCTCCGACACCGATTTGTGTACACTTAAATTGGAATTATTATGCCAGTATTACTCGACGAAATTCAAAGTTTCTATTTGAACGTATGTAGTGAATATGGTCGTATAATTGTATAAGGCATGTATTGAAATGTTCATTTGAAATTTGCGAAAGCATCGGGCATAAAATCTAAACGGTCATCTTTTTTAGTGATTGATCCTCTTTCTCTGAGACATAAAAACAAATTAAACGGATGGATATTTAAATCTATCCAGAGCTACGCAAAAAATGTTTGATTTGTATAAATTAATTTTGATTTGATAACTTTGATGTTGGACTTCAAAACTAAGCAAATGAGCATTAAAAATAAAATGTAGATATTTTTATACTAATATTATATTAATTATAATATAATTTGACCTGAAAACAGGTTCAGAAATGCAAGCAAATTGGTTTCTCGCACTCGCCGGTCACTCCATTTTCATATACTTACCTAACCTATTGAACAGAGGGTGCAACCAAACAACCAAAATTTATTAGGAGATCAATATCAAAAGATATACTGGTTGTAAATATCACCAATTCATAAAGAGGATCAAATATTATTTTTGAATACCAAATATCAATTTAGTATGCTTAAACATAACAATAGTGTCACCTTGAATGCAGTTCATTTATAACTTATCCGTAGATCAGGTAATATAAATAGAACAATTAATATACATATGAAACGTATAAAATAAATAACGTTCATTTCAAAAAAAACGTTCAAAAAAGTGCACATTTACAATAGATCACTTATTTCTTTTATGATATCATCTATCATTGTTGTTCAGAAAGAACTAAAGACGCCGTCACACAACAAGTGTACGTGATTCTACTGTTAGGAAAGTTCGGTAAGTTCATTTATAGGGTGATAATCTTTATAAGAAAACACACTAATAAAGGTAGAAATGATTGGTCGAAATAAAGTATAATTTAGTTCTTAGGAATCAATTATCTAAGTATAGACTGCGTGAAGTTTTCTTGGATGTGATTTATTAAGGAGGTAATTAGTATACCCATGCCTTTGCTTCTAATATAAAGTAATAGAGCTTAACTGTCAGTAGTTTCTCAACCTAAGCCTGCGACGACTTGTAGAAAACCTCATCAGCGAGTGTGATTTTATGACTCATAATAATGGTATCTGTAATATACAAGATATTAATACTAACTTTCTCACTGGCGGCTAAGCGCTTTACGAGGTAAAAGCGGCCAAACGCGAAAGGAAAATCGCTGACACTTCCTCGAGCGGAAATTGAAAGTGGATTGTGATCGTGGAGAAAACTGCATAAGACGGGCCATGGTGCATCGATGCATTTTAAAAACGAAACACTAATAGTGACATCTAGCAACATTTCTTTAAACTAAATAGAATTAATTTGCTCTGCGACCTCTAGTGGTAGTATAATGTACTAAGACAGCCTTACGAATTTTAGTTTGCTAATATATTACCTAGTTCCGCTACTCGACACTAGGTGGCGCAAAAATTAATACTTGCTCTTAAGGATAAGGAATAAAGGAATTTACCTTTACCTCCACCAGCATCATGCACCTGCGGCTTCCCACTCGGCACTCTCTGCATCGGTGAAGCGTTGCCATAGTTCATACTCGTTCCATTGTAATCCGAACTAATCGGTTCTTGCTTTATGCAGCTAGATGTCGCTGCTAATTTTTCCGCGAGTAAAGGATTTGCGGAAGCGATATTGTATCTTCCGTTATTTATATTATTTGCCACGGCATTGTTGATGGCGTTAGTGCCGGATCTTAGTAATTGCTGCAATCGTTGCTGGCCGTTGTTTTGCAAAAGTTGGCTGCTTGTCTGGTAACTGTAGCCTTGCATTTGACTCCCAGACGCTGGCGATGATACGTTATTGTTTTCTTCTTGCTGGAATTGGAAACAAAGCTTTAAATATGTATTTGAATCTAAATATGTATTACTTAAGCAATTCATATTTACTAGGAAACAAATACATTGTATAGAATTATATATTCTTAAATTTCAAAAGTTGAGTGATGTTTTTATTTCCAATATTTTGACGTTATCCGCAAATTAGTCTCACCTTCTAGATTATTGATAAAAACCCAGTTAAAAGGATACTAATATGACAAGGCCCCTCCACGATAGCATATTATGTAGTCATTGACCTATATAATATCTATTGAGATTCATATCTGCAGTATACGTATATTGAGATAATGAATATTATACAACATCACATAGGTTGCCCTGATCCCAAAGTAAGTAGCTAAAGCATTTGTGTTATGGAAATCGGAAACAACGACGATTTCACAAAAGCCCAGATCCGAGACAGTATAGAAAAGTTAGTACCTATACTACACTGATCCGGCCGGGGATCGAACCCGGGACATCAGAGATACGGACACCATGACAGCCGCTGTATAAGCCACCCGACAACGGACGAATCCACCGATAAGCAAAATATTATTACATTTGTGTTTTTTGTTACAGTGTTTTTTTAAATGGGACCATATGGGGAAATCCGAAACCATAGACGATGCAAGGAAACTGTCTGAACCATTAACTCTTTTTTTCTGAAAACAATTTTGGTATAGTAAATTTTTTGGTCAAGCGTGAGTTGCCCATAAAAATGAATAAAATTGATCAAATTTTTTTTGTGCTGATCGACTCAGTTTAAGGATAAAACTGAGTCGATTAGCACTAATCAAAGACCAAAAATTTAACTAGGCCAAAATTGTTTTCACAAAAAAGAGTTAATGGATCCTGAGAGAGTTTCCTTGTACCTTCCATGGTTTCAGATTTCCCCATACTGCTCCACTTTTAAAATCACTCTGCATATCACAATTGCTTAGGCATCAGAAATACATGGGAACTCACCTTAATTTCAATTGGTGGAACATTAGACGCGGTGGCGTTAGTGAGGTCCGTAAAAAAAGTCTCAAAATTGTCAAAGGCGGTCTCCCCGAGCTGTTTGAGTATGTCGTCGGGGTCCGCGGCCTCCGCGTCGGTCTCCAGCGAGAGCCCGCCAACGATGTTTGACAGCTCGGCCTGCGACAGCTCGCCCAGTGAGGACGCCATTTGTTGCAGAGCAGCTGTTTGCCCGCCTGCCGCTGCTACCGCGTCCTGGAATCGAAATAAATTGCGACTGTTAATATTTTTAAAGTGTAAGTAGGTGCGCTGTTTGTCAACGATGGGGGGAACATTTGGAGAAAACTGCATGAAGTAGATGGTTCACAAACCTTTGTTCCCAACCAGTGTTAGTTAGGTCAGGATGTTGGACCTAATCCCAAAGCATCCTTAGAAGAGGCCTATGCCGAATAGTGACGTAATGTTTTTAATTTTAGTTAAATGTTTACTTATTTACCCATTATAAAGTCTATTCTTTGTTACAAGTCGTTTACGTGTGCCCATAACAGCGTATATGTTGCTCATTGATAGATTTTTCCTCAAACACAACTTGTTGCGTAATTTCGATATATTTATCATGGCTATGACAAATAGTCACCTGAACACAATTGGAGAGGTCGACCATCCTGCCCTCATTCTCGGCGGACCACCATTCGTCTTCAATAAATGGCATCGCCAGCGCCGTTGAGTGCGGCGCATGCGTCCCCGCCACCTTGTCTCCGCCACGAGGCGCCACTATCCACAATCACAATCACCGACTCACAAACACACTGTCTCTACTTCTACACTAGTAAATTCGTTACAAATATTTGGCAGCGTTTTGGACGGAGGGTACATTCTTCGTTGCTTGTTGCGCTATTCGCACGGTTGGTACTTAGTTGCTGTGGAACACATGACGGTGTTGCTTGGCGCCCTCGGCCAGGTTACCTCACGCCTCTCGCTCCGTTCCTCTTCAACAGCGACCTGCGAAAAAAGGGAGAGTAGGCTTCCACGTTTTAAAAATACTTTTTAGGCCCTACGGTAGCAACGCAAACGGCTCAGTGGTATAATTGTCTGAAGGTGTTGCGCACAATTTGGAGACTCTCGAGACGGAGATCAAGAAAATCGGTTCAGCAGTTGAATAAGCACATGTATATTGGGTTATTGGTGAAAAAATGGGCGTCCAGAGCGTAGTGGAACGTATACAGACATATGTAAGGAGGAGGTATTTTTCTATAAAGGCGTCAGTTCTGCGCCGAGGTCACCTGGCTACGTCCCGGTGAATGTCGAACCGCCGATACAGCATAGAGGCAGCCGTCCAGCGTCGCCTCGCCCACTGTGCACGCTCACTGAAAATTAAACACGTGCGTACTTACAATTAGGACTCGGGTATTTTGACGAATATTTAAGGCATCAGAGCTAAGCCCTGAATTAATTTTAAAACTTGGAATAATTACAATTATTTTATTGCGATTGATTAGTAATATAAAGATCGCACACAGAAAAATATCTTCAAACCCGATGGGACTTGAACCCATGACCACGCTGTACCGTAGCGCTGCTTTAACCAATTCATCTTCAGGTCAAGTTATCGACTTGTCGAAATTCTCTTATGTGTTTTTGCTATAGATATTTGTAATGATTTTTTTTGGCATCAGCGCCTCTGGTGACATCTAGTAAGAGATTTTAGAACAATTATTTGGCAACTGAAAAGCGACAGTAACTGAGATAACGCGTAATAATTATGAAATAGTGCATTGATTGCATTCTTGAACTTAAATTTTAAATGCATGTATTCGTTGTTTTCTTTCATACGTAATAGATAATAAAGGTGGTTTGTAAACAAGGTTCTAGGTCTATTCCCTATAGTCCCGTCTCATAAAAACACGCCTATCTGCTCAAATATCAATATTATCAAACACAATGCGAAATGTTTGACCTTGCAAGTTAAAACAAAGTGATCTACAAAACGTGATTGTACGGGCTCAGACTCACGTGTGGATAGAATCGACGGCGTTGCATCATTGAGAACGTGAGCTTGCGCCTACAGTGTTGACGGCGTCTACGCTTGTTTAAAATGATCCCTGCTGATTTTCATAATTTGCTAACACATTAAGTATCCAGGTGAGACCATCTACTTTAAGTAGTAGCAGTATTAATCAACTGTGTCGGATTTTGAAATTTTGAAACTTAAAATAATGGAAAGCCGTGGGTTCGAATTCGAACCTCGCAGGTTATCGGAATTTACGTGCGAAATTTCGTTCGAAATTTACTATGAGCTTTCGGTGAAGGAAATTATCGTGATGAAACCTGTACGTCGAATAAAGTTAACAATCTTCGGAATACGCGTCCCCAACCCACGTTAGACCATCGTGGCGGATAATGGCCTAAACCCTTGCCTTGAGACTCGTACCCGGCAGCGGGACGTATAAATGGGTTGACGATGATTTAAATAAGGGAAATAAAAGAGCTTATCAATTTTAGCCCTACGGCCGGCAATGCATTCCAGATTAAGTAACCTGTTGAAATCTGTCCAAAGATAACTTTTTTATAAAAAAGAACCGACCTCGAAAGTTCAAATTCAAATTCAAAATAATCTTTATTTCATAGGTAAGCATTATAACACTTGAAATCGTCACAATGGTTAAACTCTACCGCTCATTCGTAAGGCAGATTCCCCTGAGAAGAATGAGCAAGAAACTCTAGGGGTTGCTCTTTGTAAATAACATTTACAATATTTTTTTTTATTTGAAACATCAGAGATCGAGACTACCTCTATGAGCTAAACGGGTACTACCACGGATTTTTGTCATCCAAGTACGCAGAAGTTGTATAATAACCTTTAGTATAAAGTTTTTGTTTCACTATAGTTTTAAACCTCGTGAAAGGCAAATTTTGTATATCAACCGGAATCTTGTTATAGAAGCGTATACATTGCCCCTTAAATGAATTAAAAAATAAATCTATTTTGACCGTCTTTTTTTGACCATTTGTATGTCTGCTTTTGCCGCTCATAGATCCAAAGCTTCATATTTTTATTTATTACACGTATTTATTATATTATATATTTATTATACATTTACATTTGCAATGCAACAGACAGAGATCACTTTAAAGCGGCTGAGGCGAAATTGATAAACGTGCAAAGTTATGATGACACGTATTGGCAACTGTATTTGGGCGAGTATTATGGTTTTGAACACAATGTTTATTACTAATTGTTTTAGTTAGGTATGTCTGTCTGTAACTCGATGAACGATTTTCGGAACGAAGTATTTCTTATTACATAGATATTTTCATACAAGCTTACTACGGCTCAACATTTGGGCTCCATTTAATTCTGTATACTGATATTATAGTCTCATTAGACAACGTTTTCCTTCTACTTTCTCATTGTCATATGAGCATCAATCAATTAAAACATCATTTGCATTTCAAATAGAAAGCTAATTTGTCAACAGTCCAAATATTAATTACGCTCTATACGACAGCCAATAATTAAAATACTATAGCGTAACTAAAAACTTCATCGTATGCAAGCGCAAGCGCAAAAAGTGACAATGCACGGAAGACAATGACACGAGAATGTTGCCATCGCCAACTAAAGCATACAATGCGTGTCTTTCACTATAATTACGCAAAAAGAAAGACTTTTGTTTTCTAAAACGCTTCCTTGTACACTTTCATATTGTTTTTCTACACGCTATTTTCTAGACAACGTTGTTATACATTGAATAATAGTTAAATAATAACATACACATTGTTTTGTTTGTGTAATTACCCTTAATCATCACTTTAACATTAATTATGAATAGAACAAAGTAAATACCTTTAGTTTATTTCTTAAACGTTCTTCATGCAAAAGTCATTTTAATAATCAAACAAGTGACGCCATCTATTGTCTACTAGCGTAACTAAAGTCTATATTTGTGTTTTGTTTTAAAAAGATTTCTGTTACTAGAAAATAAATAACCGTCTCTGTATTTGCTCTGATACGTAATAACGGTCCATGTATAAATTTTCCTGCATAAAATGTCCCTTGAAAGATTTATAGGCAGAGTGCAGGTCAACCTTGAGCCATTACTTCCTCTTGCATATTGCAGGCCATACGCGCTGGCGCAACTACGATGGCTAGCTTAGGATATTAATTGTACTGTAGATACAACGTTAACGTCCGCATTAATAATAAAGATAATTTGAATTGTTAAATTATTCATTAAAAATTGCGCCTCAAACAAAAGCCAAAAATAGATATTGCGTTTCGTTACGCTCATAATACTTAATAAGAGTGTTGTTACAAAGTTAGAGGAAGAACCTTCAACATTCTAACACGAGATCATTGTGATTGCAATGTCGATAAAGAACCTGTCTAAAGTATAATTTGATGCAATTATATTCACCCATGATTCAACATATATATTTTTTAAACTTTAATTACTTATATTTCCGCATTAACAAATAAGAATAAAAGTATTACTGTACAGTTACGTACCTTTATTTATCAAAGCCAAATAGTTAAATATACACATATTATAACATGATTTCTGGAAAATAAATCATAGTTAGTTTACTTCGAGATGTCTTTGCATAAAACGAAACGTGTACCCAATGTTTTGACATTTCATCCTGAAATACTCCTAACCTCACTTTTTTGTTATGGTTTTGCGGTCTGCGATTATATCGATATGTCCGGCAAAAACAATTCAGATTCATCAACTTCCGAGTCCGAAGTCAGTGCCTGTAGTTCTAGTTTTAATCCTTTGAAAGTTTTGTATTCTAAAAAGGCTAAAATTCCCGTACGAAATGCGCCGATGTACGAAAATATTCAGCAGTACGAAGTTTCGTTAGGGAATGCTAATATCGCTGCAGTGGGCCAGGGGGAGCTAGTCAGACGCAGAGAAGAAGAAAAACAGAGACGAAAAGCGAAGGAAAAAAGAGAATTAGAGGAGAAAAACAAGCAAAGATTCGCTCAATATCAAGGTAAGCATTTTCAGGTTAGTAAATTGTTTTGTTGCTGTGAATGACGTACAATGCACGTGAATAAGTATTATTTACTACGTATTAATCAGATCAAGTAATGTAGACGGCATTTAATGTAAGACATAGTGTATAGCAAGTCTCGAGTTTACATATTTTTAACCGACTTCAAAAAAGGAGGAGGTTCTCAATTCCACTGTATGCTTCTTTTTTTTTGTATGTATGTTACGCGATAACTCCGGTATTTGTGAACCGATTTTCATGATTCTTTTTTTAATGGAAAGGGGGTACTTCCATAGTGGTCCCATTTCATTTTGAAGAAAGTCATCCACCTCTAAGGCTGGCTGTTCATGCTTGAAGATACATTTTTATAAATAGCGCCTAAATGTTACTTAAGGAGCAATTATTTTAATGGTTGATTTTGCTATTTTTCCAATTCAAGGTGTTTTTCTCTCAATATACTTTCAGTAATGAGAACCGATTTTTACATCTCCAATATCAAGTCCTGTATAGTGATGAACTAGGGGATATTTCAATAAAACTTAGTAAATAGACTTAATTCCATGTACTTTTGAGGTCAGTTTTTTAGTACTCTGTACTGAGATTATTATATAATTATGATAAATATATTGTTTTTCACTTATGTTATGACTGAACTCTTATCAAGTTGTAAAATCCATTAAAAACATAAGAATGATTAATAAAATTTGTTTATTAGGTAAATAAACTTTGTAATAATATATTAACTATAGTGGATAAGGAAAAACAAATAGAGGCGTTGCTAAGAATAGCCAAGGGCAAATAAATGTATGTTGTTTCATAGGACTAATAATTGCTATTACATATTCAGTTAGAGATAGAGGGAAAGCTCAACAAGAAAATTGATATAAAACTTGCAGTTGTGACACTTTTGTAAGCTTTTTTTTTATATAATATCAAGTGACGGGATGAACAAGTCATGCATCTGATGGTAAGCTTTAAATCACAAATATCTGAGGGGCACTGCTACTGCGCCTGTAATGTCATCAGCACCCTTATACCATTCAAAACTGGAACGCAGTAATGCTAACATTGCTGCTTGGCAGCAGAAATAGGCAAGGTGGCAGTACTTCCCAGGACAAACTCTCTCACATGGATCTCTGCTGCTGCTAAGTGAATGTTTTGAGTCTTAGTGGTTCTAGTATTTGTAAAAATCAAACAATAAATAATATTATAAATGTGAAAGTAAATCTGTTTGTTACGTTTTCATGCCAAATCTGCTGAACAAATTTTGGTATAGACAGGATGTAGGAGAAGGACATAGGCTACTTTTTGTCATAAAAATAAATCTTAAAGAGGATGGAACTTTGTGTATAGGAACCAATCGTTTCTTAAGTAAGGGATCTAAAAATTCATGTTTGTCTTTTGAAAAAAATAAATAAAACAAATAAAATTGTGTGGTACAGTAGGCTACTCAAAGTAATTATTCTAGGCAAACTAAGGGTCTTATTCCAGAACTCTACTACATACTGAAGTCAGGGCATGAGTATTGCAGTGAGCACTGAAAAATCATACTCAAGTTCTTGCCATTAGGGTCGTAATTTCAGTGCTACAAATCATACTCAAGTCTGCTCAAATACTGACTTGATCATTGAGTAGAGTTCTGGAATACGACGATAAGGCACGGGCGCCAGCTAGTACTTCATAATTTTCCATATTATGGTATGGGACTTTTACTACAATTTTATGTGAAAGAACCATTGTTTCAGATACATACATACTTTCAGCACTGTGAACCATAAATTATGTTTGTTTCTCAAAATAAATAAGATTTTGTTGAAATATTCAGGGTTATTTGTAAAATACTGATAACCTCGCTGAACTATATTACCAACATCAGAAACAACAACTTTTGTTCCATGACTTTTTACAAAATGTAATAAATGTACTAAAAATAAACTTTTAAGTTTTTGTTGTACTATCTGACACTTTTTAGATCTGCATTTGGTAATAAATTGTTTAGCAACACCTCTTATGTGGTTTATGTCACCGCATAGAGTTACTACTGCTTAGAGACATCTACTTCAATATTTTTAGAATTTAACTATTTGTGTGAGTCTAAAGTCTAAACCAAGCTAGGTGTATGTATGTGTATTCTCCCCTTGTGGGAACCAGAAAACTGGCCTAATTATAACCTTTTGTAATGATATCAAGTAAAGAGGCGAATGAGTTGTCATCTCGTGGTATGCTAAACATCAATAATAGACGTTGTGCCACTCAGAGCTTTAAATCGCAAAAATCTGAAGACCACTGCCACTGCGTCACCCTGACGACAAGTCTACCCATAACAGTTGTTGCGTCTGTAATTTCACCAGCACCCTTACCATGCTCAAATTACTGCTCGGATGCAGAAACAGTATAGTGGCAAATTAAAAAGAAATCTTATTTTGTTCTGCAAATTTTCGCTAAATGTTTTATTTTAAAATTAATCTTCATAAATGTGCGTTTAGAAATCACCACACTTTCAATACCACCCCGTACTGGAGGTCATTCTAGGCCGCGCGTTCAACGCACGCGGCTCTGTGTCACCGGCGGCCGTTAACCTTTCCCCTGCCCCTCCAGCCCCCACAAGCCTAGATGATCTGCACCCGCCCTGGAGATTGCGATGTAGGTCGGATGTTTTCAGTCAAGTTTTTTGGCCTTACATATTTAGGATATTTTGGGGCGAACAATATCTTGAATTCTTCGGAAGTTTTTTTCTATCATCATTCTGCGTGATCTTTTCACCAGCCTAATGTGAAGTAAGAAGGGACGGTAATAAATTTAAATACATTTTTGTGTAAGCGAAGATCTCGATTTTTTAAATTTACAGTCATGGTATTTGTTTCATCGTGCGATATTTGATCTTAAGTTTTCAAACTTAAGAGTAGGGAACCAAATATATAATTACTTGTCGGATTTCAGTTTCGGGCTTAACCCTGACATACCTAGTAACCTAGGAAGTCTATCTATCTGGAGTTGTACAATACTAGACGTGTATATATATTTACTACAACACAACAACAATACAGCGTTTTTGTAACGTTAAACGTTTGGTTTCCCAAATCAATCATCTGCACTGTCATTTTGTTTTTTATTTTTACAGTCAATTGTCTACTTTATTTTTGGCTATTTTTACGACTGTGCGAATAATCATTTTTTTGTATACACATGTACCACGAAATAGCGCCTCTGTGACGTTAAAAATACGCACGACGACGTGACATTAACACGTGGTAGTATGATTTCTAAAGTGGCACGTCAGTTCATATTATTTTTAAAGTTCATTATCAGTCTTATATCGTGGTTATTAATCGTTTTTACAACCCATTATACGTGTTACTGCTGTACGGTTTCCTCCAAGGAGAGGGTTTAGGCCATAGCCTGCCTGGCTGGCCCAATGTGGGTTGGAGATCGTCACACGTTTTCCAAAGGTTACGAACCTTCTTCGACATGCAAGCTAGTTTCTTTGCTTTGTTTTGCTTCACCATTAGCGAGAGACATGTTGCTATGAAATATTCGAAAATGTGTGTAACTCAGAAATTAAATTCATATGTACATGCCGTCATTCGAATAGTTAACCTCTTAGGCTGCTAACACATCGACTACATGCAGTTAATGCGTGAAGTCGGTAATCAACTTCATGGAGCCGACACCACGACTGCAAACATGGAGTCAATCTGTTAGCAGCCTAAATTGAGAAGCAGCCTAGTTCTCCTATGGGGCTACCACCGCTATATTATATTTTCACAATGGTCACATTTAATATTACACATGGTGATAATTTATTAGCTGGCAACATTCCTTTAAGGGCATGGTCATTACATGAAATCAATCAACTTTTATTATATAGTCGCAACTGAAATAACCATCAATCATATAATGATAGTTAATAATAATAGCTTTGTATAGAAAGTTGGCTGCCGAATATAACATACAAGATTTACTAACTATTCGTTAAAGCAGAAATATATCAATTAACTTTAATTTAACCTTAACTGTCTCTGTAGAGACAGAGAGAGATTGGAGTCATTTGAAATGTCGTGCTGGAGGCGAATGGAAAAAAGAAAACGGATTGAAAAGACATCAAATGAGTAAGTTTTGGAAAGGGCTGGGGAGGAGAGAAGTCTTTTGAATACAATAGAGGACAAGGGGGAAAATGTTTGAATATTTGTTGCGTAATGACGAATTTGTGAGAGTGATAATTGAGGGGAGGATAGATAGAATGGAGTACAGTGAATGAATAAAAAAGAAGATCAAAGTGAACAGCTATAGAGAGGTCAAAGAATGGGCTATGAACTGTGAGGAGTGGAGAAGGCTACACCGACAAGAGTCTGGCTCTTAAATAAGAAGATGATGCCCCCGTGGCCGAACGATTACCACCCTGGATTGCTACGCAGAGATTCCCGGGATCTGGAGAAATATTTGTATGGCCTACATTTATTTCTCTCATGAGTTTGGGTGTAATTTGTGGTTGTCTATGTGTGTGTCCATGGCACTCGCGATACACGGTTTCCCTAGTGCGGGGCGATTAGTGTGTGCGTTAACTACAAAAAAACTTTAGTCCAAAATGTTCGTAGGAATACTACCTTTGAAGTTCTCGTCCTGGGTGCCGTTTTTCGTCCTTCGAATAATCGATCGTCTACGACGTCGGGTTGTGCCGTAACTGCGTAATTCATAGTATGTCTATTTCTGAAATTTCTACCGCGAGACGCTTACTAATTCAATTGATAAGACTTAAATACCAGGTCCCAAGTTCCTGATTGTAGAATCGTTTGGATTTCCAACTTGAACCTTTAAAGTTCTTTCTTATTTCATTTTAATCGAAACTGTATTTCAGTATTTACGTTATGGACGTAAAGTTCGAATTAGTACGCAACGAGACTGGCAGAAAATGCGGCACAATGTATAAATTGGCAACGGAAACGTACGCGTACGTTGTCCCAATGAATTATCATAACCTACTGCCTACATACTTATCTTAGGTATAGAGCTTGCCCTTTCACAAGTTTCGAAGGGGAATGCTCAAAGGAATATTTAGACAAATTTCCTTTTCAGAGGCCGTTTAACATTGCACAAGATTCGCGCTGTATTATCAACGTGTGTATAAACGTGACGTTATCAGATCGTGAGTCATTAGGTATTTGAATATTATTAATAGTTATGTTTTACCTTATCATCCAAACTCCGTTTTAGGCAACGTGTCATCTTTATTGCACTGCGATAGTTTACCTCAAGCGTCTGAAATAGCCATCATGTAGTGTTGTTTTAATTCATGAAAATACGTAGTAAGTGCAACTACACCGCGTGTTCATATATTTGAAAACGATTCCAAGAAAAAGAAGGCTGAAAATTGAGTGCAGTGTACAATTGACTGTTGACAATATACTGAATGGTAAGAAAAACGCTGGATACGAGAAGTCCAAACTTTAGAAATACAATTTAGATTAGATCACGGCAGTGACCCGCTTTTAGCTCATAAATAAATGCTATAAATAGTGAAAAAATATCTTATTTACAAAGAACAACGCGTAAAGTATCTTAATCATTCTTCTCTTAGCTATGAAAAAAGACATTTATGATTTCGATATTTTAATTCTATGGCTAGATTTAGCAGTTGTCATGTTAAACCAAAATCCCCAATAGATCAGAATTTCAATTTCCCCGATTACTTCAGCAGTAAAAGTCATTAATCTCCCATTGATTGGCAAATGTAGGTATCCCTGAATGAGGAATCGATCGTGACGGCTGTCGACAATGGAGCCGGCTCATTTGCATGCGCCCGTGACCCGTTGCCCCGTCGGCCTTGCCTTAGTGTTGCTGATGTTTTTTGTTACGTATTTTTTTTCTAGTGTAATAGTTTGTTGGGGTCCTTTGCACGACTGAGGTATTCTGTTGAGACGTCGAGAGTTTTAATACAATACAATAGAGTTTTAATACTTTGCAATTGGATCTCGGAATTCTTGAGTGAACGTTCCATCCGAGTGGTCTTAGAAGGTTACTTTTCCGAACATATGGCGATAGATTTCCTATAGATAGAGATGAGAGTTCCTCGGGGTTCCGTACTGTCTGCAACTCTCTTTCTGCTATATATCAATGATATGTCAATTCCAGGTACCTTTGCGTATGCTGATGACAGTACAGTTGTAGATAGGTACTTGACCAATGCAAGGGTCAGAGGAGAGGAAATTCAGTCTTGTCGAGAGTCCATGGTTAGCCATTTAGATTTGACGCTCAAGGCAGTCTTCGATTGGGGCGATGCCAATCTTTTCAGGCGTGTCTATTCTCCAGAAATCGGAGTCCTTTTGTGCTGACTCCGACTTTTCGTGATATATCCATACCGATAGCCGACCGTCTCCAGCTACTTGGAATGGACCTGTCGTCCAATCTGAACTTCGACAGATACATTGAATCCATGACCAAAAATGCAGCCAGGAAGCTTGGCATCCTTTCCAGGGTGAGGCGTTACTTCCCATCAGGACATTGCTTCAGCTGTATCAAGCACAAATCCGGTCGGGTATGGAGTACTGCTGCCACCTTTGGGATGGCTCTGCTACATACCAACTGGCCACCTTGGATTCAATTGACAAGCGTGCGAAGAGGCTTTTATGTGACTCGGAATTGTAGAGCAGAAGCTGCAGAGCCTTGAACATCGCCGTAAAGTTATCTGCTTGGCGGTATTTTACAGGATATATCACGGAGAATGTGCGATGGAATTACACGTTGTAATTTCGCCATCCCCTTTCCATCATCAGGGGACTAGGCGTAGGCTTGGCTGCCACCCCTATGTTGTGGATATTCCAAAGATTCGCACGAAGCGTTACGCTTCCACATTTATATGGCGAACGGCTTTGGAGTGGAATTCCCTGCCTGCAGACTTGTTCCCTGAACGTTATAACTTGGGTCTTTTCAAGGCGAGAGTGAATAGGCATTATTTAGGTGGGCATGCTCTATCGTCGACCTTATCATCCTTCCATAGGGTGAGATGGAGGTCAAAGCACATTTGCAATGAATAAAAAAAATACACGCGTCGAAAGAAAGTTCGGGAGAGTTCAAGGCTCGAATTGATAATTTATGGATTCTGAATGCCATAAATTGTTCCAATTGCAAGTAAAGTGAACGAGATAATCTGGCAAGGTAGATAATGTTAAATCCTACAATGGATTATGTATTTCTTTGATGGCACGCTTTTCAACACGACTTTTTTCCTTCCATTGATTGATTTCTTTCCAGATGTTTGTTGAAAATCTCGACTTAAGGGACTCCACTTGAATAATTTTTTGCTGTTATAACAATAATTGTTATTTCGGTATGCGTTATTCAATTAAAACCTTAATTAATCATGGTTGTTTTTTGACTGTCGATTGTTAATCTTAACAGGGAAGCGGACGTTCAGTTCCTGACCTCCAATGAAGACTTATGATCACCAAAACGTGGTACTCTTTTGAATGTTAATTGTATATAATACTTAATGCGTATTTGAGGTTGTGTTTACGTATAATTACGATTTAATTATTGTTTTTAATGATGTAAATTGTATTTAAGGTTATTACAAAATAAAATTTAAATTAATTAGTACCTATACTTGTCTCTACAGTACTAGTATACCAGTCTATAGAGTCGTAGGCAGAGACTACTCCTGACATTCTAGTCATCTTCTTTCAATATTCATGCGCGCTTGTTTATACTTTGACCTGGTCTTTTTTTAGGTATATCTGAGATAGGTACGCCTAAGTCGACCTTTTCTCATTTTCTTTTCTCATTCTCGCTCTATAAAGTTGTATTGTTATTCTACTGACACCCGTCCTTTCCTTCAATGCTTTAGTGTTCCCTAATAATAATAAGTCAATTTATTTTTTGGAAATCAGCTACATAATATCACCACACGCCATAACCCGACAGCGCTTAAAAAACTTGTATTTATTACTCAGTTTTAAAATAATTCTCCAAATTTGAAATTTTGGAACACGTCTTTCGAAATGTGCAGATATTTCTTATAATGAATTTCTTGAATTGCAGTTAACGAGGAGATACTGACAATTATTAATACAAAGATCGAACACTTAAAAAATTCCTTCGATCCGGCCGGATTCGAACCGACGTCTCCTAGCAAACCGTGGCGGACGCTATGCCAACTAAGCCACGGAACGAACCAGCGGACCTCACGAATTTTTCTATGTGCTTGTTGTCGGATCTTTGTATTTAGTTTTCAACGAAAATTTTTGTGAGAAGTTTTCAATAAAAATTTGTGTAGATACTTTTTCATGGGCAGCATCACAAGGCAGATCTATTTATTGTGAACAAATATAGCTGTAATCCAGATGCGGTGATTCAGTTAAACCTTTAGTACACAACTTTGGGCAGAGTTGAAGAATTTGTTTTTTATCATCACCATCAATAACGTTTTGAAAAAATTTAGCTTTATCAGAGTCCAATACGGTCTATAATCTTATCCAAGTTTTTTGTCAAAGTATTTGTTGAATTCACTTTCAGGTAATCTGTTTGCAGTTACCATAAGCGCTGTAGTCATGACTTTCGTGGTATTTCGTAGATAAGGACAGGTAATTGTGTGGTGGCCGACGCAGTTATTTTTCCGCGTAAAAAACAAATCTTATCAAAGCCTGTTTTCGTAAACAACTCAAGGGGAAATCAGTTAAGACGGCGAAATGTCGTAAAAAATTAAATTTATTAGTTTCAATATTTGGAAGAAATGTGGTCCGATATTTTTATTACGAATAAAGTTTTAACTGTTAACGGCTTTATTTATGAATTGAATATCTCTATTAACATCATAATTTCCCCATCGAGGAGAAATTTATAATCTTTTTGGAAGCAATTAAAATTAAAAAAAAATCTTTGATTTCTAAACGAATGTTTGTATCGCAAGGGTCATTTGGTTTAAGTGAACTATGTTAGCTGCGCACGCAATCGCGTGTTTCGTTCGTACCGCCTATTATTTTGCTGCCGATTGGACAAAAATGGCGCTGGAAAGTGGCGAAGTGCGCAGCTGGCTACGTGTCGCCATCTATTGGCCACAATTGCGTAACAACCATGCCTCATTTGAGCCAAGATCTATGCGTTCTGGTAACTGAATTAACAATGCTGTATTGTAACTCGGTTGTTGCGAAAGATACCCCTTACAAGTAGACAGCAGTTACTTCTAACTAAGTAGCACTTAACAAGGAAATGCTTTTAAAATTGAAAGTAACGAATAGAACGTTGCCTTTCATTTTTATTTAACTCACCGTTTCTGTTACGATGCACCATGTGAGTAATACTATGAAATCCTAATCGGAAAACTGTCGAGTTGCATACATGAAGAAATAGAGAAACTAGCCATGACACACCGTTTCTCGGCAAACGAATAAGCAATCTCTGATCGCATACTAACTATCGTATCGAAATCTTATAGCCGTTCAATGCCCATCTCATTTATACAGAGTTGCAATCTCAAATGGTTGCATGCTTCGCTAGACGACTTTCGCGTATACGTTTGTTGCATAACCGCTTTCCACATGAGTGGGATGCGTGCCGTCTCGCTCGCGCCTGCGCCCGCGCACAACCCTGGAGAATCGGTCATCGACTCATCCAGAGATTCGAGCACAGAGAATTTACCTACACCATCGCATAAAAAACCCAACAGCGCGCCGTGAAAAGCGACAAGAAGTCCCCTTCATTAGTTATGCATGAGTAAAAGTGTTCCGCTATTAATTTACATCCCAGACGCGTGTTACGGCTTTTATAGCGAGAACTTTAATTATGTTCACTAGAATCGTAATAGCCGATAACAGACTACCTACCTATTGCGTGATCTGTTATCGTAGCGACAGCTCGCGGTCGTCTGCCGTCTGTCGAGAGACGGTCGTCATAACTTGTGCATACTATTAATTGCCACGTTAATTTAGCAACAATTATTTCAAGCAGTTCGCAACGTGGGTGGTTATTTATAATACACCATTAATTTAATAAGAGTATCAGAAGCCGGTGCTTAAGACGTGATCACAATTCGAATAACGCTAATGTAATGTCAATTGAACCGTAGTCGTGGGGTGAATGCAAATGGCACGCGTGCGTAAAACGGAACGCAACGGAAGTGATGCAACGGAACGCGTTTCGGTGCGCATCTGTGTAAACATCGCGCTTTTCTGAATGGCGGGCGGAGCGGCGCGGACGCGGCCGGCGCGGATCGGCCGGTGCGAGTGCGCGGCGTGCGTTTCCCGCGCTCGGCGGGCGACGACCCCGCGCGGCCGCGGTCAGCGCCCGGGGATAGCCGAGTGAAAGTAATTCGCGACCGCATGCGAGCCATGCCGCCCTGGTACCTTGCTGCGCTTGCCTCGGTCGAGAGCTGCATAGATTTATCGCTTCTAACTCCTAAGCTATTTTAAAACCGGCCACAGTGCTCGCTGACTATTGTTTTCTAAACATACGGCAGAACCGTAGATAATGCGATCGTTTAGGATCTGAATAGGTGCACTGTTCGAATGACTTATACGAGTGCGATGACCGATCGCCGTTCGTCGTTTGCTCTTTTATTTTATGTTGGTTTACATCATAAAAACTTATTATAATTTAATATTTCGAAAACAATTTTATTAGCTCATTGTTTTTCTTTTCCAGATTCTGTACCATTTGTGAAATTATTACTTACATTCGTCTTTAGCGGGATATTGGTACTACCAATATTTCTCTAGTCCTTCGAGCCGGCACGGCAGCGGTAGTCTGATGGGCCGAGATCGCATGTTTGATGCATTGGCTATACCTAATGAAGGACTGGTTCCAATCAGAGACGCTCTTGATTTCATTTAGACTTCTTACATCGTGGCTACTGCTCGATACAAATCGAAATACTATCAGGTCGTATTAGTAATGAAAACTTTAGAATTATGATGTGGTTGTATTAAAATAATAAGAGCTATCCACATGGTCACGTCGTGATTATGTTATTACTTAAGTTTTGATAGTTTTAGGGTCGTATTCCAAAACTCTACTCAATACTCAAGTCCTGATTTGAGTATTGCAGTGAGCAATGAAAATCATACTCAAGTTCTTGCCATTAGGGTCGTATTTTCAGTGTTTGAAATCATACTCAAGTCTGCTCAAATCCTGACTTTCTGGAATACGACCCTTAGAATGTCAGTGAATATTATCTTTACCTTACGCGATCTCACATCTGCAATCAATATGACAAGCTAAAACGGTACTCAACACCTCCACTGCACAGCATTATGAATGAAGAACATTATGTTTGACATTAACGAACTCGCAAAAAACATTATCGAAAATAAACCTCGTCGTCAATATCACGAGCTTACAAAAATTTGCTTACAGTGTTATATATCGCCGTAGTGCATTATATTCTTGACCATACCTTACAATACAATAACTGCACGTGAAACGACATAAAATACGTCAGTGATGATCCACGTGGTAAATATTACCACAGGTGGTTACGGATCGTCAGGGGACGATGACTCTGTTCTTCTATATAATGGGTACTAATTGTTTATAGTATAAAGACATTTATTCACGGCATTTAATAAGTATATAACGCTGACGTTTATACATATTCATAAATATAATAATGATGTTGACAAGGAGTGTATAGTTTAAATTTAAGAGATAATCTATTAAAATAGAGGTTATTAATGCCATCGTCATCGCAAATGTACTTTTTACTGTCTACTGTATCTGCAAGCCCAAAGTTAGACTGTTTGTGGCACAAACATAGATAATATAGATACATAGAAGACTGCCACCTTACCTATTTCTGCCGCCAAGCGGTAATGTGACCATTACTGCGTTTCGGTTTGGAAAGGGTGCTGGTGAAATTACAGGCACATGAGACTTGTCAATTTATGTCTCAGGATGACGGGCGCAGTGTCAGTACCCCTAAGATCTATGCGATTTAAAGCTCTGAGTGGCACTGTTATACCAGGCGCATGACTTGTAAAAATTATAACTATATTGCTTTCTTACTCCTCAAACCCATTGATGGTTAAATTGTGTAAAACCATAAAATGTTAGTAACAATTGAAAATATTAGTGTGGAAAGGCAAGCTTAGCTTATAAATGATTTTCTTTCAGCTAACCTTAGATAAACTGAAAGGATAGTTGATTCCTAGGTTGCCAAAGAAAAAGGGAATGCTGCATGTTCAACATCGACTGTTTTTAAAAATAGTTACACGTGTTTAAAAAATGTAAACTTTGTCTAGGTCGAACAAGTTGTTTACCTTGAAAATCTGAATTTATTAATACACCAATTTATGCACAAGGATTTCGCTAAATTATATGATTGTTCAGACACTCCTATCCGGAATTGTGGGTATCAAATTTTGTATTTACTTCTTACAATGACGAGTAAATTTTTAAAATAAAGGCTTTTTCAACAAGAACTTTGTTTTGTAAATCAAAATAAAACAATAAATCTAGATGACAATTATTCAAATTTTTATTGTATTAAAAAAAGTAAGGTTTGGCAATTATGAATGAAAGTGATATCTGATAAATGTTCACCACGACCACAGTTCTTTGTCGATTCTGTCATTAAAGTTTTTAAACACATTTTGACAAAATGGTGGGTCTATTTCGTTAATCATTTCACGAATTTTCAGTTTTAAGGCTGCAAACGATTCGGTTGGCTCCGTATAGACTATGTCTTTAACATAACCTCATAAAAAATAATCCAGTGGTGTTAAATCACGTGATCGAGCTGGCCACTTAACGGGATCGGGAAATTTGGTTTGCAATAAATTCATTGTTTCGGTGGCTGTGTGACTTGTGACACCGTCTTGTTGAAACCACATGTTAGTGATATCCATACCATCAATAATAGGCCAAAATTGAGTTGTTAACATCTCTCGATAGCGTAATCCATTGACCGTAACCGCATTTCCTAAAAACCCTATATAATAATCTGAAAAATGATGATCTCCAATCGCATACCTCTTCACGGCCATATAGATACGCTGATGCTTATGAAGTCAGCAACTCGGATTAGAGGAAGTCGTTACACTATGTTAGTACAATGGTTAGCCGAGTGACGTAGTTAGCCTGTTACAGTGAAGCGGTAATTCATTTGACCTGGATAAGATATTTAATTGGACACATCTGCCCTAAGCGATGTTACAAGTGCATCCAGCTACTCGCCCATGTTTATCTACGTCAGATTGTAGATTCTGGTCAATTTGTCTAATAAGATTTTTGTTTGTGATACCGAGTGACAGGACGCAGACCTTTAAAACGCAAAGATCTGAGAGACAGTGACACTGCGTCTGTTACCCTGAGCCATAAGTTGACAAGTTTCAGGTTTTCGCTTTGAGCAGTGAGCATTTTTAATTTGTCATACCCCTCTGTTATTTGTAATGCAGATGTATTTTTCAGTGACAAAGAAACGATTTGTTGCAGGTTTAGTAACGGTACCGAGAACAAAGAAGGGCAAGAACGTGTTAACGCGAATAGAAGTTACGGAGGGGCCCTTAGCAGCTCTCAAGGATTGCGTCGATCAAAGGCTTCGAATTAAGGTAAAACAGTTGCAAGATTTCCCATGTGCCTATAATTTCACAAAACCGAAACAGAGTACAAAAAAGAAAAAAAAGAAACAAAGACATTACAGGTTGGCAGCAGAAATAGGTAAGATGGAAATGCTTCCCAAGACGAACTCTTCACAAGGAGTTCTACTTCTACTAATGTTGCTTACACATATTTATAGTTTCATAATTACATTGATTGTCTTACAAAGTTTATCTCTGGGCCTGATCCCGGAGTATACATGTACAATGCACCAGAAGCAATGCAGATCATCAAATCATGGTGGTGTACACTTAAGTCTCGATTTTCTCTGTAATGATAAAACCATTCAACATTGCTACAGACATGCGACCTGTTCATTGCCGCTTTATGTAAATAACTAATATGTCCTCCAATTATTGAAGTTGACAAAAGTCTGTGCAGCGGTCTTGCAACAGTTGCAACCTGCTCGTTGCGCTGGCGCAACGCCAACGCGGAACACCCGAATTAGCAACAAAGCCCTTACGGCGTCTGCTGGCGCGGCGGCTGTTTTGATGGCCTGCCTTTGTTGATACTAGGTTACTTTATTTAGGTAATAGTACAGAACATACAGTGTTAGTATGTCCCTGAGTTTACGAGAAGGCTGGAGCGTTTCCTGTACTAGTGACTATAGGTATGGTAATATAGGTTAAGTAGCAGTAGAGCTTCTTGTGAAAGATTTCATCCAGAGAAGTACTGCCACCTTACCTATTTCTGCCGCCAACCAGTCATGCGAGCATTACTACGTTCAGGTTTTGAAGGGTAAGGGTGCTGGTGAAATTACAGGCACATGGGACTTTTCAACTTATGTCTCAAGGTCACGGGCGCAGAGGCAGTGCATTTTAGATCTTTGCGATTTAAAGCTCTGAGTGGCACTGCAACAACAAAAATAGATTACTGCGAGCGGCAACCTGTCTTCAAACGCTGCGAACATGACGCGTTTTTTTGGAAATATCCTGTGTCCTGCAGTAGACTACTGCATGTAGCATATAAAGCATTGAGTTTAGGTACGCGTCTTCGAATATCATTTTAGGAACAACTCTTGGCTATAATTTTATTATACAGAAAAGTCAAACGTCACCGATCTCATAATCCTATTAAAATAATTAACCACAGTTTGTTAAAGGCGGATTATTTTTAAGACTTCTTAACTGCGTCATTGGTACGCTATTGGTGGTGCACTGTTTCATTATATTGTTTTTATTTACGATTTTATTTAAAGAACTCTCAGGGATTTTAGTGCTAAAAATATATCAACAAGCTATGTCGTGAGTTAAATAGCAAAAGCTCGAAATACCTAGAAAAATAAATGTAAAAATATGTCAATTTTTTTGTTTAGGCTTCCCGTGGCGTCATTTGCTTTTGGTTTCATTGTTACGGTTACTGTAAACATGAACAAACATAAAGTCTGTCAGCTTGCATAGAGACAAACGTGGTGGAAGCTCCAACCTTTTAAATTAAATTTGCACATACATTTCGAAAATTCACAGGTGTAAACACGAATTCGAACCCACGGCCCTCTGTTTGAGAGACAGTAGAGCAAACCATTAGGTTACAGCAGACATTTTTTTAATAATGTTAAGTGACGGGATGAACAAGTGATACGCTTCATGGTAAGCTACATGCCTGTCCATAACAGTTGCAGTGCCACTCAGACCTTTAAATCGCAAAGATCTGAGGGGCACTGCCACCGCGCTCGTCACCCCGAGACATAAGTTGACAAGTCCCATGTGCCTGTAATTTCACCAGCACCCTTACCCTTCAAAACCTGAATAATATAATGCTCGGATTATTGCTTGGCAGTAGAAATAGGTAAGGTGACTAGGTTACTAGGTTAGATTGACTAAGTTCGCCTTGGTCGGCCATTGGCAAAAAGAAGGAATATGGAGATGACGACGAAGACGTTTACAAATTCGGGACGGTTCATTAAGAACTTGTTCCCACAAGTATTGATAATTGACTTTAAATTGTTCAAGATATTTTATTCCGAGGCCGGTTAAATTCTCGCCATTGTTATCTGCAGACATTGTTAGATAATGATAAATTGTATGGCGATAATAGAATAAAACTGTTGCTTACAAAATGTACAAAAAAAAATACGCACTACTACTAATAAAAAATATTAACTGCTTCATGGCCGAACTATTCGATTCCCGGACCGGGAGAAATATTTGTATGGCCTACATTTATTTCTTTCGTGAGTTTGGGTGCAATTTGTGATTGTCTATACGTGTGTCCATGGCATCCGCGATACAGGGTTTTCCTAGTGTGGGGCTATTAGTGTGTGAGCATTATTATTATATACTAATATATACTTATAGTCATAGACGGCGCAACCGCAAAAAAGTCGTTAAAAACCAAAAACAATGATCTGCAACAAACATATATAGAATAATTCGATAAGTTTATTACGTGGCTTAGTTGGCATAGCGTCTGACACTGTTTGCTGGAAGAGGTTGGTTCGAATCGAAGAATGTTTTCTAAGTGTTATCCTTGTATTTATAATTATAATCAACCAGTGGAGTAATTTTGACAATGAATGTCATGGTGGTCAGACATCCTGACGTTCAATAACTGCTAGTAGCTATAAAAGTACCTACCTGGCTGAGTGAAGAAATATATACGGTTTTATAATAAAATTCCAGTTCATGTTCAAAAGTTGCCATTTACGAGGTTTGAAATTATAGTGAAACTAAAACTTTATACAACTTTTTCGTAGTTGGGTGACGAACATCAGTGGTAACCCGTTCAGCTTTTTCAGGTAGTTTCTGTCTATGATATTTGAAATTAATAATGTAATTGATAAATGTGAACAATTGTCTGGTTACAAAGAGCAACCCCTTGAGTTTCTTATACTCATGAATTCTTCTCAGGGGAATCAGCCCTATCAGTGACCGCTTGTTTTTAATGAATGTGACGTTTTCAAGTGTAATTTTCTTATAAACATGTTTTCAATTTCGAATACGGTAAATTTATCCCTATGACCTAGATCTTTGCACCCAATATTTTTCATAGAAACGTACATTGTTCGTCAAATTACAACGTAGTACATAATGTACATAATTAAACATATAACAAGCCTGGTAATGGGTGGCCTTGGCGGGCCGTTAATGGCCAATGATGGGTAAACAAGGCGAGGTCGCGACCGCGGTCCGATAAAGGCATTAGCACGGACGTATCAAATGTAGTGTAGGTCAGTGTATACCGAAAATTCGGTTATATTCAAAGAGAGAGAGAGAGAGAGAGAGAGAGAGAGAGCTAGCGCAATAACTTGTCATTTCTTGCATCCTATGAATGGCATCGCATTCTTCTGTCGACAACCACTTTCTGTGTGACAACCATTTCTATAAAAAAAAATCGCAGATGCAATGGAATTATTAAATCTCCAACACAAATGAAGTGTCGGCTGCTAAGTCTCGCGTGTCCATAATAATAATAACATACACTCAGCCCCGCACTAAGCAAACCCTGTATTGCGGGTGCAATGGATACACACAGAGACAACCACAAATTACACCCAAACTTACGGTAGAAATAAATGTAGGCCATGCAAATATTTCTCCCGACCCGGGAATCGGGCCCGGTATCAAACCATTAGGTTACCATAGGCTTTTTTTATAACATCAAGTGACGGGACGAACAAGTCGTGCGCCAGGGACACCCACGTTCATAACAGTTACAGCACCACTTTCAGCTTTAAACCACAAAGGGGCACTACCACTGCGCCCGACACCCTGAGACGTAAGTCGACACGCCCCATGTGCCTGTAATTTCACCAGCACCCTTACCCTTCAAAACCTGAACGCAGTAACGCTCACATGACTGCTTGTTCAAGATTAGGTAGCAGTACTTGTCTGTACGGGCTCTTTCACAAAGAGTTCTTCTGCTACTGAAAAGTATATGTGCCTGAAAAGTATATGAAATTTGAGGTACACGACTATTAAGACGATACCTCCAATGAACATTCATTTTCTTGTATTTTTGTAAACACCCATATTTATTTACTGATATTATGCTCCCCTTATTTTGTGAAAAACAAAGAAATAGAAACAAAATGCGAAAAAAAGCAAAAAACTAACAAATTTTGTAAAAAATATGAAACAAAACAAAAACAGAATTGGTCCAAAAATTAAATTGGCGTAGTGTTAATCGAAAACTAGTGCTGGATGAGTCATAAAAAACGCGTGTCATCTGTTTTGTGTATCATCTACGTTGCTGGACTTCAATAACAAAGTCTAAAATAAACGCGTCATCGTTAATCCGTTTACGTTCCATTGCTGAGAACGAGTATACTTATATTTCGTACCCTTGTTATACAAAAGCCACATATGATCTTACGTCGAAAGTGCTTTTATCATATGAAACTCTTGTAAATATAACTAATTCTCTTCTCTAGTCGTACCCTCATGTCTGAGGATTTTAGTCAGCTTTATGCTTCTGAAGTGGGTGACCTGCCTCCATTTGTTTCCATCTAGCGCGTCCCTTACACTTGGTCGGTCCATTTTGTTGGTGCACGACCTCGTATTCGCTTTCCTTCCGTGTTTCCAACCACAATCAGTTTCTCCAAACTTTCATCGCCTCTGCACATCATGTGGCCAAAATACTAAAGAATGCGCTGGTGGCTATTTAAGCATAAAAAAGTTACCGACTAATTTCATTCGTGAACCTCTCTCCTTATACAGTAAGGCCTATAACAGACTGATTGCATGTTTGCAGGTAATGCGTGAAGTTGTAATCAACTTCAAGCAGCCGAGACCACAGCTGCATGAAGTTGAAAACGATTTCATGCAGTCGAGGTCTCAGATAACAGTTGCAGTGCCACTCAGAGCTTTAAATCGCAAAGATCTGAGGGGCATCGCCACTGCGCCCGTCACGCTGAGACATAAGTTGACAAGTCCCATGTGCCTGTAATTTCACCAGCACCCTTACCTTTCAAATCCGGACTGCTGCAATGCTTGGCAGCAGAAATAGGTAAGGTGGCAGTACTTACCTGGCCGAATTCTTTCAAAAGGAGCTGGACTACTGCGTACATAGTTATTTATTTAGCGTAATAATTAAACTGTAACAAAATATATAACAGGTGGGTGAATTTCACATTTCAATGGCACTTTTTGAGTGATTTTTGTAAAAACCTTTTTTCTTTTGGTTTTAAGGTCTTAAACGTACAAATAAGTGCAAGCAATGTCAATAATTATAAAATCACAGAAATATTTAAGTTAATTACAACAAATAACGATATTTTAGGTCACACGAATGAGATTGCAGTAACACGAATGATTTTCTCATACAATGTAAATGAGAAAGACGGCACAGTAATGAGAAATTATTATTACAACACACGTTTTATCGTTCACAAAAGAACATTTAACATATAACAAATATTTTAATATAACTTCTTGTATCAAAATCCTTCTCATCCGTGTAAGACCGTCTATCTATCTATGTATATGTAATTAATAAATAAATCTGAATAAGTATTTTGTTAATGTCATATAAACGTTGTTGTATATCAACATATTTTCATCACCACCATCAACGTCGTCATCATGATCACCATTATCGTCAGCATCATTACCATTCACATCATCACCACTGTTACGGACGGCCGTACGCGCCTGGCCGGTCAGAGCTAGAGTTCAGAGGAGAATGAATAATTCAGGAGCTCTGATTGGCCGAGCGGCGTAGCGACCCATTGATAGGACCGGTACGATGTGGGAGACACCGTACTGGTATAAATATAAGCGATAATTGTCATTCGAATGAATCACTTTCAAGCACTCTTACTTGTCACATTTAGTTGTTACCTATTTGTAAGTCAGATCGACAAATATGAATATACAGTCCACTTCAGATTAAGGAAGTTTCATTTTACAATAAGGATATCGAGGGAAGATTAAAGCAGGGCAGTTCAGTTTAGGCTGACTCCAACAACCACAATCATTGTCATCATCACTACAATCATCATCGTCATCATCACCACCATCATCGTCGTCACCACCCTCATCACCACCACTAACACCATCTAATTGTTATATTTGAAGTAAATGTTTGGCTTAAAGTAACTATTTGACTTAAAAGTAGACAAGAATGAGAGCGACAATAATGATATTTGGATACATTTGTAATTGTCAAGTGTGTACAATATGCTGGACTGTTATAAAAGTGCATGGATTTTAAAGGTCCCTTTGTCTACTTGATGTACAATAAAGTTTATAAAACTATTACTTAATACTTATTTAGATAGATTGCTTTACATGAATGAGAACGATTTAGTCACTAGCGCTGAAACTGGTATTTAAGTCGATTTTTTTGCTAAAACCTAGATGCACAAGGTTATTTCACTGTGTACACTCCAATCCGACAGGAGCCCCTTCTCACGTGTGCGAAGGGTGAAGGTGATGCGGTATGAACTTTTGTTATTAGGAGGCTTTTAGTTGAATTGACACTAATGATAAGAACAATTAAATCACATTTTGTATTTCCAAGAAAACATGTTTGTTTGTAATAAATTGGTAAGTTCTGGTATTTTTCGACGTGTAAGTTATTAGAGTTTATCCTCTATGATGGGAAATATTGCGATTTTCACGAGTGTTTAATTATTTTTTCTTCTTTTCTTAAAATTAGGGCGACGTGGAACCGGCTCCCATGAATGAGAAATTGCCCACTTTTTCAATTTTTATTTATTACTGTGACGTAGTAAAATAGTAGTTTTATGTGTAACACAGACTAAGTAAGCAAGCAATCATATTAAATAAATAATGCTTAGCATTCATGTAATAACATGAAAGTTATTGAAAGGGACACATTTTTGGAGGTTATCTGAAAACGACCCAGGTGGTTTCGTCCGATGAAAATTTTAACGTAATCACATTTACCAACCCCCATTGGGCCAATGTGGTGAAGACCCGTATTCAGCAGTGCGACGTTAAATAGTGGTTTTAACGCGGCAACATTTCCAAACACCAGTAACAATATTTTTTGGCATAGTTAAAAAAACACTAAATTAACTATTTTTATCATAAACTAAATAAGTACGCAATAAAAATAACAAATAGCGTTATCAGTACTGTAAATTAACATATAAGGGCTTCCGTATTTGCGTGTGTTGTTGCGAGCCCTTGAAGTCCGCCTTGAATTTTAATATGTTGGTGTTGCTATGATTACACTTTAAATTATTGTCACACGACGTCGTTATGTGAAACAAGTGTTTAGAACGTAATTTGCCGATTTATAGTGCTTTCCAAATGATTGGAGAGTTCCTAGTTTTTTAACGAAAACACGTCCAGAATAAATATAGAAGAGTTCATTTTCCCTAATTGCTTCTACCGGGAATCGAATCCGGGACCTTCCCCGTCCAGCGCCCGTAAGCCAACCGTCAGTTTGATATTGTAGCAACAGTATTATAAATTATAATAATATCTTCATTTAAATATTTTAGTCTTCGTTTAGTCACAAATAGTACAGAGCAAGCTAAACAAGATTTACAAGTGTAGGTGTAATAAATAACAGATGACAAAAGATAGGCGTAAATTAAAAAAACTAGCTCTATGTCCTTGGAGCCAGTGTGTAGTATGCAAAAGAAACAAAAGAATGGGTCTGTGGGGACGTAGTTTACACATTTAATGATAGCTAAGAGGGTAAAGTTTCTGAAAATTCTATTTATGTACATTAAAGTTTGTTTACCTTATTGCTACACGAAATTGCACTTTAAAAACCGCAATTTTTATACAGTCAATTAAAAAAATTCAAGAACATTAATAGAAAATAGACACACAATAAAAAATTAATAAAAAAACGTACATCGTTATTGGACCACCAATATATGTAAATACCAATATATACCTCGGTTGACAACGGTTGCTTGAGTGCCTTACTAGGCTTTACAATTTCCTTTTGAGCGGACGCCTTAATCCTGGGGTTTGTCCGTACATTTGTCCTTGTGTGTATTGTCAAAAAAAGACGGTGGTGTGAGACCCATTGCTGTTGGAAGCATACTGCGTCGTTTGGCAGCAAAGTTGGGATGCCGCGCTGTGAAAAGGGAAATGGCGTCTTATCTCCAGCCACATCAGCTCGGTTTTGGTACTCAATTGGGATGTGAGGTGGCTATTCACGCGACACGGACTTTTGCAATGGACCTATCCAATGAAAGTTGCGTTATTGTAAAGCTAGACGTGCGAAATGCATTCAACGCTATAGAGAGAGACGTACTCTTGAATGAGGTGCGCGAGCAGATTCCCGCCTTATATCCTTTCCTTTTTCAAGTTTACCAATCTCCTTCTAATCTTTTTAATGATGGTCGTTTAATTTTGTCACAGGTGGATGCTCAGCAGGGGACCCACTTGGGCCGCTCACTTTCAGTCTTGCTATCCACAAAATTATTTCGGAGTTAGAATCACCTTTAAATATATGGTATTTGGATGACAGCACCATAGGAAGAAATCCTGAAGTAGTGGGGCGGGATATTAATACTTTGTTACCGCGGTTTAAGGAGGTGGGGGTTGGAAGTGAATTTGTCCAAGTGTGATTTTTTCTCCTGTGGGGCGCGTTCCAGTTCATCTTTTTCCCTTTTATCTTCCCTACCTTCTGGTCTCAAAGAGATGTCTACTGACGATTTCTTTTTGTTGGGTTCACCCGTATTTACAAATGCGATTCCTGATGCCGTCGAGGTCAGAAGACAACTACTCTTGTTTGATCGTGATCGCCTCAGTAACATCTCGGCTCATGTCGCCATGGTTTTGTTGCGAATGTGTTTAGATGTTCCTAAAGTAGATTACCTACTGCGGACGACGCCGACGTGGATGTGTCTTGAGGAAGTCTCAAAATTTGATGATTCCCTGAAAGGCACTGTTGAGGCAATCCTTAATGTGTCATTGAATACACAACAATGGAGCCAAGCGGCCTTGCAAAGACGACCTGCAACCCATCTGTGCCTGTACCAGCTCATGCATATAGGCAGAGGGCTTGGGATGACGTAGGAGCCCGACGTGTTCTGCAGGAGCTTATAAGTGGATGCGTGAGGGAAAATGTAGCCAGGTTAAAGGCTTTCTCTCAGGCAGAATCTGGCGCATGGCTCCATGCACTACCAGCTCCGCATTTGGGCACTCTGCTCGACGGCAACTCGGTTCGTGTGGTGCGGTAGGGGCCAGCGGCCATCATGCCCTGAGTTGTGTCGATGTGCGGGGAGATTCCCACGGCATCATGCGTTAATCGAAATCCATGCGTGCTGGAACCTCTAGACCTCAGTCGATCAGATGGAAAAAGGCCCGACGGAATGACTCTGGTGCCGTGGGAGAGAGGTAGGTGACTCCTGTGGGATGCGATATGTGTTAGCACTTTTGCAGTTTCGCATCTCAGCGGCTCAGTAACTTCAGCTGGTGCAGCTGCTGAGTCCGCTACTCGCAAGAAACGAGACAAATATCGTGACTTGGAAAGTCGCTACATTTCCGTTCCGCTTGCTGTTGAGACGGTGGGTTGTTGGGGTTCCGATACGAAAAAGTTTATAGCGGAAATCGGGCGACGGTTGGAGATGACTCTCGTGCCGGGTTGTTCTTGGTGCAAAGATTGTCCGTCCACAGATGTTGCCATACAGCGAGGAAATGCGGCAAGCGTGATGGGCACCTTTGCGCCGGGATCAGTCAGGGTCGGGCTTTTTGACGAGTTTGAGCCATGTAATTTGTAATTTCTTGATTTCTTTAAATTATTTGTTATTCATGACTATACTACGTATTAAAAATAAACTTGACCTAAAAGTATACACCTCTTTCGAATCCTTAACTTGTCAGACAAGCTCTTTTGACAGATATGAACGTATGTCTAGAAGTTTTCACCATGATAGATGAGTTATAACGGTCCTTTCCCCAAACGTTTCCTGTTCTTTTTAAATGTATTTTTGTCGTAATAACGTACCTTTCCATATGTGCATATATGGAAAGGAATGTTTATTATACGATATTTATAAATAAACGATGCCGATTTCATTTTGATAACGAATAATTAACTTAACTTTATTGCAACCAGAACTTGGCCCAATTAATAAAATGTAGTTCAAGGAATGACTTAATTAATTTATGAAGATTTATCGCATTGTTAGCGAACATGACCACGATCTAAGTTAGTTTTACAATTCTATACCAAAATATAACTTTTCATAGATAAAATTATACGAGCGGCGTTCTATGTATTCTCGATATAGGCATCCGAGAAAAATGAGAAAATTCTGAATAAAATTTATTTTTCAGTGTAGAGTCACATTACCTCAATAAACTTCTTTGATCGGGAACCTTTTCGATACCTTCTAAAAATATTTTACAAATATTACAAAAAAAATCCTTCAATCGGGCCGGATTCGAACCGACGTCTTCTAGCAAACCGTGTCAGACGCTATGCCAACTAAGCCACAGAACGAACCAGCGGATCTCACGAATTTCTCTATGTGCTTGTTGTCGAATTCTTCAGTTTTTCACCATCGGAAAAAGACTTTCCATAAAGAGCTTTTTTAAGTTTGCGCAATCACTGGAGATCGGGTCTGGGCTGTAGTGCGGTAAGAATAGGTTCAGACAATAAAAAGATTACCTCTTTTGAGTCTATGAAAATACTCGTATATACCTATGTACGTATATAATTATCTTCACTTTCAGTACCTCGTTATGACGACGCCGTCATATTCTATAATAATTACAGTTGAAGATAAAAGAAAAAGTGTTACTTCACGTTGAGTCAGTAGAGATAAGAAGCTGTGAGACGTAAAAAGATAGAACTCTCTACGCTATCTTCCGTTATATTTAATCAAGATGTCCAAGTAGATTTTTCTATGGTGTCTACAAAGTTAAGCATATAATAGCGGCGTATCTATAAACTGATACAATCATATCACCGAACGATATGCAGATATGCGAGCGTGGGCCCTAATTTAAAAATATTCTCGCGAAGGTCGCACGCTTTGCGCCCGCGCAGCGGTAGTACTGCGACACACAGTCATTGTATTCTGATTGGTATTTTTATAAAGTCAGTCAGTGGGTCATATTTCGATCTAGCCCGGATATTTTTGTCGTACGCATGGAAGTTATGAATAGATCAAGTTTGTCGCGTTGCACGTGACTTACTAATCAGTGTAATTTTTCTTTCTGACAGCTATTTCTGACATATAAATGGTCTTTTTCAGCTTTTAAAGTGAACATACTAACCGTTGTGTATCTACATTTTTTATACGTGAATATAAACTCATTGACAGAACGAGATCTGCACGAGTCACGAATCAAGGTGTGAACAGAAAATACCTTGCCCTAAAAAAATTGTCTAATGCTTGTTGACGGTTAATCAGAAACTGCAAACAATAGTCAAAGAATATAACGGAACCAAACTTGTATTTTTGTATAATATTCTTGTAAGAAAACGTTCGAATTTTTCAAATATTTGTTATATCAAAAACGCAAAAATGTTATAACAATAGACCTTAGAGGATGGATAAACAGTCCAAGTCCAATCAAAAATCCAATCAAAATGGACCGACACGTAGAGAGCCAAATTGTCAATTTAATCATAAAAAACAATAGCAACAAAACGAAACTGTTAATTAAAGAGTTTTCATCTTCCAACAATATTTTTTTTTGCAATGTGATTACAACGAAACTAAATGGAAAGCTAAAATTACTCCAAGGCCGTCCGGTATAAACATTGTCATTGCTTCAGTAGATATGTCACATACGGGTTGTTCGTCTGAGGACCGACAGCAAGAAAATAATAAGCATTCTTATTAAGAGGGAGCAGAGGAAAAATTCCTAATCTTCGATTTGATTTTAGAGGGGTATATCCACTTTAATGTTAAAAATAAAATATTGTATGAGTAACTACACGATATATTCAAGCATAGACATTAATCAGAAACATAAAACAATAAAGTTTCCTCGATAGATCAAAATCACGAAATGACCTCTAATATTCACATTCACATTTCGATTCATCCTCGAAATGCTACAGGTTATTAGGGCAAAAATTAGATAATTAATTATATTTATGCATTCAAATTCAAAAATTCAAAATTCAAAATAATCTTTATTTCATAGGTAAGCATTATTACACTTGAAATCGTCACAATGGTTAAACTCTACCGCTCATTCGTAAGGCAGATTCCCCTGAGAAGAATGAGCAAGAAACTCTAGGGGTTGCTCTTTGTAAATAACATTTACAATATTTTTTTTTATTATTTGAAACATCAGAGATCGAGACTACCTCCATGAGCTAAACGGGTTACTACCACGGATTTTTGTCATCCAAGTACGCAGAAGTTGTATAATAACCAAAAATAATAACAAAAAGCATGATGGAGAACTGTCACTACGGATTTTTTAAATCCCTTTAGTTTAGAGTTATTCTGCTAAAACGAATTTGGTACTTTTAATGCGCAAAATTCAACATCTCCTGTCGCATGTCACGCGAACTTCAGGCATATATTTGTTTCACAAATTTGGGTGGAGCCAACGTCAAAACTTTTTTGGCATGCTCCCTCTTAAGAGTCTATACAACCTCAAATGGCGTTGGTTGAATCCGCATAACAGTGAAAGTATTGAATTAATAACTTTGGAAAGAACGCATAGCACAATTGAAAATATACACTGATTAGTACACGGTGTGGAAACACGATTCCTAAAAATTTTGACTATAAAAAAAAAACACAAACTTACCTCGAAATTTTATAAGAAAACAGTAGTGTCCAATAGATATATAGTAGTATTGACATTGACTTACAATTATATGGACGTCGGGTCCGCGCTAAAAAGTGTCCGCACTTGTAAGGCGCTAAAATCGTATACAGAGCGCCAAACTCCGCTTTAGTCTTCATTTGTTCTACGGACAGCGCGAAACTGCGATGACATAACAATTTAAATTTCGAATAGGTTGACTTGGGACATTTTTTTCGTGGTTTTTGTATTAGACCCGTCGTCCATTTATTTGTAAGTCAATGAGTATCGACTTATAAAGATAGCAACTAGGTACTCAGTCGTCGTCGTCGTCAGACGTCGCAATCTCGAAACTGCTAATACTTACTTAAGTACTTGTTATACAAAGCATTACGTACGACGTAAGACGTAATTATAATTAGCATGTAAGTGTTGGCATCGGCTATTTATATATACCTTGTTAAACGCTTGCCACTACATGACGATTGCCATTTTATAGAAAATAGTTTGAGACTTGACTTTGATTAATAAAAATAATAAAAATGGCAACGCTGACAATGGCGATGGAAGGGGATGAAAGCTTTTTTACACGGACATGTGCCTGAACGGCCATCGGTTCGATTGTGTCATGTAGTAACGCTATTGTTTTATTTCACAAGTGCACTCAAGCTATTAAAGTGTTTTTTTGGCGTTCGCTGTAAATTCGCTGTAAAAAAAACATAAAATAAAAGTTTTAAAATAAGGAAACTATTCATGTCACGTCCACTTACTATTTCACAAACATCCGGTGCACAATTTTGAACGAGAATCAATTTGTAGGAGTTGTCTAGAATTAATTAATTTTATTATCAATTATCTCAAAGACTTGAAGACGGCAACAAATTGGCAGACTTTTTGAATACAGGCAATCAACAAACTTTCTGCATATTAATGTTGGTAACATTGACAACTAATTAACTTATTTGAGATTTATAAATTGTGGCAAATGACTGCGGTATGCAAATGAGCAATTATTGCATATTTATCGACACTTCAGCGTGTGATAAATGTCGGTTCATAAAAAAGTTGATTGACATAATCTGCCATATTGCATAGGAATTGGCATAAAGAGGCAATTTCTACGGTGAAATACTTTCCATCACACTATTAGCTGATGACACATGACAGTTACTTTTGACAGTTTTCTGACTAATTAAACCGTAACTTATTTTAATGATATTATTTATAGTGATAGACTAATTAAAGAATTCCGGAATTTTGAAATGCGAAAATTTTAATATGCAATTTGTTGTTATACATTTTCAATTTCGACTTTTTTTACGACGATTTCAAATACTAATATAAATTATTACTGCGGACAGTAATCCTAACCCAGATAAAATCTCTGTTCGTCATTTAAAAAAAGAATAGTGAGTTGTTTTGCTGACGTTACAAATCGGAACCTTGCTGTGATGTCAGTTATCTCATGGCCGTGTTTATTACTCGTGTGTGCGCGCGTGCAAGTATATACACGGTCGAATTATCAAAGGTACAGAATCCGTTTATGTATTGAAGTTTTAATAATTATGGAGAAATTTTTAGGACCGATCTAGATACTGTGTTTTTAAATCCTAGGCACGGTAAACGGCACTTAGATGTTTTTGTATAATTAAAATCTGGAACCTGCAGTCGTAGAAGGTCACTAAAATAATCGATATGGAGCTTTAATTCAAGGTGAGTGAGCCGAAAACGTGTGGTTACCACTGGTAAACTGCTTTAAGTGGACGAGTGAACTAATCCAGGAAGTTATCGTGGCTTGTTCGTCCTAGCCCTTGCGGCTCGCCATATGTTATAGTCGTGATCGGTTTTCGGTAACACGATGTTTGTACAGTCCGTTATTGATACGAAATACTTCTTAACCTGTTGTATGATGGCAGATTTTTGAAAAGAAAGACTCCATAGTAACGCGTCGTGTACTCCGTAGCAACGTCATATAAGAATGAACAAGTGTACAATATAAATACGAGTATATTTTTCTTGCAATAAAAGAAATTTTAAATAAAAAAGCGGCGCGGTGGTAGCCTTAACTGCCTCCGTGGCCGAGGTCCAGATTTGATTCACGAGTCGGGAGAAATATTTCTATGACCTACATTTATTTATTTCGTAAGTTTGGGTGTAGATTGTGGTTGTCTATATTTGTGTCCATGGTACCCGCTATACAAGGTTTCCCTGGTTTTTTTATAATACTAAGTGATTGGACGAAGTTGCAGTGCCCCTCAGAGCTTTAAATCACAAAGACCTGAGGGGCACTGCCACTGCGCCTGACACCCTGAGATATAAGTTGACAAGTCCCATGTGCCTGTAATTTAACCAGTACCCTTACCTTTCTAAACCGGAACGCAATAATGCTCACATTACTGTTTGGCGGTAGAACTAGGTAAGGTGGCAATACTGCCCTGTACGGACTCTCACAAGGATCTCTACTGCTACTAAATAGTGCCATTTCAAGTACAGATAACTCAAAACGTGTATCGTGAAAGAAAAAAATATCGGTAGCACACCAAATAAGTACTCGGTACGTGCGGGTACTGGTTCGCCCCGAAATGAAGCAAGGCCAGCTACATTCGAACGGAGCACTTGTCAACGATGCAGCCGCAGCGAGAGGCCTCACCGAAAGGTTTCCGCCTTTTAAGTCCACTTACTACTCTGCGTGTGTTGATACTTTAGCATTTTCAAGGCATTACTTGCAAACGGTAATGATGATTAAACTCTACTACTCATCCGTAAGGCAGATTACCCTGAGAAGAATGAGGAAGAATCTCTAGAGGATGCTCTTTTCTTCTACCATTATTTGTCCAGAGACGCACTGCTAGAAAAAAGTTTAATAGTATCTATGTTAGGTAGCCTAGTAACAGAGCGGTTAACGCCTTACCTATTTTTGCCGGCGGTGAAATTACAGGTACACAGGACTTGTCAACTTATGTCTCAGGGTGACGGGCGCAGTAGCAGTGTTCCTAAGATCTTTGCGATTCAAAACTCGTGAGTCACTGTCAGGTGCACGAATTGTTCGTCCCGTCACTTGATATTACAAAAAAAAAATCGTTTTACCAAAGATTTTAGCCTCGTAGGTATCTATTTAGTTTTTTAGTCAAAAATTAAAGAGACAAAACTATGAATAAGCATGGATAATTATCGGATAAATAACGGATAATAATTATCAAAGAAAATAAATATCTTCATAATTTCGAATCCTTCCAAATAATTTCGATTGCAATTGAAATAGGATAGTAGAAAACTAACTTTTCCATATTGTCTTTGGTCTTGGTGTTTGTGGTACCGTCGTTATTTCCGATTTCCATAACACAAATGCTTTAGTTACTTACTTTGGAATCAGAGCAACGTTGGTGATGTTTCTTATATGTATATATTATTTATTATAAATTGATAATAATGTAAAACTGGACATAAGTGAGTCTCTATTGTCGGAATGTGGCATCGGAACCGTTTACCGCTACAGTAAATACGGTGTAATCTTTATAGCGCTTGCCGATGAGTTGTAAATAGTAAAAGGCCTTTTACGATTTGCTAACAATACACAAGTTCCAATACAAACAGACCAGCGCAGTTATTGGCGGTCGCTTTAAAGCTTGTCATCATTCTAATTATTACTGTCGCTTTCAGTAATTTGTCGCCAACCGCGGTAGTTGCTTCTGAGAAATCGTCAGTAATGGTACAGTACTTACAGCTCACAGCCAGGCTCGGGTTCTCATGCAAGTGTAGTCATTTGTATCGCGCCATGCCTGGAACAAACAAACGCCCGTTTGAATAACCTTTATCAGTAATTAATATTTAAATAGTAGACTATACAGTGCTTACCCTAATTAAAGATATAAAGATAGCTGTAGTTAAACTACAACGATTTGTTCAAGTACCAACGCAGCAGGCAAAGGTATGATGCATTCGGCCTCGCGGTAAACAGACTCTAGATAGTGCTAGACAAAGACGCTGCGAGGTCATGAGCGTAGCCTTGCGCGGGTGCGCGCGCGCTGCTTCCGCCTGTCGACGGTCGCTGCGCACGCAATGCGCCGCCAGCAACGTGCGGTACGTAGTCGGTTTCCGACCGCCGACGCGCACAGACCTCTCTTAATTACAAACTAGACAATTAAACCACTTTTGTTTCATTGATTAACAAGTATTTAAATTGTTCTACAAAGAATTATCGATAAATTAAGTAGGTATGTGAAAATAACCAGGCAAAATGACTTCGTATCTGATAAATAAAAAATAGATAAATAAGTTAACACAAGGCCTTTGTGAAATAACAAACAGGACAATAACTCGTAGAAGAAAACAATCTATTAGAGATAATAAAATAATTTTCTGTATGATTGCGGGCAAATAAAGCGGCTCATACATAGTTATTAGTGGTATAATGCATCTGCCTACGCAGGTTTCAATTAGACTACCATCGCCGTCTGCGCGTGCGCGGAGTGGGCACATACGTTTACAGTTAATGTATGCAAAACGATGCGGGCTGCGGGTTCGCAACTTGAAACTTCGAATGGGAAGAACAAGGCATGAGAAGAACTCGAAATACGCATGGCGGTACTCTGATGTGTAAAATTTTTTGAAGAAACCGAACCGTAAATTCTATTTTATGATAGTTAGATGATGATGAGACGAACAAGTTGTGCGCCTGATAGCAAACGACACGCCTGACCTTATGGTCATTTGCATATGGCGATTTATTACCAGTTGCAGTGCCACTAAGAGCTTTAAATCGCAATGATCTGAGGTGCACTGCCTCCGCGCCCACCACTCTGAGACATAAGTTGAAATTCCCATGTGCCTGCAATTTCACCAGCACCCTTAAAACTTACCGTGCAAAACCGGAACCAGTAATCTAAATCTATAAGTCGTACGATATTCGCACATTATTTTCTGCAGGGGCACGGTTTTTATCCGTATCTTTAGCTCCAAAAGTGCTTAATTTTCCGCCATCTAGAACGTTGCCATTGTATACAATAAGAAAACATTTACTTTGCAATACGGAAGCGTAGTACAGAAATAAAATCTTTGAATCATAGGATGAGTGAATCATGCGCCCTACGAGAACCTGTTGTGTACTTTTGTATGATTTCCTTTATATAAAATGGTCAAAATTGAACAAATATTCGTGTTCGGCCATACAAATATTTTGATATTTATTTGTTTACAGTTCTTATTTCAAAAGCTGTAAAGTTTTTTGCTTTTTTTGACGAAGCAATGTTTTGTTAAAAATTTCTTATTTGTATTATATCCCAATAATAACGACTAGAGCACACTAGGAGGACGACTGATTTTAAATTGAAAGGGCAACGGTTCGAATTCATATGTAAAACTTGACTTTGCCATTTTCGGGACATTGTAGTAAACTACATACATTCGTGACATTAGGCAATGCTGAAGCTAATGTAATGTTCCTGATAGTACTGGAGGAAGCAAAAGAGATAGGATTGTAACAAGTGATGGTCTATAGTCCTTGCCTGCCTTCGTTACTTTACAGGTGTATTGTATAATAATAAAGTGCCAGACAACCTCACCAATTACCTGGCTCATTTCCCAAACTGGTCCAATCGGGACCTCCTCTGAGCTCAGTGCAAACCTTTCGGCCACCAAGGTCGCCAAATGTATGCAGTTCTAGTGGATATGGACACAGAAATACGAACGCCCACCAAAATAAATCACACTTGAAGATAATCACGTTGAATCAAAGGCAGAATGTCACACCGACCTCGCTGCACTTACGCGGTCACGCGTCATGCGATTTATTTGCCAGTGCACTTACCAAGTCCCTCTCAATGGGATAGCGGTATGCAGCAGTGGTTAACTACGATATTAACATCTTAATAATTATCCTCAATACTTTAAACTGTTGCGTTTTACGCTTTTCAAACTGTAACTAGGGTTCAACTACATTGTTTGAAGTATTGGTTGTATTGGTTGAAGGTAAGGTAGGTTCTGCTAAATTAATATAATAATTAAAAATATTATTATAGTTAATAATATACAATTAAAACTTCATTCTCTGCCTGTTCTATTCTATATATGTAATAAAATGCAAATTGCTGAGGCTGTTACCGTTTCTTCAACACTGATTTAGATTTTAAGGCACTGTTGTAAGTTTTTATTCTCGTTGTTGTGTTGAAGAATAAACTCTTTTTATTTATTTTTATTCAAATCAGGGCTTGGCTTAATTTAACTACTACGTTCTAAAAGTATGTATGTGAAAAATAATAGCGTGCGCTTTTAATGGCGAAGTCACTAATAATATCTGAGTATACACAGTCTTGTAACAATGCCAATTTTTGCTGCGTCAGTTCGACTTGCAAACTAAACTACATTCCGAACACAACCATTACAAAATTGTTACGTAAGTTATTTAAAAATTTTAACAATTTAGGAGAAGTGGCATCCCTATTCTTTATATCTGAAGACGCGACTTAACAAATTATAAATATTTGTTATATTTATTATGGTTCAACTTAGGTACAGCGCTTTATCAATCGAAGGTTTGAATTTATGGCATTAGTTTTATCGACTTGAGTTTTATTAACTGCAGTTGATAATTTGACGTGTCATTTTGCAAGTTAAGATTGTAATGCTGTACTAATTCAAATTAAACCATTTTCATCTTTTCTCCTACTTCGGCCACCGTTGTCAACTCGTTGGTGAACTTATCAACTCAAAATCCGCAAGACTACTTTCTTTAGCCAAGACTAAAAGTGATTACTGGAAAGCGTTCTTTGAATGTTGGACAGTTACTTCGACTCTACAAGTACCTTGGGACCGTACGTTTATTGTAGGAAAGAATAGAGTTAAGTACAACAATAATATCAATATTTAATTTTCATACTAAATGCATAAACCGCTCTAAGCATTACGCAAACGACGTCACTGCGTCACGGTTGCGACCTCGCGGCTGTCATGGCCGGCGCCCGCGCACGCTTCCTACTGCACATTGAACTGCGCCAACTGCAGCGATACTGTTTTGATGCGGGTTACTGATTATGTGTTTGTCATTATGATATCAATGCACTACTGTTACATCAACTTGATCTATTTTTAAATCACGTCGCTATATAACGCGCCAACATATTGACGAGGCGTTTATTGCATCTTTTGGAAATATCAAAGATGTTTATTTGTTTCAAGTACATTTTCCTTGAATGGTGATCTTGAAAAAAATAATATTGTCCAGAGTCAGTGTAAATACCGTGTAATTGTAAACAAGCAACTTTAGATTCGTCCTTTCTGTAGCATTGTTTTCATCGTGAGATTAGATCTCTATAATTAGCTTTTATTATTACTTGTTTTGTTATCGAGGATAATGTTGTTAATATAATTACTTTATAAATATAGTACTTTTATATCTTTTTTGTTGTTTTTAAATTATCTTCAAAGCGTTACAGTTTTAGCTGTAAACCAGTGGTGAGGCGTTCGAATAAGACGATTCCCACCGGTTTGCCTTAAATATTCTTGTATTATCAAATGACTGCAATAAACAACGAGTACACCTCGTCACAAACTAACTTATGTAATTTAATGTTCAAAATGACTAAATATTTAATTATACACCTAATAGTAACCAATTGATCTCAGCCAATCACAACAACGGATCCAAGTAAGGCCATCAATTCGAAATTCAAAACCTACGCGTTCAATTCAAAATACACGCACACATTCACAAAGGTTCGCTGTAAGGCATTGGCAAAAATGGTCGCCGATAACCCGATAAATTTAAACCTTATAATTACGGTTTTTGTTAAGGTAAGTGTAATTTTTGTCTCTGGATTACTAAAGAAAATTTTCACGCCTCGACACTGCTGTAAATCAAACTATTGTGTGTCTACACAATCATGTCTATGATTTATTTCGATTATTTTTCAACTTGAATTGTCTTATGTTCTTGCTTAGTCAAGGTTGCACATGCACAAATGGCTTAATGATTGAAACCGCCGTAAAGTTTTTGCTGCTCATCTCTTCCTCTATTACCATCCAATTCGAGGTTCCCAAATCATTTCGTAGCACAAATTCGTGTACTCAGCAAGGACACGAGGAAACTTTATTTTAAAATCTATTTGAATTTTACATTGTAAAGTTTTATTTGGCAATGTTGTGACTATGCGATTGGCCTTCGCGCTTGTTTTGTTTTTGGGTGTTTTTCCGTTGCACCAAGGTTTGCTGTGTTTTCAAAATAGATGTTGTTTTTAAAATGATTTTTGTTAGGCTTTATCTGCTACTTCTCCCACGGGATCCTAAGACTCGGATAAAAGTTGCCCACATCGTTTTGCCTCTAATTTAACTACACTTGGGAGATTTTCATTAAGGTGCCGAGAGTTATGCTTCTTACTACCCGGAGCAGTTGTGGTCATTTTACCCGTTGAAAGTATTGTGCAACAGCTAACAATAAACGGCTTATGACTACTTTTTTGTAATTCCTGTTTCGAAGTCAGGCAACGATAGCAAACTACACAAGGTTGATAACTAAAATCATAAAACGCTTCGTAAAACTGGTTCTGCCTTAGATTGCTATCGCACATGAACGATATTCCTTATCTATAAAATTAAATTTCAACGTGGTGTATATCTATTTGTTATTGCTTTGTATGTCAAAATTAACCTCTAAACGGCACAATGTTAGACGGAAAAAATCCAGCCGTAAAACTAAATCAAACAAAACTATCGACCTTTGCCCACTGACATACTCGTATAATCGTAGGACCAAGACCTTGCCATTACTTTAGGGCTTATCTAGTATTTGTTCACTTGTTATCGTAAACACCTGATAAAGGGTTTGCCCTTGCTTCGTGCCAAATGAAGGCCGAATCGATTCCGGTATTTTTTTCGATTTACTGCACGGCTGAATTACCTGAAACTTCCTTCCTCATTGATTTGACAATGCTGCGTTTTTACCGAGGCTGTCGTTCGGTATTCAATGAGTTTTTTGACGAACCTTTACAATGGGGCATTTACTTATCTCATTGAATTAAATAGTGCAATCTGGACTCATTTTTCCATTTGTATCATCATTCTTGCTAGTTAGGTTTGTTGGAATTAAGATTTTGCTTCTATTATATTTCTACGCAATGAAGTTCATGTCTGATGCTGAATAGATGCTTTATTTATTTATTAGCCGTATTGTAATATCAGTTAAGACTCCAATTGTCACTCGAAGTGTTAAGAAGAAAAAAAGTGCAATCATGCTTAAGTTTCTGGTTGAGTGCATCTACTAAGACTTTACGGTCATGCTCCTCAAGAAGCACGGAAGTTACCTTTGCTCAAACTTTTTTATTTAGAATCAAATACATTCTGTGACAGTAGCAGACAGGAAGTAATTAATACTTCAAGAACTTTTGATAAAATTTTTTACACATGATGATCTTCCTCCAAAAACTACTAGGAGAAATTTAACTCTGTTTATTGTTGTGCACCAAAACCTTTCCACGTACAACGGACAGCAGGATCTTGTTTAAATCGAGTTATTAATGATTCCCATCGCATCCGAAGAGGAAATCCTTCGTCCAAATGTCAACTTAAATTACTCAAGGTGTTCAAAAGACGAGGTCAGTCTGTACTTATATTTATTTCGGCACTTGGGATGCACATCTTAAGTCTATTTGCAGATTTAAACGTTGGCAGTTTATATTTGTGTCTATTACAAGAATGTCTGTTGGAATGTTCCCTTTGGTAATTTTGGAAATAATCGTTTTAATGTCGTATGTTTTGTGATTCGGCACAGATCCAACACAGATGTGTGGCTGTTTTAAATGTTTAACGTTTCATCATAATACAATCCTCATGGTCATGGTCGAAAACCTGGAAATGTATGTTTAATTTCGACTCCGATGCAAATCCGTGGGTGTCGGACGCGTTGCGCTTTCATGAGGCCTGTATCCGGTGTTCCACGGTCATGGCCGTTTTTGTATATTCTTCATTGAAACAAACAACATCAAAGAATTTCTGATCATCTTGAAATTGCCAATGTCAAATACAAACGTCAGTAACATGGTAACTATAATAAACTAAAAGCTACGAACCAGGACGTTGTATTGCGCTAGTAGGGATTCGAATCGACGACTTCTCAATTGAGAATCATAGTTCTCTGACTGATTCAGACTGTGAACGTGGATAGTAATTTATATGAGTTACCTCATCAAATGGATACTGCCTTATTTTTGTGGTGTAGCGGTTTGTTATATCTTATACTATACGTGGTATTTTTATATATAAACTTTAATATTGACATTCTTAATATTGGTGCCACGGTCACGGACACTACTCTTGAACATTGTTAAGAAACCTCAAAATATTCGCAAAAGTCCAAAAACTCAAGGCCGCCACGTAACCATATGTAATTTAGACGCGGGCGCAGATCCGTAGGCGTGCGGATGTGTTACGCAAACGCTCCAGATCTGCTACTCTCGGTTTCGGCGCTATCGTACCACGGTCACGGACACCTGACTTCTGCCTTTATTGTTACGAGAGTGATAGTTTGACAACTCAGTTGTGAACGGATGCAGTAATGTGTAGTTATGTGTAAGTTGTTAAGTGCGATGGTGAGAGTGGTTACGTAACTGCTTTCGTTATTTGCTGAGCTTGTGGTCTTTTTCTTTGAAAATTGTGCTTTCATGGATGGTTTGGTACGTAATACATGAACTACATGCTTTTATTTGACGATTTTTTAAAGTTACTAATTACACAAAAATTATCTTAGGTAGGTTCAGTAGTTGATTATTTCAATGGAAAATCATTATCATAGTATCGTGATTGTGGTTCTGACAAATGATGTCCAAATTAATTGTTTAAGCGCAAACTAGAATTTTCCATCTTGCTTGAGTTCATTTCACCCGCAAATTTGAAAGCTGAGCATTATGAGAACAGTTGCTCCGATACCAAGTAATCTTAGCTACTGACAATCACGAACAACGTAACTATAAAACAAAAATCGCAACGTGGTCCATTTGGGAACTATAACACAGACAAATACATACATATAGAGATGTAAAAAGACAGACCGACAAACAGATATCGACGTAGAAATTATAACATTCCTTTTTCGTTTCGGAATTTAAAAAACTCAATTAAAATGAAACCTCATAATTAGCAATAACTTACGTTCATAATGATAGTGATGTGAATGCAGAACAAGATATCAATAAAGGTCAAAACAAGATGCAAATGTCAGTTAGAAATGATTGATTGGAACCTGCCACGACCAAGATTGACGTCTGGGCGTAGAGCTTTTACATAAGATTTTTTAACTATGTTGTGGATCATACCGACACTTGCAAATAGATACGCCATTTTATATTTGCTTTTATATTGTGGTACGATAGCAAATTCTACACGGCAAGTAAATTCATGCATAGTCAGTTTCTTTAACAACACTACAACGCATTGCTAAAAATGAAACTTTTAAAATTGATATTAAAGAGATCCTAAACACGATTGGTAATCAATCAATCCAAGCATTGAACACAAGTGACGGGTCATGGCGCATGTGCAACTTTCCTCGACCACAACCTAGACCAAACCGGTGACCATTTGATACTCGCTCTAGAGTTGAGACGGTAATATGATTCTTTTAGATACTAGGAAAATAATGATGATGTTTATTTAAGTAAATACACAATCTGAAAGCCTTACGAATCAAATTTTAAGATTTTCCGGATATTTCGGAATACTCGGAGAAGTAGTAATAAATGTAGTAATTAATCGGACGTTATGTAATGAGAATTTAAATGGACTATCGCCAGTAATGAAAGACCATTTGAGAGTACTTATCTAAAATGAGTAAGCTTAGTGATTTGCCAACAGAAACGAAACTAATTTAGCTAGAAACGTTTTTGAATATTACTATACTGTTTTCTAAATTTCAGAATATTGAAAACAGACAGCAGTCAAACAAGTTAAGAATGTGAAATTTATCAACGCACCTCAATCAACCTGTCGCAATAACTTTCGTACTACTTTTTCATTCCAATTAATCAAACAGTCGCTTTTCAGTGTGAATGGAACAATTACATAAAAACTAACACAATAACAGATAACAAAAACTTAGACATGATGATAATTGACAACTCTAGCAAGTACCTTCACCTCGGCTACCGTGCTACGCTTCCGTGTGTCACAACCACTTTCACTACACTCCCCTCCCTGTTTACTATCATATACCCCCACTGTATTATCATATTCACAGAAACATTACACCGTATTCCTTGTTCATAAGGTCGAAAAGTAAGTTGTTTCGTAGGTCAGAATTACAAAGTCAACTACAGTTAAAAAACTAAACATATAATAAATAGTTGTTACTTGGAAGATTCTGTTTTGTAACTGCATGTCAATACAAAGTTTCCTCTGTTACTCACAAGTTTTGGTTTTTCGAGGCCGTAAATAAAGTTTGTAAACGTTTTTAGAATTTTGTCGTTTTGACCATACGGCCTTGGGGAGGCCGTACTTTCTCCGGTGTCAATTGTATACCAGTTGGGTTCGTATTGGCTAACTCAAGGTCGGATAATAATGGTTGACGTGTTATGTGATAAATTGATCTTCTACAAATTAGGTTCGAGACATTATGCGTCATTAAGCGTTAAAGAGAAAATTGTTGATTCGACTTCATAAACAGCTTCAAGTGTAATGAAGATAATTGAAAGGGGACGTGCATGCGTCAAAAAAGTTTTGTCACAGACACTTTTTTAGTCATTGGCTGGTAACTGCTTTGTCCTTCCAAGTCTTAAAATATTTCATACCTGTATACATTTCTCTGCAATGTATCATATCTTGTTACCCTATGTATGTTACATAGGGTAACAAGATTGAAAGTTAGGCTTTCCGACGACAATCTTTGAGGTTTGCCTCCTCAAGCGAGTTCAAAATATCCATCGGATTGGCAGTAGTTTTAGCAATGGACTCGATGTAGCTAAAATTTAGGTTGACAAAAATATCCACATCTGAGAGCTCAAGGTGATTGAGATCAGTACGAATATATCTTAGAAAGACGGAATTAGTATGACTGACTACGAATACTACGTTTCGCTGGAAAGAAATCTAGCAAACTGACCAACTTGGCATCACTTCACTCGGACTTGGCTTTAACGGTCAGAGTGCACTCTTTCGACCTTCGCTTCTATGAGTAATTGGTTAGGGGTGCCGCAACTTGTATGAGACAAAAATTTTCTGGTGACTAATCTATCGCCTGCATACTCAAAGATACCCGAAATTACCAACAAATCGTTGACGTGCAGCAAGCAGGAAACTGAGGAGAGGACAGAACCCTAATAGACTCTGACGTTAATTGCTCACAAATCACGACCAGAAATTTCTCTATTCAACTACAAAGACTGTTAGCTATTCTGGACATTGGAAGCTCATTATATGCCCTGTAAATGTCGAGAGATACACCTAGAGCTTCCTAGTGCTTCTTAACGTCTTCGCTCCTTAAGTTAGTTGTAAGAAGATCTCCAGTAAACTGGCTACGGTGGCACTCGAACTGGCTAGCACCGCGGAGATCGTTTTCGGTATAGTCTTATGGAGTTGATTGCCATAGGACGATAGTGTCTTCATACTATCGGTTGACATAATACCCTTTTTAGCACATTTACAAAGAGGATAATTTACGATTTGATCCAATGTCATGGATTGTCAAAATCATGATCGAGTTAAGGCATAATTCCGCACTATAGCCTAATTACTGGCCTCAAGGCCGCTCGTCCCGTTCACATCAAGTGAAGTACCTCTTATTGATGTATGTGAATCTCCGACATTATAGATACAAGTCGTTGATCGGAACTTCTTAAAGAGGAAGAAATTGACCGTTGATAATCGTTGATCGAGATCCTTTGTCAATAGAAGGTTAAACAATTGGTTGTAAGGTCGTCGACAGTATACATGACATACGCTATACTAGCGCTAACGCTAGTAAACAAGTGGTTGAATCTAGCGACAGAGCAAAAATGCACACACCTTCTTTCCAGGGTGGCCGGTATTCTGGATTGTGAATAACCACTCAAGTTGATGGGAATTAAAATCCCCGGGAATGACAATTTGCTCCGACGGGCTTAGCTTTACCTGGAGGGTCAGCAGCCATAATCGAATACTACCATGAATAGGTCGTTCGTTGGCCACCACCCTTGATTACATGCGGGGAAACTAAGGTAAAAGAAGTCGGTGGCGAACGGCATCAACTCCGAAAATCGACATCCAAGAAGTGAGATGATGATGGAAAGGATATGGCAGAATTATTTAATGCAATTCCATTACACACTCTCCGTGATATATCTCGTATTTCACCCACAAGTCCGTTTCTGAAAAAGACTATCTTCGATTTCGCCGATCTGCCGCGTTGCTCAAGTTGTCAGAAATTTTTATTGATGTCTGTGCAATGTGACATTAAGGATTTGGCCTAATAAATGTTAACAGTTCCTCTTGAACTGTGCGACATTTCCAAAATTCATAACCTTCGCGTGTTTTGCGTGGTCATTTACTTATTTGGTTTATAAGCAAGGATAGTGTTTACTGTGGCATGGTCGGTAAATAACGTTCTGCTTTTTGACATATTTTGGCGAAGGTCCATTGATTAATAATAATATGATGGTCATTGGATAAAATATGTTTTAAATAATAAAAATTCATACTATTAACTTTTGTCGTATGGATGGCATACACTATAACGCTTGCCATCGCGGTGAAATTATTTGCCGGGTACTGCATAGGGCACACTATAAGTTTTCGGAACTGGCCACTTATGTAAACAATATTTAAAAAGTAATTACAACAATTGAAAATGGAACTCTTTGGCTGTAGAACACAGTTAGTTTCATCCGACTGTCATTTGTTTTTAAATTGTGGCGTCATTTTAGAAATTGGTTGTCACCATGGATTTTACTCTTGAAAATTTTCGTAGTATGATTTTCTACGACTTTAATTGTAATTTAATAGTTCAGCGGAGCATCGCTCGGCTTCAAACTGCTTTTGGCGATGAAGCATCATGCAAGACGACTTATCGCTGTTTGCAGAATTCAAACGCGGTCGTGTGAATCTCGGTGACTGATTTCGTGATGGTCGCCCGTCCACTGCTGTGAACAACAAAAACATCGATGCTGTGCGCCGTATGGTCAAAACAGACAAGCATGTGACATACCATGAGATTCGGCTTCTTTAGGCATAGGCATGAGTCAAATACAATCGATACTACACAAACATTTGGGTGTGGAAAAGCTGCGCTCTCGGTGGATCCCACACAATTTGACTGAGGCTCAAAAAGCGGATCGCGTCACTTGGTGCAATGCCATGCTTACCACATTCAACGAAGGGGTGTCAAATTTGGTGGGGACGTAGTAATAGGTGACGAAATATGGTTTTATAGTTACGAACCCAAAACAAAGCAGCAATCGAGCGTATGGGTCTTTGGAAATGAGCCGAAACCAGCCAAAGTGGCGCGCGTGCAAAGTGTCTCTAAACGGATGATTGCTTCTTTTTTTAATAAAAGTGGACACGTGGCTACTGTTGCTTTGGTGAATCGTTATACCGTGAATAGTGATTGGTACACGACCATTTGTTTGCCGGAAGTTATTGACGAACTCCGTAAAAAGAACCGTAAACGCCGTATCATCTTGCACCACGATAATGGCAGTCCTCACACGACCAGACAGACAAATGGATTTTTGAAGGTGAACAACGTTGACCTTATGAGCGCCATCCCGCGTACAGTCCCGACCTGGCACCTTGTGACTTTTCATCACCTGAAGAGGCTGTCGAAGAGTATGAAAATATATTTCAGAGATTGTTACGGAGAAGTGGCATAAATGTTTTCAAAATTGGTTCATTCGTATGAAAAAGTGCATTAACGCCTGCGGAGAATGTTTTGAGAAACAATAGATTCATTTCTGACCATTTATAGTATTTTTTTCTTATTCATTCCGGAAACTTATAGTACGCCACACGTATTAACTATGAGTTTATTTACCGGAAAATCAACTACTGCTGCATATCTAAAAATAACGATGTTGATATTTTCGGATGGAAATCTAAAAATTTTGCATGATTTGGACTTTTTTGTATTTCGCCTATAATGTGGCAAATTCGTAGATGGGTTATTAATTTTTTATAGCAAAATTTTTCAAATTTTGTTAGTCTGACTTAGAAGTGTCTCTTTGTCAATGAAATAGGGTTCTCAACAAAATTTTAAATAATGGTAAAAATTATAAATGCAGTATAGCCGAGATTAATGACGAACTCAGTGGCCTAAAGCTTTATTGTGGGCGTTGGATGCGAAAGTCCTGGGTTCGATTCATTTCCCGAATGGTCCTACTAAATCGGTTGTTCTGGGAAGTGCTCCAAACGAACTCCGTTGCTCTGGTACTCATAGTACATAGAATTCCCTAGTTTGAGACCAGGCAATTAGTGTGGTTGTTGGGCACATTAATATAATATTATTGTTATTATAATCTCTATTATTAAGATCTTTGTGTCTTTCATAATTCTTTCAGACGACCGGAGTTTGTAGTTTGTGAATGTATGTTCCCCATGTCTCTTGAGCATTTCTAATCACCTTTTTACTTATCGGAGAAACCATCTTTTGACTTGGCAAGCAGCCCTGCTATGATCCTTTCTCAGGCCACTGACAGGATCGGTGAAATGCGCGCGCACTTTCACTTGCCATAGACGTGACGGATTATACATTGTCTTGTACGGAGTTGCCCGTTGGCCGTTGGGCGGTATACATGGACCTATACTTAGTGCTATAGATGTATTATAGAATAAGAAATACTACTAGCACTGTTCAGTGTGAAAATTTGAGTTCTCGTCAGTTTTATCTAATAAAATTTAAAATATCGGTATACGTACTTCATGTCAATATTAATATGGATTAAAACATAGTAGCAGAGTCCTTGTAAAAGGGTTCGTCTAGGGAAGAAGAATTGTCAACTTATGTCTCAGGGTGACGGGCGCGGTGGCAGTGCCCCTCAGATCTTTGCCAGTTAAAGCTCTTATTGTCGTTGCAACTGCTATGGACAGGCGTGTCGCTTACCACCAGGCCCACGACTTGTTCGTCACTTGGTATTATAAAAAAATGTCTAGTATACATACTATACTCACGTCTTTGACTTCACTTTAAGTTAGACAGGGATTGTTCATCGTCACTTTGCACGATTTTCGCAAACGTCTCTTGCTTCACTTACATTCATCATTTCACACAAGCCTCTTATTCTCACTTTGCACTCCGACCTTTTTAAGAACATTCTCGAATTGATCTGAAAACGTTTTTCGTTGCGTTTCGTATCGTTATATTTCAATGTTGCCTTCCAAGTACCTACGAATTTGTTAGCTAAGTGCTTTTGTAGAATTTGCATGTCTACCTAAATTGAAGAATTCAAGAGCCTACAATTTCTTCTAATTTCTTTGTTACGTTTAGTTTGTTCGTAATAATTGCGATAATTGGTATTACGCACTCAGTCGAACTCGAAATAATCTCGCATGCTGCGCACGGGCAGACGCAGCCTTTACCTTGCTTCACGGAGCGCGCGCAGCGGCAACCTTCGTTACGAAACCACCGCGTTTTCCTTCCGTTGGAGTTTGAGTACTACATAATGGTGCTATGACTTTGATATTGGTACTAATGTCTTGTAATAGATTGTTGAGTTTATTTTTACATCGCTCTGTGCATTCAGTACCGATAAAGCAGCGCGCCGTGTTCAACCATCGCCAGGTACGGTCCGATCGGAGATTAATAAGAAAAAGTCACGAGCCTATCGAGTTCTTAAGTTTTGAATGAAATTATTTTTTCATCACACTTGCTCGTAAACAGTGTCTTGACATGCAGGCAAAGGCGACCATAATATTCTAAATTATACCCACGGGCTCTTTCATTACATTATCGCCCAAAGATTTTATGCTCGAGAAATCTGAACGTAAATTCCGCATAAACTTGAAGTATAAAAAAAACTAAACATTTGCAATTTATAACAACTATATTTTACTAAATTTATTTTCTGAATTCAAATTCTGCAGTATTTTTATTTTTTAGAATTTCGAAATTATTTTATATCTAATACGTTGTGGCTGCATACGTCTGTGCTTTTTTAGTTCGAGTTGTGTTATCTATGGAAGAATAGCTGGTAATCTGTTAAAAAAAAACAAAAAGCCCGCCATTTGCAGAATCCGTGTTTGTTGTGCTGTGAAGCGCTATTTATTCATACCAGAATTATTTCTTAAGAGAATAGATGCAACGATAAATTATTTTATCGTGTCTATTTCCTCGCAAATGGGTCAAAAAACCATTGTATGTAGCACGGGCGGTAAATATTACAAACCTCGAGTCATTACAGCCTTCAGCCTTCGGCTTTGGGCTTCTGACAAACTCTCGTTAGTCATTTTTAATTACCGCCTATTAAGGCGGTAATGTACTATTTCGAATCAAAATCGAGAATTGAAAAAATTCTCTTTTATGGACCTTCAATGTCAAGTTTAAACTGGCATTTCTTCGTTACGGTTCCGAAATGTACTGTTTATGTATCGGTACGTGTACTTTTCAACTATTCACTTGTTTTAGGCGCTGGAGGAGTGGTATTCGAGTGGCCGAGCACACGGCTAATAATGTTCGACTTGCCATTGAAACGACACAAGAAGGGCACCTAATTACTATACATTATGCTAAAAAGCTATCAATATTTCATGATAATTAGCAACAGCAAATTCCGTAAATTATTCATCAAGACCTCAGCAAAGGACAAAACTGTTTTGTGATGGGCTAAAAATACATATTATTTAATAGATACAGAATCATTCTTTAATATCGTGGCAAGGCGAAGGGCGCGAACGCGCAGAGATTGGGCGCGGTCCAATCTTATTATGTAACCTGTGATCATACATGGTACGTTACATTAGGTGTTATGTTTGATGTTTCTCATAGTTTCCGTAATTATGTGTAATAGAGGTCGTTCGTTTACAGTCGGGTTCCTAAGACGAGAGAATAAACGGGAATAACACTCGGGGGCACTACTCTCGTTCTTCGTAAGTAATACCCGATCATATTAAAAAACAATGTCGAGAATGAAACTTCATTCGCATTATGCGTCTTTAATTAAGTCGAGTTTTACTTATTTGACAGGGATGTCAGAAGAAGAACGAGAGTACAGGGCTTGGTATCAATTTAAGATGGGCACATGACATTTTGGACCATAACTAGTCGACAATAAAATTTTCGACTCTATGAACTTTCTCCAACATGTTTAAAAATATATTTATTAAATATAAAGTGATAACACCGTAAATGCATGCAAGTGATAAACATGCGATAGAATAGATTGAATACTGCATTTGATGACGACAATAAAACCTGAACTTTTTGATTTCAGCACGCGCCAACCCTAACAATTTTGTTACTTTATAAAGTGCGGGTAATGTGATCCAAATTGACATTTAAGCAAAGTTACTAGCCGTGACTACAATTTTCATTGCATAAACGATAACATGTGTTCACTATCTAATCGAGCAGGAAAATCACCGGCGGTACACCGGGCACCGGGCTGGCGACGGTCAGGGCCGGTCCCGGCGCCGATTGACTAAGCACTGTTACAAACATATTTTACATTTTATAAGCTTTGTAGTCAGTTTCTTAATTAAGATCGTTAACGGTAATATTCATTGTCCAGAATTGCATAAACATGTCTGGTGCATGCATTGAAACTTTTATGTATATATAACGGCACGTTATTGAAAAAGTTGATTATTGACAATCGATATATCGAGTACTTAGTTAGTTTATTCGCTAAATTGATGACTCTAGTTATTATTATGTCGCCGATTGTGTTAACACTTGCAAACCCTCTAAATTGAACTAATTTCAACGTTATTATTCACCGCCGGCTTAACGAATTGATAACGAAGAACGTATAGACCAATTTCAAATAATTCCTGACATAATTAGTGACGAGGGAGTTTCCCACAACGTCTCCCTCTACGGTTATACTCAGACATATATATATATATATATAATACTTCACTATACTTCGTTTTCTCAAGATTAGAAAAAACGTATACAAAGCCATCGTAAATCTTTTTCTTCAGTCAACAAATTACAGCAAGGAAAACATCGTTAGAATTAATGACAAATGACACAATAATACATTCTTAATGTATAAAAAAATCAGTTTAATGTTTGGAAGCTTTGTTTCTTTAAGTTTCATATAATGCAAGACTTTGAAATAGATTAAATATCTAAAGATATTCATTTTTTATTTAATCTTTCTTGTTCAATCAGAAATGGAGCTGTCAGCCATGTTAAAAAAAAATGAGACGCTCTATGAACGTGCCAAGACATTTTTAAATTGAATACAGAATATTAATAAGGCAACAATGAAAAGTCTAGGTAACTAATGTTTAAAAATCATACAGGTCACCATGTTAACACATTACACGCTCCACCGCTGGGTACGGGTCTTCGCTAAGTATAGACCATGATCTGCCGCGCTGGCTGGCGGTTTGAGGTAGTGGTGTTCATTTAAAAGAAAACCGATATTTTTCCGATGTGATATATCGAAATGTTGTATCGATATTTTGCGATGTATCGGTACGAATTACCGATATTTTCGATATATCGGTACGAATTATCGATATTTTCGATATATCGTAAATAATTCTAAAAGATAGAGGAAGGAAATTTTAGTAAGAGCACTACGTTACACTGACGGATGACCAGCGAATCAGTACTCGAAGTGCGTGTCGTTTCTGCAAGTACAATTTTGAATTGCATACTTTCAACTTAGTGCGATTTTTCATGTATTGGATAAAATATATCGATAGTACATATCGATACTGACTGGTACGATAATATCGGATTGATTATATGTATCTAGATCATATATCGATATTTTTTTAATATCAATATATATCGTGCTCTCCTAGTTTGGGGACTACATATTTTCTAAGGACTGTTAACCGTCGACGATTAGGTTTCAGTAAGATGTTTTCTTTCATTGTTAGCGAAAGATGTTGCTATTAAATATTCAGTGCACAATGTATCATCAGGGACTCGAACGGTCAACCTCTCAATTACAAACCGTTCTCTCATTGAGCTACCACCGCTCTATAATAAGAAAATCACGAAAGCATTACTGTTGTATAATAATCTTAGGACAGAGTACTAAAAAAACCGACCTCAAAAATTCGTGGAATATACATATATTTGTCAAGTTTTATTGTAATCGGTTACCGGAAAGTGCGCGAAATCGGATTCATCGCCTAGTTTGCCACCCTTAGAGGTGGAATATTTTATTCAAATTGAAATGGTACCCTCTTTCTAACAAAAAAAGAATGGTCAAAATCGGTTCACAATTGCGTTATCGCGTAACATACATTTAAAAAATGTCGAATTGAAAACTTCGTCCGTTTTTTCATGTCGGTTAAAAAACCAAAAATACTTTCCCAAATTGAAAAATTGTATGTGCAAGATTGTATCGACACGTTGTAAAGCTAATGTTAAAATTATATTCCAATATTAATAAAATGTGGTCCCCAAAATAACTAACCTAGTTTTAAGTCACACTACATGAACTGTAATAAGATAATATTGACACGAACGACCCAAAATGTACGCAAATTGATGCTCAGGGGAAGACTGACAAAGAGACGCTTGAGGCCGAGGTCTGTGATCAAAGTTTCAAAGAACAAATACTTCGAATGATGGCATGATTAAAATGTTAACATATTCTGAATGAAGCAAAGATTATGTTTGACATTCATATACAAAGGGATAACATTGGGGACATTAACCAATAACCAATAAATGGACTACAGAATTCAATATTCGTGGTTACCTCATAAATACTTAATGTCGACAAACCAAACCATGATTGTAGGATTTTCACCTCACGACTGCTCAAAAGTTGCCTTTTTTCAACATTTTTTCCCGAAATTGCGCTATTGATGATATTTATCTTGAAGTTATGTCTGTGATGTTAAATCTCTTGCTACATATGATTTTTTTATTTTCCCGAAATTTTACTCGAAACTAGAGATAACAATTTAGTTAATAATCAAGAAAGACTTAAAGTCAGCAGGAGTTAACCCCGAAAGAAATTAATCATCTAAATATGAATAATGAATATAAAGTTAAAATATATATATTTTTACTTTTATCCAGGCAAGAAAGAATTGTTGACATAACAGTAATGTATTTACCTAGTGGTAATTTATTTTTATTTCGTAACTTCAGCAATACCATACAACAGGATTTGGACGTCATTGTACAACGGACAAAAGACTGGCTTATCTCACTGAATGCCACAAAATGTACAATTTGACATATAGGAATTAGTAATACAAAACTAAAATATGTTGTGGTTGACGTACCTCTTCAGGCTGTTAATGCACAAAAAGACCTTGGCGTTACAATAACCCATAATTTAAATGAGGCGTACATATCACAACCATAACCAAAAGAGCTAATTCTATGATGGACAGATTAGAAAAGGATTTCACAGTGTTACCAAGGAGTTATTTACCCAAATATATAAAACCTATATACGCGTGTTGCTGCATTAAGCTTTTGAAATTTGGTGTCCCTATTTTAAAAAAGACATTCTTACGTTGGAGAAGATTCAGAGGATAGCGTCAAAAATGGTTCAGTCCTTAAAAAGCAAATCTAACGAAGAAAGCCTCCAAGAACTAAAATTGACTACTTTGGAGCAACGAAGGAAATGAGGAGATCTCATGGAGACTTAAAAAATACTCAACAACGTGCACAACAGGAAGGATATGTACCTAATGAATCACAACTGCCAATTGAGAGGTCACTCTCTGAAGCTAACCAAGCCTTCATATGCCAGCAATCCCAGAAAACACTCCTTGACAATTCGCGTTATGAACTTGTGGAATTCGCCCCCAGAACCAGTACTTAGTGCTCCAACAGTGGGTACTTTCAAAGCTAAACTTGATAAAGATTTTGAAAGCTGACAATATACTAGTGTAGTGACACACACGCATCAGCTCGTAGAGCTGCTAGTGTTCTAATTAAATGATGATAATAGATATGCAATATTTGATTGCGTACCCTCTGCATCGGCTTGCTGCCTTCTGTTAGCCAATAACCCCGAGCTAGTTCTACCGCAGGTCGCCTGCGCCCGCGCCGTGAGAACGCAACTCGGAAGCGATGCGCAATTTAGTAATCAGCCTCGTCGCGCATAAAGGTGAGACGTCACGCCTGCATAACGGTGTGCATCGTCATTCCCCCTTCTAAACTAATATATGTACGGTAGAAGGAATAGAGGCTACTCTCTCCATGAAAAACGTAGTAGAACGTTTTTTTTATAATATCAAGTTACGGGACGAACAAGTCGTGCGTCTGATGGTAAGCTACACGCCTGTCCGTAACAGCTGCAGTGCCACTCAGAGCTTTAAATCGTAAAGATCTGAGGGGCACCGCCACTGCGCCCGTCACCCTGCCGCCAAGCGGTAATGATTACTTTGTTCCTACAAAATGTAGGGTAAAAAGTTTTTTGCGATTTCTGACATTTAGAGTACTCTTACCTCAGTTGGTTCCATATTGATCCTTACCAGAGACCAAATCGAATGGAAAAAAAAAGTTTTGTAAAAATTGTCTTTTATTTTGCTGACTGTACCATTTTTTCAAAATCTGTGAATGCCAATCTAAATATCTTCAAAATTCATGGATAGTCTTCTAGAACCGTTTTCCTGTAACTGCAACGATTAAGGTAAGGCCTAGTAAGGCCTTGCTGCCCCGTCTCAAATTTACACCCTGTATGTTTTAATTTTGACATTTGACACATAATAATTAATACAATTTTTTTTGTGACTGATTTACTTTGTTAAACTACACGAGTGTGAGACAAAAAGAAATAAAACTTTGTATATCATAAGGTGGATTACAGTGAATCAAAATGCATTCTCGTAACTACAATAGCCTGAGTAGTCGTGCAGATCTTGACATATATTTTGACAGTTTACCCCGTCATAAAGACAAAGTTGTCGCAGGCCACTCGTCAAATACTGGTAGGTAATTTAAGTTTTTTTAAGACGTATCAATTTTGTTTATCTTTTTTATTTTTTTCGTTTAAAATTTTTAATCTGATGTAAACAATAAGAATTAAACGTATATTTTTACCCGACTGCGGGAGGGTTATGTTTTTCAATTGTATGTATGTCCATTTCTTTTTCACACTATACAGCCTAAACGGCTTTATGGATTTCGACATACGAGGTTTCGATAGATCGTTAGATTCGTCTTGATCGTGGTTGTGCATAGGCTATACAAATAATGAAAATATTTATGGAGGAATATTTTTTAAATTTTTCGGGTCTTTGTTTTTTTAAATAATTTTTGGACTTGTAATAGAATAATTTATAAATAGTTTATTATTTTAATTATATAGTTTTTAAGCGATTATGACAATAATGTGTTCGGCTATAATTGGCTCACACACTAGTCTTGTATTATTGTAATTATGTATGTAAATGTTAAGTGTGTTAAGCTGTTGTGTGAACCAATAAATAAATAAATAAACGTCTAACTTATAATAATATATATATTATTATAATAATAACTTTTTTAATCTCAAGTAACGGCAGTAACAAGTCGTGTGCCTGTGTGTAAGCCACACGCGTGTCCATAAACTATGTGTTACACCTGTGTATCACAAAGAAATAAATTAATTTTATATTTAATGTTACGTGAAATAACGGAAGCAACCGACGACTATAAATTATGCCGGAGAGTAAATCAAGTACTTTGACTAACATTAAAGGCTTCTAAATTAAACACATCACGACAACTCTGCTACACCTTGACTACATTTACATAAACAAGGTTTGTTTTAAGCATGTTCTGGCACTTCGCTTAATAAAGTTTGTTCTTAAACTTTTGCGCACATTTGTGAATGTCAGTCGCTACCGGTAGGTACAATAATAAATATTATAATAAAGTTTTATTCAAATAAGCCTCACTCACAAGCACTTTTGAATAGTCAAAATCACACAAGAGTGTGAGTGAGAAAACTATGATTTTAAACTGACCCTGAATAAAACACATCTTTTCCAAACGTCAACTTTTTTTTACGCAAGAGATGGGTGCTTTATTCACGATAAAGTTTCAGATGTAGGTACTCTGCTTGTCGCTGTATGCTTATCGATATCGAGTTCTTAATGTCTGTTTTTTTGTATACGGAGTAAAATGACATTTGCAGGGTTGCTAGTTGTCATAAAATTTTAAAGTCATGTAGTTGACAACAGTTTTTTCGATAGATTGTGAAAGAAGATGAAATTTTGCCAAAAATGTCAGAATGTTACGTTCTAATTGCGTTATTGCTTTCTTCCATTGACTTACAAATAAAGCTTTCTTCATTATTATTTTGACAGTTACCTACTAGTATCGAAATCAGTTTTTATTCATACTTACATTTTAACAAAAACAGGTGGTTTTGATTATCTATGGACGAACAACTTGTCAATGATGATTCAAATGCAACTTTGGCTATTTATTGCACAAGCCTGGCCAACATTCAATCGATAGTTGATAGAATGTTTATCGACTGTAATCACTAGCTGCTTGCAAGCGGGCAACGCTTTTACGCAATGAACTGTCATTTTACTCCATCTTTAGTAAGTCAATGTCTTTAATGAAGATTTTTTGCGATTGTTACACATAGGAAATGAAACTATTTTTTCAGATCCAAGTCGCGTATATGTCACTCCTTTTCATCGTCCGACATTCGTCCGAAACAATTAGTGTCAAATAAGTTAATACTCGGCCGAATCGAAAGACGCACGATGCGAATGAAGCTTCATACTCGACATCGTTTTTTGATTTCAAAAAATCATAAATCAAAAATGTTTTTATTTCAAGACACAATCTTTCCAATTTTGGTGTCTCGAGGATCCCTTTTAAGTGATAAATTATACTTGTGCCAGAGATTTTCACTCTTCCTTGTTCTAAACAATATCTGAATTATGATTGAGTGATTGAGTTTAATTAAGACAGGCTTCAATTTCTGTAAAGGACAAAGATAACAAAATTAAAATTAACAAAAGATAATGAACTTCAAAGTATAAAATGCGTGAGTTAGCGAATGAGTGAAATGTGTTATTTGTGTGTGTGTGGTGGTGTATTTGAACACAATACAATACAACAATGTGTCAGTAACGAGTGAGGGAGTTTGTGTTATATTTTATGCATTATTCCAGCACTTCTAAAAGACATTCTGTATCCTCATTATCCATAGATCGTAACTACTTTGAGAGCGTAGATTTCAAGTCATACAAGTTCAATGGGTATAGATTTAGTACTTTATTTATATTTAGATTTAGTCGAGTATTACTTATTTGCCAAAAACTGTTTCGGACGAATGTGTATATATCGATGTATTATACTGCGCTATTGTATAAAGGCAGCGTTTTGTAACAATTTGTAGTTGCAAATTTGTGCCCAAATGTTTGTCATTGCCCTCGGTAACCTTCCGTAGTTGATGTTGGCCATCGTGACTAAACACTAACGCTCAATATCATGTCCATTAGCTTTAATGCTCTATTGCGTAACATGCTGTCTCAGTTTGGCTTTGACAAAGTGTAGTTTTATAGTTAAACATGTTACATTCGAGCATGTAGCGGTGGTAGCGCAATGGGAGTGCGGTTGCATATCGATTCAGATGTCAATGGTTCGAATTCCTAAGTTACGAACATTTTTTTAATATTTAAACGCAGCAATACTGCTTGGCGGTAGAAATAGGTAAGGTGGCACTACTTCCCTGGACGAGCTCTTCCCCAAGGAGGTCTACTGCTACTATAAGTAGCTTGCTGGCATGAATGCACGGGAGATTATGGCCGAGAAACACTCTTTTAGAGGCCTGTGCCCAGCATTGAGACGTATTATATTTAATAAATTCGATTGTTTGAGAGACATTGAAGAAAAAAATTTAAATTTATACTTCTTGAAAGCATGTAAATTTAGTAAATTCTGCATTGATTTTGTTAAATGTACTAGTACTAGTTATACTATAGTTTGTGATGTGTCCTCGCGAACAAACCGCTTACGCAGTTTGGTGAGAAATTGTATTATGTTTTCTTGTGCGCCTTGTTGACCATTTTTGTAATAAACATTATATTTATTATTTTCCAAAATTATATTGTAAGTCGTCGGGAATAATGCAAATACGCGTAACTAACATTTGATTGTGAGTCTCCATTTCGGCAATTAGGTCGCCAAATGAAATAGGAGTAAATATCATGACAACCAAATTAGAGTGGTTTACGGGTATCTATTGTCATCAGTCCGTAGACAACATACATTAATGCTTACTGTGCAAAAATGAAAACCGTAGCCATTGAAATAACAAACTAATAACGTTAAATCCCTCTCCTGTGATATTTGGTTTGGGGCTGATACGCGCTTTTTGCCAGTACTACATTCGCGGATCTGCACTATCCCCGACGAAGTCATTGTTTGCACATTAAGCGGTAATTAAGTTTATATTAGTTACTTACTTCGGAATCAGAGCTAAGTATGTGGTGTTGTCTAATATTTTATATTTACATTGAAATACACAATATAAAGAAAATTATAAGACAAACGGGGTCCCGACGGCCCCTTTTTACACAGGTTGTAGCTTTAAATATAATAACAAATATTTTCCTGTTTACTTGTAGGCACAAACAGGAAGTGTACGTTTGATAACCATTTTCAAAATAATTATTGAAAAAAACGCATTAATAATATTTATGTTAATTTATTTTAAAAAAAACGATAGCAGGTAGAAATAAAAAACATAAGACAATTAGATTGAACAGGTTAAAACTTTTAAAATGTTATCGTCAAATAAATTACATATTAAAATGAGCGTGTATACAACATGAGTAGTACGTGTGTGTGTGTTCTGTATTATAGTGTGAGCAATAATATTTTATTCATAGCGGTGGTAGCTCAGTGAAATAACGATTTCGTATCAGTTGATATGGCGACGGTTCGAAACCTTGTGGATACAGATAACCTACCAGTTACCCGGTTTGAAACAAGGGAGTTCCCTGTACTATGAGTACCAGAGGAAAGGAACCCATTCCGGGGCACAACCTAGAAGACCAAGAACAAATTTGGAAATATTCATTTTCCATTACAATTTAAACCGTTGGGCCACCGACGCTTTCGTTGCCGTTGAAGGAAAACGTCTTGTCGAAGGCCATTATCCATCTTTGGATAACATGTAAAGTAATTTACTTGTTTTCGTTGCAAATCAAATCAAATAATGTATTTCTTTGTGATACGCAGGTTATAAAATTGTTACAAGAGTGAATTTTGAATCACTGTGATCCGCCTTATGGCATACAAAGTTTTCTTAGTTTTAGTCATTCTCATGCAATAATTTGTAATGTACTACAATCGTGCAGTCCAATTAACGCGATCTAATCCACGTGATAACAATAGTGGAACACCTGTATCAATAACAGACTTAATAATATGAAATGTAAATTTTATGAGAAATCTTCAATTGTATGGCGGACTTTACCCTAAACCCTCTTAAAGAAGCCCCGCGCCCAATAGTGGGATGTATAACAGGTTAAACTTCCAAGTAGGTCTGTGCATAAAACCAGTTCGATGTAATATTTCTTTTTACTCGCTGAAAGATCATAAAGCTGTTGACAGTGCCTGCTTTTTACTGTCAAATCCTTGTTGACATAAATAACTTATTGGCCATGACGCAGCCGCACTTGAAACTTTTTCAACAAAATCGCACTCCGAATAAGGTGATCGTATAAAATCGGTACCACGTAAGCTTCCGGGTGGAAAGCCGCTGCTACAAGGTCGTTTCGACTTCAATTTCGGGTGAGGGCACTGCTCTACTGCAAAATTACGTCAGATCTGACAGCGACCTTAAAGCGTTCTAATTTGGACTTCGCTTGTCATAGGCTAGATTTTAACCGCAACTTCATCACGTTTCGTTTATTTCAGACAAGTTGTTTTGTTAAAAAAATAAGTGCGCATTTGATTTCTACCTTACCTGATGGAAAGTGACGATAAAGTCGACGATGGAGCGTGCACACCTAAATAATACCTATTCACTCTCGCCTTGAAAAGTTATACCGTTCAGGGAACAAGTCTGCAGGCACGGAATTCCACTCCATAGCCGTTCGCCATATAAATGTGGGATTCCTTGGAGTAGCCAAAACATAGGGGTGAAAGCCCAGCCTGCGTTTGGTTTGGAAAGGCGGAAATATCCTGAAGTAGAATACCGATAAGCGGGCAACTTTACGGCGGTGTTCAAGACCTGCAGCTCATAAGCCTCTTGACACGCTTGTCGAATGAATCCAAGGTGGCCAGTTGGTATGTCACAGAGCTATCCCATAGGTGGCAGCAGTACAGTATTTGGTACAGCTGAAGCAAATGTTCAGCGGTACCAAGCTCAAAGTAATTTATTATATTGTCACGAGTTACTAATGCCATTACTGGCTATAAATAGTAAAACAATGACAACAAAATGAAGGCAAAAGAAAATGATTAGTTTTTCAATAGAAATAGCTTATTTTGCATTTATATAGGCTATATAGAATCCTTTAAAGTACAAAATAACTTAAATATATCTTTTTATATTATTAACTTAAAAATGACAAAAAGCCGACAAATCCCATTTTCCAGCGTTTTCTCAAAATGTTGTTTTTGATATTACAGTGTGTTATTTGGGCACAGTTGGACACTTCTTTATCGGGTAGTAAATGAATTAATTTTCGCCAATATTGTATATTATGTTACATACATTAACGTTGTACGGGTCGATATGACACACCTAATACATATGAAAAAAGTTTCATTTGAAATAAATCCTAAATATAATTACAATTACAATATAAAATGCTTGCTGTAAAATTTTCACTTACAATAGTGACATCGACAAAATCATCTTAACAATTTTTAAAAACGGAATATTTATGGTATTACACTGCTACTTCAAGAAGGTCACCCGTACTGTCTCATGACTATTTTTGGTAAATAAATTAAAATTCTCTGACAGTAGACATTTTGCGAATAATTTAAGCCCATCCGTAGCACTAAACTCAGGTCAACATCGTATAAATATTCAGCTTTGTGAGAGATCGAAATACACATTCCTATCACTCACAAAGTAGATAATTTCTAATATTTTGATATTTGGCAATATTGCATACTAGCCTCGTGTTAAAACCTTAAGTACCTGGTGAAATTTCTACTTAATATTGATAAATTTGTGTAAATAAATCACGTACAAAGTGCATAAAGCATTTACAAAGCGCAACTTTAAAGATACGAACGCCGGCGCAGTGGAAAATACCAGAAATGAAGCTAGTTTGTGGCGGGACCTTGATGGCGCTTACGAATCGCTCGCACCGCCGCCACCGAGGTCGCGCCGTCTTCCGTCATGATAAACACTACACTATTAATTGACTTCTGCGTTTTTAACGCTACACAGTCTTCAGTTCTTTTTGGTTGGAATTTATCTTTATGATTTATGGAAATTTCCAGAAACTTATCCAATGATGCCTTGAAAGAAATTTAAGAATTTAAAAAAATAGGGCGTTTATTTATTTTTGTCAAAACACAGTGACCGTTTTAATATGTTACGACAATGCTGGAGATACTGAATACACCCCAAATAGTACAAAAGCACTTCATTATACAATATGCACCTTCGTAACGTTTGTGACGTGTATGACTTTGAAGTAGCCTAGTAATACACATGTGTTATCGACCCAAATGATTGGATTATAGGTCAGTATACATAGAATACCTGCTGTTGAAAAGTGCCAAGTTCTATTTGTACTTCGTCAAAAATACTGGGCGACTTTTGAAAGACCAAGAACTTGTGTACATTGAAATTCTGAAAGTGTGAATAAAATATATTCCACATACACTTGTGGTATCAGACTCATGCCTTGTGGTACTCTAAAGGATAATTCTTTAACCATATGATATCATAATGACATGAAACTCAGGGAGTTGTCAACTTTGTAATTCAAGGTGGATCTCGTATTTAAAGCTCTGAATTGTTAAGCTTAACTGCAATTGTTGAAGGTAGGGTTGTCGCTAGTTCGTTCCATCACTTGATATCCTAAAAAAAATCTATTTATCATCTATGCTATAGAAAAGCCTCAAAATTTGCCTTTTGTAGTGTGTTTTTGATAGTTTCTCTTGTAGTCTTGTATGTAACAAAAAAAACTCCTTTATTGCAGACAATATACAGGCCATTTTGCTAGTACACTTACAAGCTATCTATTCTACTGTTAGTACAAAAATTACAAAATAAAAATAAAATAAAATGAATGAATGAATGAAATTAATTGAATAGATTACATAATGAAATAATAATAATAATAATAACGCACACTCTCAACATAGCCCCGCACTAGGGAAACCCTGTGTCGCGGGTGCCATGGACACATACATAGACAACCACAAATTACGCCCAAACTCACGAGAGAAATAAATGTAGGCCATACACATATTTCTCCCGACCTGGGAATCGAACCCAGGACCTCTGCATGGCAGTCCGGCATGGTAACCGTTTGGCCACGGAGGCAGTTTATGATTACATGATACGTGATACTTGCTAAGATCACCGAGCTCCCAGGACGTGAAGTTCGGTGAACCTAGCAAGCAGATCGGAGTCCTATCCCCTATCCCCTATCATTTTAAGAACTATTATATTGTATATATTATATTATATTGTATAAGGAATATTACATTGTTTAGTCTACTTGTCGTCTTCTCACTAACTGCCATATTTAACAGATTTGTTTTAAATGAGTAAGACTTAAATTGAATAGGACTTTATACCTACATAACGTGACCATACGTCCCGCTTTGACATAACACGGCACATTTAAACAAAGCAAATTTGTTCATCCGAAAAATATTTAAAGTCAACCCACCAGACTACACAATATTAGTTTTTGTTTTAAATTTTCGGTTATTAAAACTTTATAGTTCCATTTAATCCTTTTTGATTTTTTTTTCATTAAACATTTTGTAACTTTCATAAAGAAGTGTTCTATTTTTTAAATTATAATAAATTTACAGGCGTCCCGCTTTGAAGGAAAAAAATAATGGCCACATTATTTATACAAAAAACACACTTGTATATGGAAAAATCACATGATTCATGTTTAATAAACATGAGCTACTCTGATTTTATTTCTAATAATGTTGGTGAAACGGAAGCATAATGCTGTTTTTCTACAATAGTTCTACAACAAAATAATCATCGTTAATTCAACTTAAGTTTAGTTCACATTAAATCTGGCCGAACTTTCAAAAACGAACATTCTGCACTATCGTTAACCTTTACGTGACTATAACTCATTGAAAGGACGTGTCATGAGCTACAGATGATGTAAAGTGCTTAATCGGTTGCCCTGATAGCTTTGCCTACGATAGCCGTAGGGGGACGTTATGTGTGTCAAAACTGTTAAACTTACCAGCTGTATGGTACTAATGAGGAAGTAAGGGTTGTAGTTGAACACATGCGGTTGTTTCCGACTGGCCCACTGTACCCTGCAACAATGATAAATATTGATTAATTTCTTGTTCATTCCTATAAGCCTAATAACGCTGCTTGTGTGTTGTTGGTTGAAAAGGCACTTGTGACAAAAACTGAAAACCGAGAAAATAATGTTTAAAGATATTAAAATAAAAAATAACTACGTTTCTCTTGCGGCAACTTGATAGTTAGGTTGATAAACCTAGGAAAAAATAAAAGTAGTTGTCACTCGGGCCTCGGATCTGCCTTTTTTATAATATCAAGTGACGGAACGAACAAGTCGTGCGCCTGGTGGTAAGCTACACGCCTGTCCGTAACAGTTGCCACTCGGAGCTTTAACACGCAAAGATCTGAGGGGCACTGCCACTGCACCCGTCACCCTGAGACATAAGTTGACAAGTCCCATGTGCCTGTAATTTCACCAGCACCCTTACCCTTCAAAACCTTGGCGGCAGAAACAGGTAAGGTGGCAGTACTTCCCTGGATTAACTCTTTCACAAGGAACTCTAGTGCCGCTAAATTGCTGTTCTTACTGATCACGGCAGTGATTTTTTAGAATTTTTTTGAAAAATCTTACATGCGCCGTTTCAACTATCAGCGGCAGAACTCGTCGTCACCCACCCGTAGATGGATAGTCATTATGATAACGACCCAATACCTCATAAATTTTTTTAGAAGGCAATTATGGAAAACCATTTTTATTGGAAATTGAACAATTTTTTTCGGATTTAAAATCGCGTATATTTGTGTAACGATTGCGCAAAACCTAAAAACTCGATATTCTTTTTTTTACTAATTTATTTGGTGATTAAATACATAAGAGCGCATTTCTGCTCTCCTTGTCATAATTTTTTGGCATTTGGTCACTTTCGAGATATTGGCACGTAGTTTTTTTTAAAGAGTGTCAGTTACGCAGATTTCGCTTAAGAATAAAATTCAAACTAAATAAGATATAAAAAAATCGCCTATAGGAAGTTACAGGTCGCGTGTACCTGATCCCAGGTATGCTAAAATGCCGATTAAACATAATCTGCATTTTTTTTGGAGGTCAAATCTGCCCTACTTATCATAAGTAACAACTTATGATAAGTGGGGCAGATTTGACCTCCATCTCACTTGATGGAAAGTGACGATGAGGTTGACAGTGGAGCATACACTAAATAATGCCTATGCCTTGAAAAGATCCAAGTTACAGCTTTCAGGGAATAAGTCTGTAGGCAGGGAATTCTACTCTATAACCGTTCGCCATTTAAATGTGGAACATGAATGAATGAAAGAAATATTCTTTATTACAGTTTAAATTAAAATGACAACACAGAACAGTAAATGTAAGTATCACAGAGTAAGCCAATGTATAACAGGCAGCATTATTGCTTAGTAGCAATTTCTTCCAGGCACAACTAAACAATACGTATTTATTTAAATGAGGTTACGTGGCACCAGTCGGTTGATGTCAAATAAGACAAAAATTGTATTTGATATGAAAAACTATGTATAATTAATTATTTTGCCATTTCCATTTCTATCCCTTTATTTTTGAGAGTGCTGTACAACAAGATGACGTGATTGTTCCACAAATTCAAGGTAATTAACATCCAGAAAAAGCCAGAGTGCAATTTCATGTCAAACCCATTTGCAAAAACAAAGGAATGCATTACTCATCTTTTTCTGCGTAATCACGTTTCAAGGGTAGCTGCGTTGTATGACGTAAAGACAATTTTCTTTGTTGTTGCAACTTGTTGCGACGGGTTTGTATAAATAGAGGAGAATAAATGACGTCATCCGCCAGGTCCTTCTATTTTACAGAATCATTTTCCTGGCTTCTTAGTGGAGGAACCGTCTTTGTCTACCGCAAAGCAGGGTAGCGATGCGCGATTGCGAATGTTTTCGATCATGGACTCGTTAGTAATTAATAAACCTGTCATTCGAATGACAAATTAGTAACCTACTAATTTTCGTATTCGAATGATCGGAATGATCATTCACCACTAATCCATAGATTCCATAGAGCACAACGACACTCGTGATCACCTAGATATGGTAAATACTGTAAATGTGAGGGGGACAGGAATATTTTTCTTATTTTTTTTTATTTTGCAACAGAAGTCGTAATGTTCCTGGTCGGTTGTGGAATAGTATAGTCTGATAACAGTCATTTGTAGCCTTTGTCGTCCTGATTACATTTGTTTGTTTTTGTTTCATGTGTGTATTATTATCACTCTTAAATAAATAGTAACATTTTAGTTAGATTTAAATTAGATTAAACCCGGGACCTCTGCGTGGCAGTCCAGCATGGTATCCGTTTGGCCACGGGGTCAGTTAAATCGATGGTTCTTAAGCTCTAATTAATAACAATCGTACTGCAATATTATGAATATCATGAAGTTTTTACTACCATAATATTCATGTTTTTTTTTTCAAAATTTTTTACTAGTTAGCTAGTATTAATATTGATGCAAAGATCGAACAAACGCAAACCAAAATCCCTTCGATACGGCAGGTTTCGAACCAGCGACTTCGCCAAACCGGGGCTACCACTTTCCCTACTAACCTACGGAACGAGTCAGCAGATTTTCCGAATTTATTATTTCCTGAGCGTTATAAGTTGAGCCTTTTCAAGGCGAGAAGTAATAGACATATTTAGGTGTGCTCCATCGTCGACCTCATCGTCACTTTCCATCAGGTGAGATGGAGGTCAAATGTGCTTATTTCTTATGGATGTGAATGGCTTTTTAACATTTACAAAAACAGTTCAAGAAAGTACAGTATCGGAAATATAGTAGAACTTGTTGTTAATGAGAAGGAAGGAGGCTCCATCTTAATACATTAACATTCGCTGTCCGCAATTTCTAGACTTCATAACAAACATTTTTGAATAGTGGGACACATTAAAATTGATTTATTATTTTGATGAGCATATGAACAATATTGTTCTAATAAAAAATAAATAAATGACGGATACAGACGAAACTGGCACAGTTTTCAATTTCTTAATAATCTAGTGCACAATCTTGGTCACTTGAGATGGTAGCGTAGAATAGAATAGAATCATTTATTTCATATTATCAATGTCACAATATTACAATTATTAAAAATACAATGTGAAGGGATAATATGATCGTCACTAAAGCAAACAATCATTATGAATATAAAATAAAGTAGTATAGCTACTTTAAATTTTTATTGAATTGATATTCAATTATTTTTTGTGAAATTACTCCACTAGTTTGTTATAATTGTTAATACAAAGATCGAACACCCAGAAAAAATTCCTTCGACCCGGCCGGATTCGAACCGACGTCTTCTAGCTTACCGTGCCAGACGCTATACCAACAAAGCCACGTATAGCTACTGCTTGTCTAAATACAAAGAAGTCAAGTAAAACAAAATTACAATTGTTTCAAAAGAAACTCATCGGCACTGTAGAATTTATTATCCAATAAAAGGAGTTTTAGTCGGGTATTAAACGTTTCGTCGTTTGTAACACTTTTCAGGTCTGTGGGTAGATGTTCGTAGAATCGGGGACCTATTACCCGCGGATTTCTCGTTGCGAGTTTGGTACGGTAACGGATTTCAGTTTTCCCGCGTTTCGCAACGCTCGGCCTCAACCTTACGTCGCTCATAACTGCTCCGTACTTGGTGCTTAGTGCTTGGTACAGAACAAGATGTCAATGATTATAATCTATCTCAGTCAACTGGAAGAAGTCTAGAGTTTTGTTCACTATCTTCTTGGTCTATGTTAAAAGTAGCATTTTATTTCACACTTTAATATCTCTCGAACCTTTATACAGAGCTTTGAGGACTCTGGGCAATTGTGGCGGCCTTATTAGCAGAGATCGGTATAGCTATTTTTACCTAAACATCAAGGAATACAATAGATAATACTAAAATAATAGAATAGAATGGATAATAAATACCTTTATCTTTTCGTTCTGCAAATTTCATGTAAATTTAGAAGAAAAATACCTATAACGATTTTGTTTTGATTTTTTGCGTTTTATTTTTAAAACTTCCCTAATTTCAGAGGGAGTTGTTATTCACTGTATATTATTTGAAGTTTGTTGCAAATGTACACTGTCTATTCCTATCTCTGCTTATTGGATAAACAGTTGTGACGAATCGGAAATGCTTCCAAATGTTTTGTTTAATATGTATAACACATTTGAAGGGATTTCCTTTTATTTTTTGATCATTGGCTTCTCCCCTTATACCGGGCTTCGAAGAAGTCTTTAAGAAGCACAATTTACCCGAAATATATTCGGAAAAATTGCGTTGGCGGGAAATAGAAAATAAAATTGGAGTTGGTAAGTGTTCACTCGACGAGGGTTGAAGATTATTTAGAGATTATATATAATCAGGCTGAGTGAAGAAAAACTTTTATAGATTTCTCATAGATGGTGTTATGGCAAAAAAATCTTTAAATACCAAAACCAGAGATTTGGTTCCCAAGGTTGTGATAAAAAAGGTCGCATTTAACTCAAACCACCCAAGTTTTTGACACTGGCCGTAATCAAGTATAGAAAACAAAATGTTTGTTTGTTTGTCAAAGGTAACAACCCGGTCATCCACCTCCATCAGAGGAGTGCTCCACGCGACTCTGGCGGCCTTCGACAAGCAGTGGAACCTTGCACTGACTGACGTTGTCGAGGTTTGGAAGAGAAAGGGACCTAATAAGCGAAAGGTACCACCAGGTCTGGGTAAGTTATCGCTATTCTACAAACTATATTGGACGCAGTACAGCTCCCTGTGAAAGAGTTCGTCCGGGGATTATCCAGGGGTTATGACAAATCCGTACTCAATGATAATAACCTACACGCTCATAGCCATATGAGCCGCACTAGGGAAACCGTGTCTCACGGGTGCCATGGACACACATAGACAACCACAAATTATACTCAAATTCACGAGCAAAATAAATGTAGGCTACATTTTTCCCGGCTCGAAAATCGAACCCGGGACCTCTGCGTGGCAGACTTGGATGGTAACCGTTCGGCTTAGGAGGCAGTTATTGGTTTTACATTAAAAAAATGTCGTATTTAAATTACGATACGTAATTCTTAAAAATGGTGGGTGTTTGACCTTTTTGTTCAAACATCCGGCTAAACTGGCTTGTCTGTCCGGCTATGCAGTTTTAAGATCTGGCAACCCTATACATATCTATATTTTTGATTTTAAAGTTTCATAGTTACACACCAAAGACGGTTTTGTTCAAAATGAAACTGAATATCGTCCCACCAATGAATTTGTTTATTAAAATCATCGGTATTTGTTGAGATATTTAAAAAAAGAAAATCGGATTTTTTGTTAAATACTCTATTGGCTACAGATGATTCTTCTTTTCAGGTACACCGGTTCCCAAAGGTACAGCAGCAACTATATCCCCAGTACCAACAGTCACAGAGAAATCTCTCGGTGGAGGTATGTGGGAGTGTACAAGACATATACCTCAGATGATGGTACGAGGCGAACACGTAGTAATAGTCAACATTGTAGAGCGGTGACTGCTCGTCGTCGCCATATTGCGATTGCTTATTCTAGATGTTACATCCTGCTTTCTTTTGTAACAATAGTAAGTGATACCCCTAAAAATACACTCATACACTTACACTAAGTAAGAATGCTGGTGACATACAGGCACATTGAACATTTCAACGTATGTCTAAAGGTGACAGGTGCTGTTGCAGTGCCCCTCAGATCTTTCTGATTTAAAGCTCTGAATAATAATAATAACAATAACGTACACACTCAACATAGCCCCGCACTAGGGAAACCATGTGTCGCGGGTGCCATGGACACACACGTAGACAACCATATATTACACCCAAACTCACGAGAGAAATAAATGTAGGCCATACAAATATTTCTCCCGGCCCGGGAATCGCACCTGGGACCTCTGCGTGGCAGTCCGGCATGGTAACCGTTCGGCCACGGAGGCAGTTATATAATAGGCAGGTATATTAAATAAAAAAGATAAAACAACAGCATTAAGATTACAGATGGTTGATGACTATCATCAAACGTGACGATGGCGCGAGCTGGTAAAGGGTCTGAAACGTGGGTTTGTTTGAAAAAACAAATATAGTCCAAATCACAGATGTCGCTACGGCAAAAAAGTCGTTAAAAAACCAAAACAAAGATGCAACAAGCACATGGAAAAATTCGTAAGGTTCGTTTGTTCGTGTGACGGTTAGCTAGAAGACGTTGGTTCGACTCCAACACGATCGAAGGATGTTTTTCTAAATGTTCGTATTAATCTTTGTATTAATAATTAGAACAAACTAGTGGAAAAACTTTAGAATAAATAAATGAATTCAATAAAACACTTAATTACAAATATACTAGATTTAGATCCGAAAAAGAAATTTCATTTCCAATAGGTAAAAAATGTATAAACCACAGCTCGACTCCGCCCTTTGTTGGGTAAAGCCGTCGTGTGGTTTTCGCCATCCACCACTCATCTCACCCAACTAAAGCGCATAACTTTGACTGAAGGATGTTGGTCATTTCTGTAACCACTTCCAGGCCTCTATTCGGCTGCCATTTTACTCCATCTGTCACCACCACGCCTCTCAACATGTCCTGCTCCATTTTAGCTCCGTTATCTTTAGACCTTAATTTGTCTTCAAATTTCGGAACTCGGTCAACATAAATTTTAAAAAACATTACACAAACTACAAATAAATATACCAGAAGTTTACATACTACTAAACTTTTAACACTACATGGCTACATAACAATGTATTTAATAACTAAATAATGTTTCAAAATGTTTAAAGAGTTTATATACAACTAGTATTAAGTCTATTTTTTTATAATTTTTAATATAGCTATAGTTATAACGAGTCTGCCATTACAGTCTAGACTTAAAAGGAGGCTCTTGTTGTAAATAAAAAATTTTTTGGTATCAATTTCAATTCACGCCTCTCCCTTTGAATTTTTAAATGGGAGAGACACTATTCCACGGCAATGGCAATCAGCCGGGGCCAAGAATTCAGGTTCAGGTACCGTCTAACGGTACATTATATTATTATTACAATGTTACTGTCCGGCCCCTACCTTTACTTATCTCATAAGGCTCCCTTATAAAGTAGACATACCTTTTAAATTTTGATACTGAGGTAGCGACCCCAGAACTGAATACATATTGTAAGTTTCTGTTATTTTTATTGTATTTTCAATACCATTTGGTGTTTTGGTTGTTGTTTACTATTTAAGGTGACATAAGCTTAAATAAACTCTAGCCTCTTTTGTTAGTAAGTGTAGATAATTTTGTATAATTTTTTATCACGTTTAGTTTTAAGAGTAATGGATTTACGCGTTTGTCGAAGGCTTAAAATGTTATGGTACTTGCATTATTTGAAGTGGCATTCAAAATGTTTTTATCTTATTTTATTTATAAAAAAATAAGACACTGATTATATAACCTTTTTTACCGTTCACATTCGCGCCGAAACAATAATGTTCCCAGTATTGTCAGTCGAAAATAATAAAAATAATTTGACACAATGGCCGCCGGTGTGGAATTTCTGAAATTTATATGAACACCAAGGCGATGTAGTGTGGGAACAATCATCCATATTCCGATTTAAAATTAAACAAAAACTAAGTGTATCGAACTAAACTGATCTTTTTTAAAATGAGCATTGTATTGTTTGTGTTCCTATTCACAGTGTTACTGTTGTAAATAAATAAAAATGCATTGTTTATTCATACGCTTGTTTTTCTATTTTTCTCATAGGTCTACTACATTTTTAGCCACTGATTAAGCAGGCTCCTGCCAATCTTAATGGGCCGTTTTGTGTTGTATTAGCGTCTATTTTAGAAATGAACAATGGCCTTAGAGCGTCGCCCCTGCGCCTCTCCTGGCCGCCGGCCAGGGACACCCACGATACTTTTGTCAATTAGGCCTTTTTTCCACGCTAAATTGAAAATTGCGGCGAACTTTTAAAATCGTATACGGAATTGTTCTTTTCGGTGTATATACATTCTTCGAACGCAGAAAATGTCGCACATGACATTTGCATTTGTCTGACGACACGTCAGCAGAACGGTATAGGTTTCATGCACACAGCACAAGCCGTTACGTCACATTGCGACGCAGTTATATAAATCTAACCATATTATTTAATATGGCTATGACGCGTCACGGCACGTCAGACAAATGTAAATCAACTCCATTACGCTCTGTCAGAACATAAAGTGTGAAAACGGTGCATTTTGTTGCCCAAAACTATTCATAATTAGGTTCCGTGACGTTTCGGGTTATCTATAAGAAATTTTATACCATGCCGCCAAAAAGTGCGTTAAGCAACAAGTCAGAATTCAAACTTAAATTATAAATCTTCAGTCTTGAGACGATATTGCCCAATGCTTAGCTCTCACACGAGGGTTGAGGTAGGTCACGAAACATGAGTGCCAGTAACGTGTTACGACGATTCTAGTGCCCCATTAGCAGTTGGTTTAGAAACAAACAGCCTTATATTAGAATAGAATACGTATTCGCATGTTTTTATTATTAGCGCTTGTCGATCCATTTGAAATAAACTAGCTGGGCTCTATCTACTCTGGGGAGAATAATATAAGCCAATGCCGTCTGTCATAAAAATTTTAAATTTTGTTCCTCGAAAGCAAATGTAGGTAATAAAAGAAAGTAGAATTGAATATAAGGCAGATTGACTCGAGATCCTCGTCTTGAATCAAAAATTTGTAAACGATAAAAATTTTTAACATTCGAATTGGGAATGGCGTCAATGGTGTTAGGCGTCAGCCGGTAGCTGGTTGGCTGCGGGCGAGGTCGACGCACGGTCGGCCGCGGTCACCGGGAGCGACGGCCGGCGGCCGCTGAGAAAATGGGAAAACTATTGTTGCGAACAATGCGTAGGCACACACTGCGCACACTTCCGGGCTGGAAAACTTATCAAGGACCAGGGAATTGAAATAACGCCATTAATAACAGCCGCAGAACACGCGCTAGATACGCTTGAGAAAATATTGAAAATGAGCTTTAGCTGTTATGTTACTCAAGTTAAGTTCCTTTAGTGAGAAGCGAGTATGACGGAATTAGGTTTCTTTGTTTATTTATTAATTACACTGACAACAAAACAGTTCACAATCAAATTACATTGACTAGAGTTTAATATAAGTCCTTTGGGTTGACACTTCATTATAAAGTAACAAGATAGATCTTTTTTTTATATAATACTAAATGACGGGACGAACAAGTCGTGTGCCTGGTTGTGAGCAGATTACAAAGATCTTGGGGGCACTGCCACTGCGCCCGACACCCTGAGACATTAGTTGACAAGTACCAAGTGCCTGTAATTTCACCAGCACCCTTATCCTTCATAATAATGCTCACATTACTGCTCGGCAGCAGAAATTGGTGGTTGGCGGTGCTTGCTTGGACGAACTCTTTCACAAGGAGGTCTGCTGCTGTTATTATCAATCCACTGTTCACAATTTGCTAATAATATACCTACCCTTTACTCAATTTATATTACCCCCTAATTTACTATGGGTTTATGTAAATGGAAATGGGTTTGGGTAAATACCTATGTAAGTGTTAACTCACACTCTTTTAAATATTCTGGATCTTGAGTCAAAAATATCCAAACCGGAGTTTTTCATAGATTTCTCATCAAAGCCTTTGAAGATCTGCTTATAAAATAGATTTCGACCTTCAGTGTCGGCTGATAGGGGGAGTGGAAGAACATACATGTTGTGCAGACCCCACCTTGCGCGGGATAAAGTCGGGAAGAAGTGAAGAGTGTTTTCTAAAGTTTTTATAATGATGTTATATTGAGGAGATTCTTTATTTGATTATCATTAAAAATTAATTTAAAACATTTCTCGCAAAATGTCAAACGTCTAATTAAGGTCCGACGAAATCTCAAGATATCTGACTCATATATGATCAATTATCAACTTGTGGAAATGTCAGCACGACCCTAGCAGCCTAATTGCGTTTGCGGAAGAGGCCAAGGGGTGAACTTGCAGCATTGAACTTTTTGTCAAGTGCATACCAATACAATTATCGTAGCCGTCGTTCAGAAATGCTTTCTTTAATCATTCAATGAGTCATTAAATTCGTAGGATCAGGTGACTCGTTCCCTAGTGTTGGGAGAGCAGTTTGGCATACAATTGCTGGTTAGAGGCCGGCCGGTTCGAATTAATGTTTTTGTTTGTTCGATTTTTATATCAATAATAACAAATGAACTCCACCTTTATTATTTGCTGAAACGTCTGAGAGATCATTTTTCATGGACCGCTATGTAATTCAAAAGTCTACTTCTAAAAACCCCTTTTTAATAAACAAGTCCGGTATTAAGTGCTCAATTTTCTAGATACATTTCAAACACTCCTGTGTCTTAGTGGCAGTAGAGTTCATCCAGAGAAGTAGTACTACCTTACCTATTTCTGCCGCCAAGCAGTTTCGGTTTTAGGTCAAGGTTGCTGTTGAAATTACAGCCACAAGAGACTTGTCAACTTATGACTCAGTGTGGCGGGCGCAGTGGCAGTGTCACTTAGATCTTTGCAATTTAAAGCTCTGAATGGCACTACAGCTACTACCCTAAACCGAGGTTACTTTGATCAATTTTGAAATTTAAACATCTGTAACTTTTTACCCCGTGATTTTTTTTTAATAAAAAATGTCGACTTATCGGTTTTGAAAAGAACAAACAATTATTCAATACTTATTGAGAAAAAAATAAAAACAGCGTGATTAAAGTTATAATTGATTTGGGGTTACTTTGAAACCCCCCTTTTTTAGCATGAATATTGGAAGTCACCCCAATTACCTACTATCCGAAAACAAAAAAATAAATAAAAATCGGTCAACAGGGAAAAAAGTTATTGCTATTTTTATATCTTTGGGTAACTTTGATCGAATAAAGCTACCATATATGACGAACCTTTGTTTTAATTAAAGATTGTTGACTGTAACAGTCTTCTAATATGTCACTCGATGATAATAAAATCTTCAAAAATCAAATTCAAACAAAATATTCATAGAAAACTTCTTATAGCTTACAACTAGTACCTATGTCATGTAATGACAATAAAATTCTTTAAAAAACAAATTCAAATACAATATGCATAACAATTTCTTTTACCTTACATCTAATTATATTTTTTATAAGTTCACAAAATGAGATCAAAATTACAAAAAAAAGATCATTCAAAAAACTCTGAAAAACAAATAATATTAAAAATATAAAAGCAAAGCCACAAAGCAAATTTTCCTGCTAGCGGCTGGGGTGACTTTGATCACATGATCAATCTCACACCATGCACCCTATCAATGACACACCGCATAAAATAAACCGACGCCACAACGGAAGCTTTAAGGTTAGAATAACAAAAAATTTATAATGAATTCACAAATGTACAATGCTCTTTGGATTCTACCCAAAAAATTCATGATACTAACACACACTGAGCTTCACGTGAAGTTTTGCAACACATTTGTTTAATGAAAAATAGGTTGTAACGGAAAACTTGCCTTTTTGTACATAAAATACAGAGAAATCTCCAGCGCACCCGCAAAAATGAATTTGACTGTTTATCAGTATTGCCACTCGAAAAAAAAAATTCTCCCAAAAGTAGTTGCCTCTTACGCAATTTACATTTTTATGTGAAAAGGAAGTTTTGATCAAAGTAATCCTGTAGATCAAAGTAACTCCGGTATACGGTACGGACAGAAGTGTCAATTACCAACAGGCGCACGACTTGTTATGGGCAATTACACTTCAAATCGTCTTAAGCATTATACACTACTATTCGTAGTAATGGAGGAGTTCGTAATAAAAGAGAATTTCCGTTGAGTAAAAAATTCTAAAATGTTAAAACAAATTTCTTACGTGTATGTACATTTTATAAATAATACATAAGTTCAGAGTGGAACTGCAATTGCTTTGGACAGGCGTGTCGCTTAACGTCAGGCGCACGACTTGTTCGTCTTGTCAATTGCTATCATAAAAAACAATTGTCGGCATCTTGGATGATACCATTTCAAATGACCAGGACCCTGCACTTATTTAATTAGAATTTGTGACGATCTTGTGCAGTGGCTTAAGTGTTGAAATGACCTTTGTCAATAAGCGGCCACGTTGGCAATTCTCAAATTTGTAATTATTAAATTCGCACATAGATCATAATACCATCACTAAGGGAATCTCTCGCTTCTTCTTCAAATAAAATCAAATCAAATGTCTGTAATTCGTAGAAAAGACAAATTACACTTGAAATCTTGAAGGTCAAATTCATCAGATAAGAATGATAGATAGATAGATAATAAATTTTGTTGCTGAGACACACAAAAACAATTTTTGAATTAATGTGGGCAAAGTCGGCCTTAACACTGTCATATTATGAATATTATGAATACATATATATATATACATACACACACACATATATATTCATTGTATTATATACACTGTATTGAATTGTGGTGAGAAAATAAAGAATGTATTATTATTATATCTATTTTAGATTTATGAGTATTTTTATTATTATTAATAGCTGGAAATACATAACCGCAATATTGATCCAGTACTTGAGATGTATTAATTAATTCGACGCTAGTAGGTTTACCTAAACCTCAACAATGAGTTTAGAGTGTTGATGCTCGTTAACAATCGTATAAATATTAAAGAATTTTTTATGGAAAATTGTGCAGTGCCCCTAGCAATATTGTACGCTATCGCTAACGGCTTTTGGCACTTTAAACTTCATGGTAGAGGGCTACCCATGGGTTTACGTTGTTGTCCAGTGGCCCGCGTAAATGGTTTGCATGGGTAGTTTACTTCTTTTGACACTTCTTTTAAAAATATTTTAAGCGGTCACTGGCGTCTGTTAGCAACAAAAATTCATGATAGAGGCTGTTTTATTGAGTCACAGCTCGATTAGTTTGTAAGAAAGCTAGACAAACTTTCTTAAATAGTTATGGCTTAAATAAGATTTGGTCCCTCGCCAGCGAATACGAAAACAACTCGAACTTTGACGTCGAAAATTACTAACGCCACTATTTCAAAGTTAAAAAGTAATTTGCCAGCCGACGAGGCAACCAAAATGTTCGCTATCGCCAAATCTCGTCTCACAATCTAATCATCCGCACATCGAGAACAAAAGAGTTACATCACAGAAACATTAGAAATGGCGTTAAGTAAACATCGATGGACTTCTCCGTGCTGCTGATCAGCGACTGCAGTGTCATCATTCCGTTCGAGCGTAAGGTCGCGGCGTGATACTTTAGAGTAAACAAAAGACATGATTGTGTAATGACACCTTTATACTCTGTCACTGTTGCTACGCGAGATTGAACAAATTATTTTCCCGTGTAGATTTTATTTTTATTAGTAAGTATCTCACTAGAACTGTAGTAGCGTCTGCAATAGCGTGAAACCGGGATGATCATCTTCATCTGCAGCCCGACTTCATTCACTGCTGGATATAGGACCTCACGTAGTTTGGTCCAGGACGATCCGATCGTGTAGCCCATCCGAGTCTCGAAAGCGGATGGGTTTCCGAGCGACAATATGAATCTAATTCCTACTATAGATATAGTAAGAAAGATTTCTAATTTGTGAGTCCAATCAACTATTGTTCCGATTTGAAATGTCAAGTTTCCGGTCGGCCAGTTGTGAATCGCAGTTGTGCGCCCGATTCTGAAGAGACGCAGTTTCCGATAGCCAATCAAAATCAAGCTGCTGGACAGGATATATTGCGAGACACTGTCATCACAGATGACAGAGTAATAATTTTTATTAAAAAAAGGAACCAACTTCAAACTTTACAATCGGTTACCGGAACCGGATTCATCCCCTAGTGGGAATAAATGGGACCAATACTAAGGTACCCTCTTTCCAACAAAAAAGGAATAATTAAATTCGGTTCACAAATGTAATAACGGAACATGCATAGACAAATAAAATACAGTCAAATTAAGAACCTCATCCCTTTTTGGAAATCGATTAAAAATACAACTGAATAGTGATCAAGACAAGTGTTATAGAAACGTTAGACGTCCGCAAGTCATTCCTTATTAACAAATGAATTATGTATATAACGTATTTTGTATTTGCGACGTGAAACGTTACGGGCCTCTGACACGGCAAATAAAGATTTTCTGTCTTGTCTCTTTGAGATGGATAAACGAAATCGTCAAAATCGCTGTCCATAGATGGGTGAGACTAGCTCAAGATCGAGTTTCAAAGAAAACATTTAAGGAAATCGGTAAATGTTTTTCAGAAATTCTCTTTTTAAGCACGAGTAAACGTAACGTACAAATTTATATTTAGAATAAAGTTTACGTAAAGAATTCGTATAGAGGGATTATTCCATATAGAGGGAGTCTCACTATTGGTCCCACTTAAATTTGAAGAAAATATTCCACTTCTAAGGGTGGTAAACTAGGGGTTGAATCCGGTTTCGCGCACTTTCTGGTAACCGATTGTTAACTTTTTAGTTTCAGACTCATGTAAGCAATGTTTAAAGTCGGTTCCTTTTTTTTTAATAAAAATTATTATATTTATATAACTCTCCTATTTAAGCATAAAAAAATTAACGACCAAATTCTTTCGTAGAATTTTTAAACCTCTCTCCTGAAACTTGCTTTTGTGGCTTTATTACACCAATGGTGTGAATTAATTATCGTCGAAATTGTTTATACATTAGTGTTGCAACCATTCAATTACTTTTAATTATTATTTGTTAGTATTGTTTAATGTTCGTTTTTGTTACAAGAAATAAATATGGTACACTTAACATTTGTTTTAATTTTCGATTAGATTACTCTTGCACACGACTGTACTTACTGACAATTGGAGCACGAGGACACCTAAATACCTCATGTTTCACCCAGGTGGAGAACCTAGGTGAAGCACGGGTCCGGTCCCCCATTCAGTAACGGTTTTTTTTAATTTTATTGACAGCGACTGTACATGAAGCAAAATTAAATAGAGTCTCGCAATTGAAATGATGCATTTAATTAATGTACTTAAAAGGGCTTTGTTGCGTAGTGAGAAGAATAAGAGGGATTGTAAAGGTTTGATTAATGTTAGTGAAACAAGAGAGATTTGCTAGTAACATGCGAAGTGGCGCTCTATGTGAAATCCAAAAGCATGAGCACTTATGTATGTAATTTTTATTTTATAGTAATTCAGAACATAGTCTATTCGACTTCGTCTATTAATGTGCAAGAACAAGTGCATACATGCCATGTCGAAGTTGGGCGGGATATGTTAGTCAGAGGGCGGTATTTATAGGCGGGTTGCGCAACGCGGCCGATGCACCGGCTCCGGCGGCTAGCGGCGCCCGCGCACACCACTCAGTGTTAAAGACGCGGTTAACTGCGCTGAGGGGTTTAAATAATAATCTGTATTGTTCGTCGTGCTATTATTGTTAAGGTAAGGTATATCTCGCACCATCAATAATTAAGTGACTTAATTCGGAAAGTAAAATATTTGTGTAAGTGGCAAAATAATTAAAAAAAAGAGTACGACAAAACTAATAATGTTGTTAGTCATTTCAAGTAGAATTACTGATATTGGGCACCAGCCAAATATGTATATGACTGGTGCCATGTGATAAGAAAATCAATGGCATTACGCTACGCGGCGTTGTTGCCCCGACCAATTTTTTTTTTCTCACTTTGACAGTTAACGTTCCCGCAAAAAGATACAAAGAACTTTACAACTTTTACATATACAAAAGACTTCTAAAAATATACAAAAATATATTGATAACTAGGCATAACCTAAAACGCAAAATTAGACTAGAACATGAACGGCTCTTCGAACTTGCTACTTTTGTTATTTCTACTTAAAACATATGATGTGGGATAATCAAAGGAAAGTGTTACAGGATAAATTATTAATTCTTGTTGCTTCAACATTATTCCAGGTAAAAACAAAAGCACCCCGCACTCGCCTCCTTTAATTACGAATCATCCCTCTCTCTTGGTATGTTTGAAATTTGAAAAAACAAACATACGCTATAAATAGCATGAAACTGTTTTTTTTATTATATTTTTTTATCTAACGATCCAAAAAAATATTGTTTCACTGCCTATGTGTAAGAATCGTAAAACCTAAGAACTCGATAAGGTTCATAAGTTTTAGGAAACGTATCAAGTCCCCAAGCCGTGTTGGTGCTGGTGAAATTAGAGGCACATGGGACTTGTCAACTTATGTCTCAAGGTGACGGGCACAGTGGCAGTGCCCGTCAGATATTTGCGAATTAAAGCTCTGAGTGGTACTACAACGGTTATGAACAGGCACATGCCACGACTTGTTCGTCCCGTCACTTGATATTACATTCAAAAAATCCTCTTCTTGGAGTTGATGATATTGTTGTTGAATGTACGTGTTTTAGTCGACTTTTAAAAACGGAGGAGGCGCTCAATTCGCCTGAATTTTTTTGTATGTGTGTTGCTCGGTTATTCCACCATTTGTGAACTGATTTCGATTATTCTTTTTTAGTTTGAAAGGGGATACATCAGTAGCGGCCCCATTCAAATTTAAAGAAAATATTCTACCTGGAAGGGTGGCAAATTAGGGAATGAATACGGTTTATTTAATTACATCCACTTTCCGTTAACTGATTTGAATAAAACCTGGTACGTAGATGTAATTCCAATGAAAATGAAATGTTATGGTGACCTACGAACTGATCTGAAGATGGAAATGGCGGATGAGAGGAACTCCTCAACAGTGTAAAGCAACTACCTTGTATTTGGCCTCATACAATTGTTATAATTAATAATAAAAAGATCGAAAACACTTAGAAAAAATTATTTCGATCCGGCAGGATTCAAACCGACATCTTCTAGCAAACGTAACAGACACTATGCCAACTAAGCCACAGAACGAACCAGCTGATCTCACGAATTTTTCTAAGTGCTTGTTGTTGGGTCTTTTTATTTGATTTTTCAGCGACTTTTTAGCGGTAGCACCATCTATAAGAAATCTATGAAAGTATTTCGTCACCCAATTAGGTAACTTTACAGTTACCAGCCCTCATTGGTTAAGACGAGGACTTCCATATACGCTTCTGTTATCGTTGAGGAGAGCGCGGTAATGAACACAGCTAAAGCGCATAAGAATACTTTTAAAGTTGGTTCTTTAAATTAAAAAGTTATAATTATTTGTGATACATAGTAATATGAATTATTTAAAAAAAAGTTTTTTATCGATTTATTTTTTAATAATATGTATGTATAGTGCACAGAGTTCAGACGGACAAGGCCGTAAAAGAATAGTGGCTGACATTGGGCACACATCTACATATGTATACGTAAATAAATACATTGTAAATAGTGCGTGCAGGAAGTATCACCTTGTCGAAACTTGTTAGCCTTATAAGATCTGTATAAGGGTACGTACACGACGGGTAGCGGCTCTTGGGCGTAATTGACTGACTTGATTAAACTTACAGGTCGTTCGCTGAGGGTAACCGTGTTTGGTCATGACTTTTTAATACTTACTTTTAAAACTAAAACCACCTTTAAAAAAGTTGAAGCTGGGGAACTTAATTTATAATAGTAATAATACATTCATTAGAAAGCTGCGAGAAAGGGAGATAATAAAGTTGCGAGACTCCACTGACTCGGATTCGTGGAGAGAATGGGAGAAGATCCTTCCGCGAAGAGAGATTATTTGGGGTAACCGAGTGGACGCCGGTCGGACGTCCTACGTACCGCTGAAGGAAATTCGGAAAGATCTCAAAGACCTAGGTGCTCCTGATTGGATGGAGTATGCTCAGAACCGGGAGGCATGGCAGAATCTGGTGTCGGAGGCCAAGACCCACTTTGGGTCACTGCGCCGCCGAAGTAAGTTATAATAAAACTATTAATACAAAGATCGAACACTTAGAAAAAGTTCCTTCGATCCGGCTGGAATCGAACCAATGTCTTCCAGCAAACCGTGCCAAACGCTATGCCAACGCCACGAAACGAACTAGCAGACCTTAGGGCCTATACACACGGCGTATTCTACACGCGCAGACGACGCGCTGATGACGCGCGTTAATGCGATTCAAACGAGATTCAGTCCCAGTCAGTAAACCTATGCACACGTTCACAAATTCATACGCGCCGTAAACGCGCGTTTCACCCGCGTTTGTGAAACGGGCATTTGCGGCTCGTATTCTCAATATTAGCACAATGGCGTCTGTCGAGGCAACACTGTAGTGATTTTAAAAAGAAGAGAATGTAAACGTAGCCCCTTTCCTCAGTCTTGTAACGCGATGTTTGATTCGATGCAAAGGCGTTTGGAAGGCGCGTATCGCGTTCTAGACGCGTTTGAATCGATACAAACGCAACAATCTGCTTTTCGAACATCTTCGGCGCCGTAAACGCGCGTTCAAAGCGCGTTCGTGAAACACGCATCGTCTTAAAAGCGCGTATAAAATACGCTGTGTGCATAGGCTCTTAAGAATTTTTCTTTGTGCTTGTTGCAGATGTATGCGTTATTATAGATCTTTGTTTTAGGTTTTCAACGACTTTTTTGCCGTAGCGCCATCTGTGAGAAATCTATTTCTTCACTCACAGAGAAATTCGTAAGTTCCGCTAGTCGATATAGATGGCACAGATAGCGTCTGGTATGAAGAAGTTGGAAGACGTTGGTTCAAATTCAGCCAGACCACATGACTTTTTCTTCTGAATCTATGTATTAATAATTATAACAAACTAGTGACGTCATTTCACAAAAATAATTGAATATCACGGTGGTCAAACATCGTGACATTCAATAAGCTAAAAAAAGTAATAATAATTTATGCATAAAAAATGTGCCTACTTCTGGCGCCAAGAAATATTGCAAGCATTACTGCATTCCGGTTTCAAGTAAAATCTTTATATCTCAGTGTGGGCACAATGACAGTGCCCCTCAGATCTTTGTAAAGCTTTGGGCACTGCAACTGTTACGGATAGGCATATCGCTTGCCACCACAACCACGACTTGTTAGTCTCGTCTGTTGATACCATAAAAAAAGGTGAACTTCAATATGAATGAATGATGAAGCCACTACAATTGAACTAGGAAAACCTGTGTCTCGTCATGCGACGCTCTAGACGGTTAGACAATTTACCTCTACAGTTTAAGAATAATTAGCTACCTAATGACTAATAACACTGCTAAATATGGGCGGCAAAAATTTACAAATAATTGTTGAATTAAGGTAGTAACATATATTATATATTTTAAGCCCCTTGTATTAAATCAAAATACAAGGGGCCTAAATATGTATATAATGAATACTACCATACGAGGTGATTCAGATACCGACAATAGATCTATAAGCATTATATCCTATTTCTTTATTATAAATACACCATCGGCACATACATAAAGAAACTTACACTGTTTTGTCGTATAATTATATTGCACCATTACAGGCTTAGACAGCAATTACGTAAGATAACATCTAAACGTTAATTTAAAAAGAAAAATAAAATAAAAATATGTATAAGATAAATATGTATAGGAAAAAAAAGAAAACAAAAAGTTGTGACATTCCGCTTGAACTTATATATGAGTCGAGTAACTTATGTATTGTCTAGGTACCTTATGATAGTATTCTATGGTTATGGGGTATCTAGAAAATGCAAAGCTGACGGCATACTTGCTTACTCCTGAGGCATGTTGGTACATTTGAATGTAAATTGGGTAGTTTGCTGCATATGAGGAGGATAAAGAAATGAAAAATGGTTACCTATCAGACGTCCGAAATGACATTTTCCAGAAATAATTTTTGCTCGAATTCATAACCTCGAAAGCAATTTTGAGAGGAAAATCTTTTTTCTTTTAAACCTAACTTAACCTAACCAAACCTAATCGTGTCTTTGCAATAAACATCCAACATATCCTGAAAGAACAACGGTTTCGTTATAATTCCGTTTTCGGAGTAAAAATCAAACAAACGTTATTTCGGACAAAACAAATTCGAGTTTGTTCGAGGTTACCATGAAAAATACAAACATTTCTAAACCGCGTTTTAAAAAAAGATTGTTTTATTTGTGAAGCTTAAAAGTCTCGCCTAACCGTGGTTGGTGGCGGCGGGCTCATCGTTTTACTCTTTTTGTATTCGTTCTTGCTAACTTGGGCTGACCCAGTTGCCGCGAATAGCCGCCGCCGGGGCTCCATAGAGCACATCACACCGCCGCCGCCACGTGCCGCAGCTTATGGCATTGCAGCCGGATTCCTTCGCCATTACTAATAAAAGCTGAGACGGTAGATTTAGGAAAGAATTCAATTTCATTCATGCAGCGTGATTTTTGTAATTACAAAGAATATGTAAGATCATTTTTCTTTCAAACATTGCTTTAGTGGTCAGGACAACGAAAAGCTCAAAATTTGCTTACCTTTAAGAAGTCGTAGAAATTTTCAGGTTTCTTTTTATTTAAAGACAAAACGGGAACGTTATATTTCTAATCAATGGTATATTTCTATCAAAATTTAACAAATTAACGACAATAAACCCGGAAATTTGAAGATTTGCGAGATTATGCAAATACCATTACGTTGCCATGTAAATATACAGCTGTATCACTCTACATATATACGTAATAATAATAATAACGCACATACTCAACATAGACCCGCATTAGGTAAACCCTGTATCGCGGGTACCATGGACACACACATAGACAACCACAAATTACACCCAAGTTCACGAGAGAAATAAATGTAGGCCATACAAATATTTCTCCGGGCCTGGGAATCGAACCCAGGGCCTCTGCATGGCAGTCCGGCATGGCAACCGTTCGGGCACGGAGGTTATTAAACCGTGGCATCCACAGAAACATAGTCTTAGTGGTATACGAGTAGTTACTCTTTTCCACATCCTTGCTGCTCAATTAATACTGACAAAAACAGAAACAGAACCTTTTTGAAAATTTGTATGATACTCGTGTAAGTACGGCACTGGTTGAAGGCGGTATGAAACGAATTTAGTTACAAAAGTAACTCGCATCCAAAAAAAGATATTGCTGAAAATACGACCACAACATTTCACGAGTGTTTTGTTCTGAATTGCGAGGCATTCACGCATTTACGTTGTTATAACAAAATTTGCTTATATACTTTTACGACATTAAAAAAAAGAAATAAATAGTTTATAATAGTAAATAAGACGTGGATACGAATCTGGGCTCTCTGAGTTTGTAGGAATTTATATGCAAAATTTAATGTAAAATTGATCATGAGCTTTTCGGTGAAGGAGAACCCTCGGAAAACGTGTAAAGTCCCTAACCCCCAATGAGTCTGCGTGGCGGACTATGGCCGAAACCTTTGCCAGAGAGGAGACTCGGGTTGATGATGACAATGATGTTGATGAAAAATAAATAAACATAGGAAAATTATAACACTATATAGTAAGTGACCTTCCATAAGCTGGAAAAATTAACTACCAAGTACTTATATATATTTTAGAGTGGACAATGTAAAGTTGTGAAACAGTGTGTAACAGAAAAGACCGGTTCTATGCAGAAGTGCAATAATAATAAGTCCTAAAAATACGAGGAAACCTGATAGACTGGTGCTAGATCGTTGTCCTCAGACTACACGTATAATCTGGTTTCACAGGTGTGCGTACGGTCCGTACGGACTGTCCGCCTGGGAGCCATCGGCATGCTTAGAATCCGTGTGCTTAATCGAGTATTTAATTTAGTGCAGATGTTCACGGAAAACAGTCGCCTCCAATGAACGCACGGGTGGCTTATACGGAGTTCACGCGCAGCTTTCAAACTGCCCCGCATCACGCAGTGGAATGCGCAGGACGTTGCGGACGGATCGTGCACCCCGCACTCCCGCGCGGAAGAGCGTTGTCGTTTTTTATACAAATTGAGATATTTCGGTACAACGTTAAAAAACGCAGCTCCGCACACCGTTCCGGTGCTCCACGCAGTCTGAAACCAGCCTAAGTATTAAAAAAATGTTCCTTAACTAACATAAATATTTTATGGGAAATTATAATCTGCATACTGCAATTCGGGGAAGCCTTTTGAAATCTATTTATAGCAGTGCTTGTAAGGCTTCAGGTTAATCAGCCTTAGGTGTTACATAGTTATTAAGTAAGCTATATGCAACGGATCGCTTATTAAGCAATATTTTATTTGTTAATTTATGCTGAAATGTGCTATAATCATAATTATTTATCCTTTATACGTCTCATTACTAGTCACAGGACTTTACACTTTTTTTAAGCGACACGCCTGTCCTGCAGCTGCAGTACCATTCAGAGTTTTAAATCGCAAAGATCTGATGGACACTGCGCCTGCGCCCGTCATCCTGAGGCATATGTTGACAAGTCTCGTGTGCCTATAATTTCACCAGCACCATTACCCTTCAAAACCGCAATGCAATAATGCTCACATTACAGATCACGGTGGCAGTATTTCCTTACACGAATTCTTTTACAAAGAGCGCTACTGCTATCTATATTGTAGTGTATTTGAGTCTATTTTTAAGGGTATCACTTACATAATAGAAAGCAGAATGTGACATCTAGAATAAGCGGGTGTTTGCTTTACTGCTAGGTGGCAGAAATAGGTAAGGTGACAGTACTGACCTGGACGAACTCTTTCACAAGGACCTCTACTGCTACTAAACTACTTCCTTGATAGGGTATTGATTATCATAGATCTACACACATATTGGGTTCCTGCAATGTTAGAGAATGCGCTTTTGAAGCGGTCAGTTGATTACACGTCATACTTATACTCGTAGATCATAACCGTCAGATGTAAAATAATATTAAATTTATGTCTAAATACCTTGGTACATTATTATACATTTGAACTGTCTTAGACAGGAGCCTTGTGTGGAACTCTTCCTAAACGGGTTCTGAACAGAAAACTCTACCTCCATTACAATAATGTTTTGGTAAGTGTATTCTGTTATTACATGTATGTATTTTTAACTGCCTCGGTGGCCGAACGGTTACCACGCCGGACTGCCACGCAGAGGTCCCAGGTTCGATTCTCGGGCCGGGAGAAATATTTGTATGACCTACATTTATTTCTCTCGTGAGTTTGGGTGTAATTTGTGGTTGTGTATGTGTGTGTCCATGGCACCCGCGACACAGGGTTTCCCTAGTGCGGGGCTATGTTGAGTGTATGCGTTATTACAATATAAAAAGACTACCAAGTTAATTACACTAATTTATTAAAGAAACTCAACCAGCCCGTCAGAAACAAAATTTACAATTTGGTACAGTTGTAATTTTGCTCTTGTCTTATTTTATATGTTAAATATTTAAAACTACATCTTCATCTTCTCAGACTCCAGCTAAAGACTAGCGCTGAGACTCTGGCTATAACGTCGAGTTAACTAGGCTTTTCGGCTATTATTGTGTATTTTAGTTTATTTAATTCTATTTTGTTTTTTTTCTTTTCGTTCTTAATACTAAGACCAAACTTCAATTTTCTTGCAAGTTTTTTTATTTAATCGCAAAGAACAGAATATAATAAAGCCTATTCTAGATTTGTTTTTTTTTTCAATGTCAGGTATTGCCAAAGCGAAGAGCGCTGGGAAAGTAAAGGAACGTTTCTGAGCACGTGACACAAACTTTACCGTACTTTTTTGGCTTCCCAGTTTCTAGACATAGCCGAGTTTCGTTTTCAGGCGTTTTCCTGTTTTAAAAGTTAATTAAGCTCAATATTAATTAGATATGTTTTTTCGATTTATGTTGAGTTACTCTCGTTTATTTAAGTGCTATATCAGATTAATTAGATAGTGATATGCTTCACCTTTTGGATAGGCGAATTAAAATATTTACTAGAACCTTAAAGTACCTACATATATTATGCGGTGTAAAACTGTGGTAGCATAGTAGGAGAAAGGTTGCTTGTCAATTGACTTCCTACTTCTTACATAGTAGTTTGTAGAATGCCATTTTTATTTTTTTTCACGGGAGCATTTAATCCGTATTTTTCTAAGCTACTCGTTCACTGTGCTAACTTCCCTGAGAAGAACATGCAAGAAACTCTAGGGAACTCTAAGAAAATCTAAATTTAAATCCTATAGAATACAGCTTGATTCCAATTTGTGTGGAATCTAGGACCCGTATCGTCTTTCCATACACCTTTACCTAACATGTAGTCTTTTAACGGCTGTTTTAAAATGTTTACGTCCGGTTTCGAAATCCCCTTTAAAATAGTCGTGAAAAACTTAAACATGCTCCACTGAAAAATACATTTTTCAATATGTAATACCTCGTATAAAGAGTGTGAAGTCACTTAAACACCAGGTGACAGGATGTGACAGTTGCAGTGCTGCTCAGAACTATAAATCGCAAAGTATAAAAAAGTAGTAAAATTGGCTCTGTCTTTGCTATTTTAATTTGAGTGGCATTACACCTGTTATGGACAGGCGTGTCGCCAGGACGCGGCAATGCTCACACGCTGCTGCAAGGAGCTCTACTGCTACTAAAATAACGTTCAAGTGAGAATATATTCCTTCAAATTCAAAAAGTCTTCAATTCATATGTAAGTAAAAAATAACAATTGATTACACACTACTACCTACTATTCTCCTGAGAATAATGTGTAGGGATCTCTTAAAAAAAGTTAAAATATATTAAAACAAAGTTTTCTCACGTGTACATTTTATAAATAATGCATTATAGACATGCACGGCGCCTTGGCACAAGAACCGAAAAAATCTTTTTAAAAGTAATTAATTTAAGTGGGCAGAGCGTGCGCAACTTTTACTTTACCGCGGAAGAAGTAAAAGCGAGTAGCGTTGTAACGGTTAAGTAACAAAACTATATACATACAGAATAATTATTTCTATATTACTGTAAATTATGGACGCGTAAGTTAACTAACAATAATTAACAAAGACAATTATGCGAATGCAACTGCATAATCTACGATGCAGTTAAGCGGGTGCACACATGTGTTTGAGAGAGTGGTGGTAGCCCAGAGGGAGCATGGTTGCTTCTCAATCGGTCAATGATTTGAATTCCTGTGGCGGCATATAATTATGGGAAACGTGGTTCAAGGAAAACATCGTGCTGAAACTTGCTCTCCTGCTATCTTGTTTTTGTCAAGAAGGTTTCAACCCTTGGTAGACTATGTAAGACAAAGCCCTCTCCTTAGAAGAAATCCGTATCCAGCAATGGGATGTGTATTTGGTTGATGATAACGTCTGAGAAAAATCAATTTCTTAAGATTGTTATAAAAGGACCTAATAATCAAAAGAAGAAGGTCTCTGATTTTTATTAAAACTTTAATTGTGTTTCTTGATTCAGAGCAGCCATCTTAGACTAAGTAATATTTTTTTGCTAACTAGATTCAACACAGTATGGTCCAATAGCCTCGAGTGTGCGCTCGGCTTGGCGGTGCGCGTGCGCTGCGTGACAGGCGACTGCTTTCACCCGCGTATTTCCTACCCGCTCCACACACCACGCGACAAGTCGCTCGAGTACATTTTTTATTGTTTACTTTATTAATTAATTGCCATTGATGATTACAAATTACGTCGCTATTAAGGGTTTACTGAAACTATGAATTTTAGACTTAGCGGGTAAAATGTAGAGAGAGTGTCCAACCAACTATGTACAGAACTTCGATTTCTCTATTGCTCTCAAACTAATATGATATTTAGCAAGTAACAGGGTAAATAACTCGGCTACTTGCTTAACTTGTAAAGTAAGACCCGTCGTTGCTGATATTCTGAAGTGACATCGCACTTGTGTAAAACAAGTACTAAATAAGATAACGTGTTTATATTGTTACGCTTAAAGTTCAAGTACATAAATATCTAATCAAAACTTCACAAATGATTGATCAAGCACACACAGGCCGCTGCGCGTGCACATGTCGGATAGACGCCGCATTCCTAGTTGAATTACTAGTCAACTCCTAAACTATTACCGAGTGCATTCACAGGGCATTTCTCCACGCGGTTCGCGTAATCGCGAGAAACCTGCGCAAAACACCACGCGGCGCGAACGCAAACGCGCGCGTAGCAACAAACGCAAACAGACTCGAACACGCCGGCGCAGTGAAAGTACTTTCGCGCGCTCGTTGCCCCGGTCAACGACCTTCGCACGCGAACGAGACAACCTCATATGCAAGAGCGAGATGAATATACGTTTCTGAGGAAAGCCGTGAAAAACCGAGTGCATGCGAAAGTCCATCAGGAAATCTGTCCGATCGTAAAAGCGATTTTTATTTCTTTACGACAGCACGTAAAGATTATAAATAAAAAGTCTATTATTGTGTTACTTGTAGCGGAGATTTTTGGCAACGTACTACTACTACATAACAAATTAATGTATAGACAGTTTTAGGACTTCCTGCAGGACATCCTGTTTGACCGGTCGGGCTGGCGCATTATCTCAGGAAAGCGGCGCGGTCAGTTTTTCACGTCCACCGCATTTCCTTGGCAGCGTTTATGTTGATAAATGGTTTCATGGATAGGTCAATCACCTTTTTCTTACAAAATACAAACAACCAACGCAAAATGGCTGGCTGATGGATACGGATAACAGAAAATGGTTGCATGTCCTTTTGTTTAGCAGTGTCACAGTTCGGATCAGATGAGTCTTAAAAAAACCTCGGCATATAGAGACACTAATTGCCTTGAAGAAAACAATGTTACAGAGTTTCTTAATTACGCAACATACTAAAACGATGCCAATGTCTGTATTATGTCAATTCAAAGTCGCATAATGTAAAACGGTTGTTAAACGACTGTGGTAAAACCACCATTTCTGTTTGAACAGCGCATTAAAAGATCTTTTGTACAAAATTGCCGTTTCAAATCGATGGTCCGTCGCGTCTTTCATTCAGTATCGCGACGACAGCGAACGCGTAAAATGAAATCCACTTTCTACAACAAGAACACTACTTGTGGATGATAGATCTATCCAAGCGGAGTGTCCCAGGTCGCGCGCGCACCTTTTAGGCCTTTCTTTATAGAAAAGTCATTATTAGTTCAATTACAAGGTTCGAGTTTTTACTAAAAGGGTTACCACACCAGACTACACACAAATAGTTCTTTTTTTTAAATTTTTTAACCGACTTCCAGAAAAGGAGGAGGTTAATTTCAACTGTATGTTTTTTTTTATCTATATTGTTTAATAAATTATTTTAATCAAATGAAATAGATTTAAATTGTGCAAAATACTTTTTCGCTTCAAAGAAAAGTTTTGTATTTTTAATGGGAGAGGTGGTATTCTACAACAAGGGCACAGTCGGCTGAGGTCAAGGACTCAAGTTCAAGAACCGACGAACTGTTACTATTATTATTAAAATTTGTTTACAAAAATCTGCAAAACTACTACGCGGGAGTGTTTACAAATGTTTTCCTAACACTTTTCTACCACGTTTAACGTGCGCCTGCGTACACGCATTTGTATGGGTTGCTGCGCATTTTAACTCATGTGTAATAGTCCGCACGGAGGGTACAGGTCATCAACTTCGCTTTGTTGTTGTACTGTAATCCAAGCGTTGGTAATACTTTACCTACTCAGTACCATAGCACTTACATTGATTATAGAACGAAAAGGTGTCTACAGATTTGCTTGATATTTTCAAAAAGACTAAATGAGTAAGCAACAGACGATCGACATGCCATGTTTTGTCGATCAACATGTGTCGATCTTCAAAAAATCAAGCAGATTATAGTAACGTTTAAAATATTTCACAATATCACACACTACTGCTTGGCGGCAGAAATAAGTAAGGAGGAAAGTAGTTCCCTTGATGAACTCTTTCACAAGAAGCTCTGCTGCTACTAAATTTATTTAATATTTTAGCAAACACCCGACTAGATGGATATGAAATCTCTAATCGTGCAGCGATCTGCGTCCGCGCACAATGCGGATTATGGCACCTGCACACAAAAGATGCTATGTTTTCTTACCTTACCTACTGGTTTAAGTTATAGACTATACGCGCAGTCTTTTCACATCACGTACCAGATATTACACTATCGAGAAAATAGCAAACATTAGCCCTCTCTCAAGTATTAGATTTCTCAACATTTTTCTTGTCATGGACCCCTCTCAATATTTCATAGAGTCCACGGACCCTTTTCGAAAAAATGAAGAAGAAAAAAGGCTCTCGGGTCGCTCTAATAATGGATGGCCATCAAACGCGCGAAAATTTAAAAAGGTCACGCGCACAGTACGTTTTTTCTCCTTTATTATGTTAGGTAGGCTCACCATGGACCCGGCGTTCATTACACGGTCCCCTAAAGGATCTGTGGATCATAGGTTAAGAAACCCTCCTTTAAAGTAACTTACAAGAATTGTTCTTTACTATCATCAACCTTCCGTTGTAAATCCCACTGCTGGGCATGGGTTTCCTCTAACCATTGTAGAGAGGCATTGCTACTAAACATTAAGAAACATAAGTACCTTAGAAAGGTCATAAGTACATGCTGCCACAGAAACTCGAACGTCAACCTCTCAATTTAGAAGCGACCGTTCTTCCAGCTACCCACAGCTCTTTTACTTCCCTTGAACGTTATTCTATAGAAAGAATTTTTATATCATTTTCCAACTAGTGTAGGTTCCAGTTTCCACTTTCGGCATTACAGTACCTTTTAACACACAAGTTTTAGTAGCAGTAGAGCTCCTTGTGAAAGAGTTCGTCCAGGGAAGTACTGCCATCTTACCTATTTCTGCCACCAAGCAGTAATGTGAGCATTACTGCGTTCCTGTTTGGAAGGGCGAGGGTGCCTGTGTAATTACAGGCAAATCGGACTTATCAACTTATGTCTCAGGGTGACGGGTGCAGTGGCATCGTCCCTAAGATCTTTGCGATTAAAAGCTCTGAGTGGCACTGCAACTGCTATGCATAGGCATGTCGCTTATCACCATGCGCACGACTTGTTCGTCCCGTCACTTACTATTACAAAAAAAAATTATAGAAAAACCATAACCACCCCTACAACCACCTATTCACCATGTCACTGTTTATTTATCTACACATCTGTCGGAGTTCCACCAGGTCGTATGCGGTCACATACCTGAAACAAATAACAAAACATAGGTTAGTTTATTTATTTATTAATTTATATAGAAAACTCTTGCTGACTTAGAATAATAAAAGTAACAAACACAAAATAATGGTGACAACAATTTCTAAATTATATTTGGCTAAAAAGTCGTTAAAAGTCAGATACAAAGATCCGACAACAAGCGCATAGAAAAATTCACGAGGTCCGCAGGTTCGTTCCGTGGCTTAATTGGCATAGCGTCTGGCACGGTTTGCTAGGAGACTGACGATCGTATTTTTCTAATAATAATAATAATAATAATAACTTTTTATTTCGAGTAACAATAGACTCACTTGTTAGTACATACATGTGAACTTAATCTAAAGTTAGTAAAACTTAAAATTGAATTTAAATTAAAATGAAATTAAAATTGAATTTAAATGAAAATTGAAGTTAAATTAAAATTGAAAATAAATTAAAATTGAAATAAAATTAATATTGAAATAAAATTAAAATTCTAAGTGTCCGATCTTATAATTATAACAGTTTGTATTCTAAATAGCTCTGCAATAACATAAATTTACAATAGCAGCTATGAGTTGCGACCAACTGTCTGCGAACACATCAGCAACCCGGTATACAATACAACAAGAGCATGGAACTCATTTAATACGACAACCTCTCTAGGTACCAGTCAGTGACATACTCACAATTTAATCTAGACTGTATCAGAACCATACTCTGTTATATACTTCCCGTCCTTTTTCCATTCTTATAAGTTATGTATGGTGTAGTAAGCTCTGAGTGGCACTGTAACTGGCTATGAACAGGCGTGTTGCTTACGACCAGGCGCATGACATGTTCGTCCTGTCATTTGATATCATAATAAAAAATAATAATAATAATTCGGGTGCCTCATCAGCGATTAGTTATTACGAATTAACGTTAGTAAACTCTAATAAGGCTCGCCTTAATTATATTCAACAGAAAGACGCGCGACTGTTCTTTGCTGGTGAAATACCGAAAAGAAGTACCGCCACCTTACCTCTCTGCCGTCAAGCAGTAATGTAAGCATTACTGCGTTGCGGTTTTGAAGGGTGCTGGTGAAATTACAGGCACATGGGTCTTTTCAACTTATGTCTCAGGGTGACGGTCGCAGTGGCAGAGCTCCTCAGCTCTTTGCGATTAAAAGTTCTGAGTGGCACCTGTTATGGACAGGCGTGTCGCTTACCGTGCCGTCACTTAGTTTCATAAAACGCTCCATAGTCACGGACTAATAGGCAAGCGGTAGAAACAAAATCTTACCTTTAATAATTGTTTAAATATTAAAGGTAAGGGATCCTTGAATTGCTATCAAATTTTCAAAATTTTTTTATAGAGAGTAATGCTTGCTTTTATAAGAAAGTTCCCTATGACTTAGGCAGCTTTTTAATTTGATTCAATACGATTGTTCCGGCGCTAGTGAAAGTGTTTGTTAATCCATTGTCGAATAGTTCCACCAGTTAACAATCGTGTGCGATTTCATAACTTTCGTTAAGTTATACATCTTTTCGTCAACTTGACAAGTTTCTTTAAGTTTAATTCTAATTATCTACTGTAATTTCAAATCACTGTTACATGGTTCAATGAATGAGGCGAACTGAAGGTGAAACTATGACTTTAGAAGAGTTTTCTAATGTTTTTAAAACATAAGTTTAAGTGCAAAACCGGTAACAGCAAATATGTCACTTAAAAGTAAAATAATGACTTCATTCTTTGCTGCGGTATGCACTTGAAACCAACTTCATATTTGCCTGTGTGTTATTCTTTATAAGTCAAATAACTTTCAATAAAACAAACACAAGCCAAAAGGCCTACAACCCGAAGTACCTCCACTATACCCTTCGCTCCTGGTACGGCCTGGTACTACTACAGTCTTCCTCTATCGATCGCGACCGTGTTACGTTCACAAATACCCCGGGCTGTTTGCCCTTTTGTTTTCGTACTACATTACTACGTAACGACAATAACGGTTACTCTACGTCATAGAGGAACTCTATGTACAGTCGACGACGGAATTAGCTTACGCAATCGGTTTATAAACAATATACGGCATGCATACAGACGTCAGCCGTGTCGATAACTTGCCTTGCACACAACAAACGTTACAGATTGTTTTGTACTGCTAATGACCTGGTGCTAAGTCTGTCTTAGACTAAATCTGTACATGGTATACCAGTTACGTGTAAAGGTACTTCGAGCTCGCAGGATTTGAACAGAGCACAGAAATGTAGCGGACAATGTCTGGCCACGTATTCGGTCTATTTTTTGTCAAATTAATCAATCAACAAGTTATTATGCGTCCTACTACGGAGAGGGTTTAGGCATAGTCCACCACGCTAGCGTAATCTAGGTTGGAAACTTCACATTCACGTCTGCCAGAGGTTGTAAACCTTCTTGGACGTGTAAGTTTCGTCAGAAAGGTTTTCTTCATTTTTGGTACTAAACAATCGCAAATTCACAAATGTACGTAACTTAGAAATTAAAATCATAAATAGGGCGAGTGATATTCAAGTTTTTTTTCTATTTCTAATTTCGGTGGCTTTTTTATAATTTAAATGTTCGTGTATATTATCATGAAATATTTGACGAATCGTCAAAAGTTCGCATTTGGGGTGTGATAGTGAGACATGGAGCGCATGATCTTGGAAGTAAAACTGTCATACCGCTTGCGAAAAGCCATCGGAAACAGCATACAGAGATCCCACCAAACGCAAGACGAAGCGTCGAAGACCCAGAACGAGATGGCGTGACAAATTGATCGCTTATATGAGGTCTTGGCCTGTAGCGGCGTTAAATCGCGAAAAGTGGAAAAAGGGAAGGGGGGCTTTTGCCCTGCAGTGGGACAGTAATGGCTGAAAAAATTAAAATGGATTTTCCCCGGGTACAAGCGTCGATCTGACGATTGAAAAATTACTTTTCCACTAAGCTACCTATCTCTCTAATGTTTCTAATGAAATATCAAAGCCTACATCATGGGTAAGGTCAACAAGTGCCGTTTGCGAGCACTAATTATAGGCAAAATACGTACATGGTGTGTGCTTTGAGACTTTATAACAATGCGACAGTAAATCATTCTGAGTTTGATTTGTTTTTTTCAAGCATAGACACAGTCAGGCGAGAAAGGACCAAACGTCACTTTGACACATCACCTGATTGACGATGAATACACTGGTTTGTTCGTTTAATTCTTAGACTTTTTTTTTACCCTCCTCCAAGGTTTAATTGTATATTAATAGTAATTTTTATTTTATTTTATTTTTTAAATTTATTGACTGCGTCCTTTGTATTCTCCTATAATCTCTATTTGGCTTGCCAAGCACTTTATATTGTTTCATGTTGGTGGCAATTCGTAAATGGCATTGGATTATTCATATTTAAGTATACTATAATTGTATTATTTGTCCTTGAATTTTCCTAAAATGTATAAATAAATAAATAAATAAATCTATATTCGTTTATTTTGTACGATTATAGCATTGAGTGTAGGTGAATCGATGCGCAGTAAGCTCATGAATATAAAATCAGACAGTTAATGACAGAAGGCACGATACAAACACACTACGAATACGCACGCACTATTGTTTGTTGACATCGTACTAGTGTTGTATGTACTAGTGTTACTATCGTGTAGTACGAGTATCTACTTTACTAATGAACTTACTGGATCAAGTTGGGTGTATGATTGGAAGATACAATACTCACAAAGTTTTGTATCACGAAGAAATATGAACGAATTACTACACATCGTGTTTTACAATCAATCGTTTTTTCGTATGTGCAGGAATTATTATAAAATTAGCTAGCACTGAGGTAGATATCTTTGACCAGTCTTTAAAATTATTCATAGTCTATATAATGTCTCACAGCTAGGTTCAAGATGATTTAAGTTTTAATAATGTTTTTTGTAAATTTTTAATCTATGTATTCTTTTTTTTGTTTTAATTTTTTTGAAAATTACGACTTTTATTTTTATTTTTAAATAGTTTATTTATCTAAATTTATTTTATTTAGATGTTGTGTACAATTATCATCGGTTTCAAAGTAACGAGTGTTTTTGTATTAAATTAGTTTTAAATCGCGCATGGTTTGTGAAATGTTATTGCGTCTTACAACGATTACACAGCTTTGAGCAGCGTTAATCGTCTACCTTTACACACGCGCGGGATTGAAGTAGCGATGCAAGCGCGCGACTGCATCGATACGAACGCGCGATTACATCGATACACTTGGGATTTATTGGCAATTGCTTCTGTGCAATCGCGCGTTTGTATCAATGCAGTCGCGCATTTGCATCGATGTAATCGCTTATAAATCACAAGTGTAGCGATGTTATCACGCGTTTCACGAAGGCGCATTTGCATTGCAAATTTTCTCTACTTACACTTTTGCAATGCCTGTTGCTGATTTTCCGTGTCTTTTATGAATAAACAGCCCCTTTAATACTGAAGGGCCATGCTGCCAGGATAATACACGGGCGCGGAAACATTTTTTACACAAGTTTCTAATATTTACTTCGCGTAATCGGAGTAAGTGGTACCTCTATGCTCTATGGGTTCAAGTACTCGTTTTTTTACCCGGAAATTTGTAAACTGACAATTTTTCATTATGAAACGTGTCAGGAGAAAATACTATAATGACTGAACGAATGTAAATGACAAGGAAAAAAAATATAAAGGCGCTAATGAAGTCCTAGGCAAAGTTTTATTTAAAATATATTATTATTAATATAAAGAACGAAGAGAAATTACTTCGATTTGGTTGAATTCGAACCAACGCCTGCAGCATACTGTGCAAGACGTTTTTCTTCACTCAGTGAAGTACATTTATAGCTACCAAGATGTCGCTTTATTTATTGTAATATTATTAAGCTTATTGAATAATATCACTATGTTTTATCTTCATCGTGAATTGTTTTTTTTTTTGTGAAATTAGGTACTGCACTAGGTTCTTACAATTATTAATACAAAAGATATATTATTTTATTAACTCGCGTGGAAGTCAATAGCAGAATGTAAAATTCAAGTAACACTCGAGCTATTATATACCTCATATATTATATACCTCATTCGTAAGCATCTACCTAGAGTTAAATGAACCGTTTTACACCCTTATTTAATGTTGAATATTACTATTTTATTGCATACTACTTACACTTTAAAATACCGTTTTAATATGACATATGTGCGTTTGTGTATTTGTATTTGTGTTGCGTATTCTTTATTCATGTAATATGCAGAATTGCAACTTTAGTTCAATTATGCTACATTTAATAAACGAAAGCTCTATAGACTAACAAGAATCTAATCTGAAAAAAAAAGTGTAATAGTAATGGCTACGAAGGTCTACAACAAACTTCCACGCGAAATTAGAAATAGCAATGGTTGCGCAGATTTCAAGAAATTATTATTTAATCACCTGAATAATATGACATTCTACAATATTGAAGATTTCTTATAAAATTAGGTATAGGTATTCCACTATTGTCATCACGTGGATTAGATCGCGTTAATTGGACTGCACGATTGTAGTACATTAGAAATTATTGCATGAGAATGACTAAAACTAAAAAAACTTTGTATGCCATAAGGCGGATCACAGTGTTTCAAAATTCATTCTTGTAACAACTTTATAACCTGCATATCACAAAGAAAGAGAAAGTAAATGATTTGATCTGAAATAAAGGCGTTTTCAAGAAACCTTTATTAGCGGCTTACGTATATTTCCCGATCGTAATCAGAGAAAAAGATAGCTTTTTCTCTTTCCTTTATATATTTCAAGTTTAAGCTCGTGTTTTTATCAGTTATTATTGTAGGTCGCTTAAAGAGATTTGCGCCCACTGACCTCGAATTCTCGTTTGCGATTGCCCCCCAAAGCGCCGGCCAACAAGCGTTTAGTTCTTCATTGATACACGTGGACACCCTACTTACCCACCCCCTTGAGGGTTGGAGACTGGGTAGCTACCACCCACCGGTTCGAAGTTCACGAGAAATTTTATAAAACGGTGCAAGGTCAAGGTGAAATTTATTTCTTCTGTAAAACTTACTTATGTCGCTTGAAAACGTTTGTTATGAAATCTTACAACGTTGATGTCGATATACACCTTGTTTTGTCAAATTACATAAAGTTACGTAAACAAAACGCATGATTCTCCTGTATTTATCATATTACGTGTGATTGGTGAAATGTTTTTTCATAGACACCGTGTATAAAAAAAATCACAAAGCGATTCCCTAATTCAGCGTGTAATCGTGCCGAGTGTCTCATCTGGTTCGCCTGGTGGAAGAATTCAACGTCCACCTGCCGTGGGCCCGCTACTTAGCTTATAAAACTTGTTAAAATGCTTCTGTTCGTCCTTTTGTGCAATGGCCCCACCATAGCCATTAGCGACTAACTGCCAAATATAACTAAAAAAAAACGAAACGTAAGTACATGTACAAATACCTAAGTAACTCAACATTTAAATCACGTTTTTGCATACCACACTTACCCCATCATAATTTGTAAATTGCAAAAACAATTTCTGCAACTTTTTTCAAACAATTGAAGCCAAAGTCCCTAACCTTATCACGTGTACGGTTGGCCAAAATTCTTTGTTGCCTTACTTCATTGACAGAATGAACAAATTTAAACTTTTTAAATCTGTGACTGATTGTACGCGTGAGCACGTGCCGGAGGACAATTTATCAAAGGCCGACGACCTGTGAACTCGGTAACGTCGTCCTGAATTACGGGTTACTGATCTTTCGAAATAATTTGACATTTCTATTTACAACTTTATAGCTCATAATGTTTTGACAAATAGATATCAATACAGTAAGTCTACAACTTCATCGTAGCATGAGAAATAACGGCCCATACAAGTATAATAATTTTAAACAAAATTTAACAACTGTTCAAATTTTACAAGCATATTTAGTTTTTGTTCGTATGTTTAATGCGAAGAAAACATTTATTGTAGGAATTTGAACTTAGTTAAAATTGAATTATTATAAACCGTTGTGTATTTAAGGTTTTTTCTTATAATACCAAGTGATGGGACGAACAAGTCCATGACAGTTGCAGAGCTACTCAGAGGCACTGCCACTGCGCACGTCGCCCTGAGACATAAGTTAGCAAGTCCCATGTGCTTGTAATTTCACCAGCACCCCTTACCCTTCAAAACCGGAACACAGTAATACTTCATTACTTCTTGGCGGCAGAAATAGGTAAGGTGGCAGTACTTCCCTGGACGAACAGTTTCTCGAGGAGATCAGCTGCTATTAAAATTTTACCAATTTTGTTTAAAAAACGACAGATCTATGAAATACACGCACGCATACATAAACTTCACGCCTTTTTTCATCTTGATAGGCAGATACAACAGTCTTCCACTTACAACGGTCCTGACACACATCTTTCGCCTCATCAGCATGCATCAGTGCTTTCAGACATGTTCATTGGCTAAGAATACTCTTGACCTGGCCCTTCTTTAGGATGGCCACAATTTCTACACACACACACACAATGACTACATCTTCTTCCACGCTTCAACGCTCTCTTGTCACACTGTCCCGTAATTTGTCCATCAGAGTCATTCCAGACACACCTCTCAAATACACACATGCCTACAAAAGCTTTTCATGCCCCCAGAAGCTTCGCCCGAGCCAAAATATTTTCACCGGACCATGAATTCATCTAAAAGTTATCAAAATTTGGATTTTCAGATAAAATGTTGACGACTTCTTACTACGACTTCTAATTTACAAACTCCCGATGACAAATGTTAACTTATATGTGCCGCACTTACACTTGCACCACACCTGAGAATGAGTCTGTACTCTGATTTACTTAATTTCTAATTGCCAATGTTACTCCGAATCGCCTCTATGAGTCTTGAGCACAACAAAAAACAAATACAGTACAGTTCTTCAAAGTATTCGTAGATCGGGTAGCCACCCTCTACCCTACCTCTCAAGGGTTGTAAGGGTGCAGGGGGTGGAGATCGCGGCACGTGTAGCGTCGCCACGCAACTGCGTTTGCCTCTTATTGCCGCCCAAGGCATTAAAGCCTTCTGTACGAACCGGAACGTGAATTCCAGAGCTCCGTGACTAACAGCAACAAAATTTCAACAAACTTTGGAAGTTTCTTTACACTTCCTTTCTTTAGAAAAGAGCATTGTGCTCTTTCACAAATTTTAGGAAAGTTAAATTAATTTCATTACGCCTCTCTCCAAATGGGATAGGCAGAAACTACGTACCTATACTTGCTTTATAATATTTTAATGTTGATTTATTCTGAGTATTTTTAACCTGGTCTTTTTGAAAACATCCTCAATCCAATTGAAATATGTATATATGCCGAGGTCAATCTTTCCCCGCATTTATCCGTATTCATTTTAATATACATATCAATTTTCATAGCAGAAATTGCCACAGACGTGCCTTTTTTGACCATTTTTGTAGCTGTAGAGCTTCTTGTGAAAGAGTTCGTCTAGGGAAGTACTGCCACCTTACCTATTTCTGCCGCCAAGCAGCAATGTTAGCATTACTGTCATTCGGTTTTGAATGGTAAGGGTGCTGGTGAAATTACAGGCACATGGGGCTTGTCAGCTCATGTCTCAGGGTGACTGGCGCAGTTGCAGTATCCCTCAGATCTTTGCGATTCAAAGCTCTGAGTGGCCTGCAACTGCTATGAACAGGCGTGTCGCTTAACACCAGGTGCACGACTTGTTCGTCCTACCACTTGATATCATAAAAAAAACTTAAAACTATATAACTCCCTCTCTTTCTGGAGCGTTCCTATGTCCTTTAAGTAACTAATTTCATGATAATTGAACGTCGTCATTGAAATATGATGAAAATATTTGCTACCTCGATCACGCCTTTCCCATGAATCCGTTCATACAACTTTAAATTGCAAATAATAAAGCTTTGATAAGTTATTTAGATGAACTCTATAGTGAAATGAAATGATGTGCTCACATCTATGACAACGCCGATAGCGGTTTGCACAGCAGGCGCTGTATGAAAAGTTCCCGGGTTCTAGTCATGCTAGGACTAATTTGCGAATGGAACTTTTTTGGTCAGAGTGTTCTGTGACTGTGTGTTTGGGTGTATAATACAGGGAATTCCCTGCTTTGAGACCAGGTAATTGGTTGTAGTTGCGCAAATGGATGCGCAAGAGTATTAAGTTTTTTCATTTAAATTGTAAACATTCCTTGTACATTGTGATTTAAAAATAGATCCTTATTGCAATTTGATTACAGTACATAATTGAATATAATTATGAAAACATTGATGTAGTTATTTTTATAAATTACTTCATGGCAATGAGGTTGGTGTAAGAGACTGATAGTAGCTTTAGTTTGTCTTTGAATGACTTGACGACGCATTTTAAATTATTGAGGATTGTGTTAAGAAAGACAGATATCCTTATTATCTATGCGTGATATGTTAAGCCTTTTGGGCGTCATTTCTTCGGAACCATGAACGCTCTTTTTAAATGTGCCTACTTACCTCTTAGTACAACTGTAATTGAGTACGGACGACACGTGGGCGTGATATTCTATTAGCGCAGCTTCTCCAGAGTCAGTTTGTCTTAACTTTTGTAGAACATTACCAAATCCCTTTGGTTCCATACAAATCTATTCTATATACTGCTTATTGCTAAGGTGCTTATCGATTGACAACATCATCACCTTGTAGACGAATGGTGTTATTCAGGCAACATAAAAATACTAGTAAAAAGAAATTCAGTATAAAAAAACGTTCTTTTCCGTAACTTACTACGAATAATGTAGACCCATGTAGTGGAAACATATATGTGAAAATAGACGATAACGTTAGAGCTACGGAGATCACAATATTTGGACATGCTACGAAGCTACGCCGTAGATGGTGGGCGTAGGCTCCCACGCCGTAGTTTAAAGATGGCGTATTACATTATAACGCGTACAATACGAAATAAGATTATTCTAAAAGGAATAATGAGGAAATAAAAATTAATGAACGTGTATTACTGACAGCGATGGAAGCAGCGAAATAGGTTAATCAGGAGCATAGCGGATGGGGATCCATAGTTTCTGCCTACCCCAATGGGAGACAGGCGAGCTTGTGTGTATATGCAGTTCGTATGCAGAAACAGTTTTATATATAAAGCGTGTTAATAGAATTTGGTACATTTCAAATGATTATTATATCAAGTTATCCGGTTGTGTAAATGTTGAATTTGATCACATTCTGGGTTTACTTTTCTTGGATAAAAATATTTTTTATTTTTATTTATTATATTATTTTTTAATTTATTATGTAGGTGTGTAAACGTCGTCATTCCTTCCATAAGGCTTAATTCTCGTCTCCTTTAATCGACAATCATACACAATTACACAAAACTAACTAGAAAATAAAAAATAAAAACAGGTTCGCAATTGTTACTTATGGCAAATGAAACAATTTTTTTTTTTTTTTTTAAATTGTTTTTTTATATTAATATTAGACCTGGTTGATGACTGTACGATCTCAGTCAGCCATGATTATGAGACTTGTAAAGAGCTTGAGACGATGATTTGTTTGAAAAAAATAATATACGCGATGCAGATCTGGAAAAATAGTTTCATTTGCAAAATCAGGTCTCGCTAGTTTCATTTTTTTTATATTGCACAAGTTCGGTCATGTATAAAGTATTACTGTCACCTCAAACATGAGCTGCCTTGGCCTCGGCGGAGCAAAAAGCGAAGAGACTTATGGGCGGCAACTCTTTTGTCTAGGTATTCTGTTATTCATAATACAGGTCCCATGGTCACGGTTGACTCAGTCAAAAGTTAGTCTGTAAAAGGCCCGAAACGTCGGTTTATTTGAAAAAACAAATATATGCGATTTAAATCCGGAAAAATAGTATAATTTCCTATGTATAACAATCGCGAAAACCTATGAACTGGATATTGACTCAATTATTAAAAAATATAGTTTTTAGTTTAAGTTCCATTACGTTTTGCTGTTGTTTTTTCTGAATTCTTTTGTTTTCGAAAATTTTAATAGCAGTAGAGCTCCTTGTGAAAGAGTTTGTCCAGGGAAGTACTGCCATGTTATCTGTTTCAGTCGCCAAACAGTAATGTAGGCATTAATTACTGCGTTCCAGTTTTGAAGGGTAAGGCTGCTGGTGTAGTTATAAGCACATGGGATTAGTCAACTTATGTCTCAGGGCGACGGGCGTAGTGGCAGTGCCCCTCAGATCTATGCGATTTAAAGATCTGAGTGGTACTGCAACTGTTATGGACAAGCGTGTAGCTTACCATCAGACGCACGACTTGTTAGTCCCGTCACTTGATATTATAAAAAAAATTCCGTATTCGCAACACATAGCCCTGACGCCTCCTTACATAACAAGTTACGCGTTTGACATCACCGTGTCAGTTTTGTAACATCTCTCCGGCCTCTGACATAGAAAGCAGAATAAATTACAATATTGAACAGCCTCCACCACGTAGCAACACTTTCTTTTAAGCAAAATTAATATGATTTATTTATTAATTATCAGAGCTAACGTCAAAATATTTTATTTTGATTATGGTTTAGAAATTTTGAAGGTTTATTGCGTATTAAAAAGTTTTTATTAATATATTGTTGTTTATCTAAGATTAATTCTGGAATGCCTTGGAAGTTTTTGAGAAAGGAGGAAGTGTATTTTATTAAACGTAGTTAAGTAAAAAGTAAGGTTTTGGACGGTGTACAATATAAATACATGCTTGTTTTAAAAACTTGCTTTGGGTCTTTTCAAGGTGAGAGTGAATAGGTATTATTCAGGTGTACATGTTCCGTCGTCGACCAAATGGGCACTAATTTTAATGAAAAAAATATACATCCTAAAACTGATTGCACGGAAAGAGTCTCCTCGTAAGTACGTCTCTTCATATTCCCTGTATATGTCTAGCGCAACAATCAGCGAGACCCCGTTTGGAAAATCCTTACACCACGATTGTAAACATGTCCCGAACTATGCTGCTCTCTTTGTTTGATTCCAGATGTATCAATACCTAACTCCATTTCGTTAAAAATGTCGATTACGTTAGTTATATTATGACAAAGGGGGCAGTACGAGCTTGCAAGTCTATGGCTAAGTTGATAGAATAAAAAGAAGAAGAATCTAGTTGATTATAGATCACGTATGCCGAGGACGACCTTTCGAGTTTCCCCTTATTCATTTTTTTATTTTGCTGATTTTAAAAATAATACATATGAGTCCTGTTACAAATTACACGAGTAGGGCTAGCACGATAGGGCGCGACTAGCGCGAGAGCGACATAAAGTGCGAGATACTGCTGTTCTCGCATACAGATCTCGCGCTTCATGTCGCTCTCGCGCAAGTCGCGCACTATCGTGCTAGCCCTAAAGAGTAACTTTTTTTTATAATATCAAGTGACGGGAGGAACAAATCATGCCTCTGATGTTAACCTACACGCCTGTCCATAACGGTTGCAGTTTCGATTTAAAGCTCTGAGTGGCACTGCAACTGTTATGGACAGGCGTAACGCTTAACACCTGGCGCTCATATCCCATTGGTATCATAAAAAAATACACCATGTATTTTGTAAAATATACTCATTAACAATACAAATATTTATATTGATATGAAAGCTTTGTCAACATTAGCTGTACACGTACATGTATAAAAACGAACCGCATCGATTAGCTACGGCCTTTCAGTCGCGGCATTGATCGGAGATTTTGTACACTCAAACAAATGTCAAGAAGAGTAAATGCCAGACTGTTCTTAATGGTTTTATTATGGTTTATTTTAATAGGTAAGGATTAACTTAAATATGTTGCCCTTTAATAAGAAACCTTTGGGTAAAAAGCGAAACTTATCTTTCCTTACAACATCAATGTACTTGACGACCTACGTGATCGAGTGGCGTGCACGCTAGTGATGATATCCCAGGTTCGATACCCGGCCGGATCGTGTAAAAAACAATTTTTTCTATATTGTCTCGGGTCTGTGTTTGTGTTACCGTCGTTGTTTCCGATGTCCATAAAACAAGTGCTTTAGATACTTACTCTCAGATTAGAACAACTTATATGACGTTGCCTAATATCTATTTATTAAAACTTAAACTTTATAATTATTAACATCACAAATACAAGAAATTAAAACTAGCATTATTGTACGAATTAAATTGGGTCCCGCGGTAAAGTGCCCAAGATGCTGGCAGCGTTCTCCCTTTGCATAGCTAATGGGTTCGCCAAGGTAGCCGTACTTGGGCTTCCCAGAAAGTTTATTAATTTTTTGGATAACATTTTGTACAGACGAAGGGCACCGGCTATTTATTTATTCAATGTACGCAATTTTAACGAAATTTTGTATTTTCTTCTCAATCGAATATAATGTGTGAACTTTTTACGTCAAAATGATAATTTTATTTATTTATTAAACACAATCAACAGTCTACAAGCCAATTTTCTACATTAGACTTGTGGTTTAGTCGTAAATAACAGAATATATTATATAAGTTATAGTAAGACAAATAGTAATAGAAATATCTATTAGACATAAATATGTAATAGATCAGAAACAACATCACATAGTTTTGAAAGAGGAAAAAAATACTATAATATTAACCAAAACGCAACGTAAAAAGTTACGTCCATTCATGATAACGATATTTATATTCTTGAGAATTGCTTAATGATAAATAAATAACTGTTTCAAATAGCACAGCTCTATGTAAATTTCCGTCTTACGAAAATTAGGTTCATTCCAAAATTTTATTATAACGATTGCATTTGCTGTTTTAAAGAGGCGGTAGCCCTGTGGGAAACCCGTTTCTCAATTAAATCGAATCCTTCTGGCGGAATGGCTCTATCACTTCAATATCTAAGTTATATTTGTGACATTTCGTAAAAATACTACTAACAATCGGTAAAGAACATCGTAACATCAACATCGTAATAAAATTTATATGTTAACAACCTTTGGGAAACCTAAGAAGTCCGTAACCGCCCTTTAGAAGAGACTCGTGTTCAATTGGTGATGATGATACCTTTGGTACAAGCCTAAATGAATGTTTACATAAATAGCAAAAATAGTAGTCCTCACGGTCGGTATTTAAGTATTTTTCAATGTTAAAATACTTCCAAACTCATACATATGTTTACTAAACTAGGCAATCCTCATTGCCAACAAGTTAAGATTTATTTACAAAACTGCCTTAGTGGCCTCAGAAAGTAGTGCCAATGTCACGACTCTAATTTTCGGCCCCCGACAATGTCACCTAATTGGTTATCTCCATCTCCATATTTGAAAAGCAGCATATGTAACAACTTAACAATGTTAACTGATAAATGTAACATTATGATACGTTATGGAAATAATATTGTTCACGAACTGGCAATTATTTTTGAATATTTAATGTTTTTAATAAATTTTTAATATCTAAATGTATCTTTAATCATTCTTGCGTCTAATTAGAAAATGTTTTTTGCAGGTCAGTTTAAAAGTGTACAGATTCTTTGACGGCCTTGAAAAAATAAAATTGGAGAAGTTTTGCAATGTGACCACCAAAATTAAAAATTTGAATGAATAAAGTGTGACCTTGAAAATATTCAATAATATCAAATTTGAATTAAGACTCCGAAAAAGTAGAGATACCATAATTATTTCGAAAACATCAAATCACTTTCCAAATTCGAATTCCGGGTGTGAAACAGGCGGCAAGTTTTATTTTTAAACGCTGTTATGACCTCGGTTCATGAATGTAGTGCCAATGTCGCAGTAACTGGGTCTATGTCAGGCGTCAGGCGACCGCGCGGCCTTTACGCCGCGAGCAACGCGAGCTGGGAGTCTTACGGCCTTATTTGGTACCACAGGGTCAGGCTTTTTCGTGTACACGTCATTTTCTCAGACAGATACAGTGGCAAAGTAACATATCTTAATGTTAAGAAACTTATATTAGTTGATGCCTATGAGAGCTCCTTAAATGGGTGGGGTCCTAGTTTTTTTTTCTATTTAACGTTTTAGTTCACGTGTCGTCCACGTTATTGTTTAAATATCATATGTTCACTATTTTTCAAAATCCATCTAACTACATTTTTTGGAAGGTTTGTTCCCCTCTCCTGTAAAATTTTAAAAACTACACAAAATATTTTAATAGTAAGACGACGATAGACAAATTTCATTGCTAATAAAATGAAGAAAAAAAACAATGCAAGTCACAAGGCCTTACGCATAGAACAAATGTATAGAATACATGTCCACTGCTTTAGATAAATTTTTCCATCTTTACATAGCTAAATATCTATGTAATAATGCATAAAGGGTTCTAATATAGCTCCATAAATGAATACAACAAGACTAAAACCCTAAAATTGAGGCCACGCTACAGCAAATGTAGGGTATGAATCATGGAAATTATATTTCAAGAACGATTACTAATAATGTTACGAAAAAATTGCATTGTAGTTATTTAACTACTCAATAAAATTTACCTACTGAACGTTGATTTGTAGTCCATAGTTACCACAAAGTTTTCTCTCAGAACTTCCTGTCCGTAGCAAATCTAGAGTTGAGTAAAGATTTGCTTAAATAGAGAGAGACGGGGGAAGAAAAATATGGGTAATCAACCGGCGCGCTGGGTGTCCCGGGATTGACAAACGTGCTGGTAGCAACAGTCGTGAAATACGAAAAAAAAATTTTTTAACATGAACTACGAAATACATGTATCGTAATTTAGCAGCTGTTACAAATTAAGTTCAATGAATAAGCAATTATTCGTGCCAGTTAATAATCGTTCTGTTATTATTTCATTATGTTATTTACTTTTATGGTCCTATTTTGTAATCATATAGGAATACTGACACTTATTCATTTTCGATTACAAAGTATGTCACGTAACTTAAGGCATTGAAGTAGTGCCAACATTACGCATGTGCACAAATATGGAATTCGTCGCAATATGAAATCGAATTTCAATTTAATTAAATAACAATTCTGCTGTTTATTTTTTTTGTACAGTTGATTTATTTCATCAAAATATTTATCGTTGTTTGAAGTACTTATTTTTTTAGATAATATTTATTATACATATAACGGTTACTCCTTCTTTTCAAATTACCACGTTAACTTAAAACATTAAAAAAAGCCTTGCACGATTCCCAATCCATAAAAACCACCAATTAGGCACATTTAAAATTGAGTGCATTCGATATATACACGCAACTATTGGCCCTGAATATAACCTTGCAGCGATCTCTTTCGCTCCCGCTGCAACCCTATAGCACTGTCTCTCTCTAACTCGTAGCTGTCATAATACTACCGGATTCCAAACTGTTGACTAGCCTAACTATTTTATATTGAAGATGACTTTTGACGCCAAATCCAATTAATTTTGCGATAAATAATGTCTCTGATTGGCCTTTCCCGTTTTTCTAATATAAAAAATAAAAAGAAAACATTGTACACAATGTGGTGATACTTAGCACGTTTCAAAACGGCGAAAGACGTTGAATGGTGTAAATTAATAACCTTATTTTTAAATATTATTTCACATTTCCGGTTACTTATAATTCCTTTTTATCTGTATCAGTGAATGAATGAATGAAGTTTTATTTATTTCTCAATTATTTATTTTATTTATTTCTGTATTATTATTATGTATTATTAAAAAAGATATCAATGGCTTTTTAGAATAGCGGCCTGTCTCAATAACACTTAACTCATCAGGAAAATGGTTTATCAAAAAGAACATGCGCAATTGGCGCGTAAAGCGGACAGTGTTGTCACTTAATTATTTTGTTTAAATCTATTTTGTCTGTTTCCCTTACTAAATTCAACACTTGCTTCTCTTTTAAAATTTTATGCGATTGGATAGTTATCGATAATCACATTGAAAAAATAACTTAACGACCGTTTAAGAATACACAATATCTCCAATTCAACAAAAAAATTAAAAGACTACAGACATTCTTAAATCGTTTGAGTAATCAATCAAAAGTAAAACTTAAGGCGACATATTGCAACGCGAGCCCAGATTTTAGGTGAGGTGAAAATTAGAATAGGCGCAGTAAATTTGTGAGAAATGTGAATTTATTAATAACTAATAGAGTTTCAGTTGAAAACCAAAATTTAGTAGGTTCTCTGTAGTATTTAAAGAGAAATATCTCCATAGAAAAATTATATACAAAGTTAGTTATTTTATTCTTAAATAATTTGCTTTAGATTTTTATTTTAGCCTGTTTTCAGGATTTTATACGAACGGATAAAGTACATCTGTCGTGTAATACCATAGCACATTCTTTAGACAACATCCTTAGGTGTATATTATATTTTTAAAACCGTTTAATAGTAAATACCGAAATCAATTTCGATCAACAGTTTTCGCTTCTTCGGTGACTTGCCTTAAACCAAACAAAATAACCAATTCAATGAAAAGGGTTTTTTTTAATATAAAGTGACGAGAGGAAGTTTTGGAGAGGAGAAGAGAGAAGTCTCTTAAATGCAATAGAGAGGAGAAGGGGGGAAATGTTTAAACATTTGTTACGTATTGACGAATTTGCGAAAGTGATCATTGAGGGGAGGATAGAAGGGAAAAGAAAAAAGAGGAAGACCGAGAATGGCGTATAGTGAACAAATAAAAAAGAAGATCAAAGTGAACAGCTATAAAGAGGTCAAAGAACTGGCTATGAATCGTGAGGACTGGAGAAGGCTACACCGACAAGAGTCTAGCTCTTAAATAAGATGATAATTAAAGTGACGGGACGCACAAGTAGTGCGCCTGATGGTAAGCTACAACCCTTGTGTCACTTACCACCCCTCATTGAAGAATGGCATAAATGAAGTTAGGTCAAAAATGTTTATTGCTCCATTGGATACAGAAAAATATAACCTACATCCTCTTCAATTGTTTTAACTCTATCGATTAATATTGTCGACAACGTCTCTTAGCCATTCTTCCATGAGGGTGTGCTACTTGGTATCATAAAAAAACCGAATTGGTCCATGCAAATTAATGAACATGGTTTTATATTGCATTTAAGCATCATTAATATACCTAAATAAAATAATGTAGAGCGATGTCGCAACTCAGGCTTGCATTGCGATTATTTGCCGCGTCAGTGATGCAACTGCAAGCGCCCAATTGTGCCTTGTGTTGCATCATGTGCACTTTTCACATGATATGACTTACTATATATGAAATGAGCACAATGCTCGTTTAATCAATTCCTAGCTTTTATATTACCTAAATTAACCTTATCTATCGAGTTCTTAAGTTTTCGCGGCAATTTTTTCCGCGTGTATTGGCTTTATCAAATAAACTAATGGTTTATAGGTAGTATGGTCTGGGCTAATACAACCATGGGACTTGTAAAAGGAACTAAATGTTTTTTTTTATGTTATTCATACAATTAGATATACTTAAAACAGTGTTTTATATACTAAAGTAAGTCCAAATACTGCTCTGTCGTGTCAAACCAAAACAATGTAATATCAAAAACAGCATTACAAGAAAAAGCTGTGTTAAGGTTTTTTGTATTATTTGAGATTAATTACATAAAAAAAAAATACTTTTGACTTATTTAGATATTAAACCCGATTCTTGTTGTTATGAAATTACAAAACACTGTATTGAGCCTTACAGTGTTTTAGTTTGACACGATAGTGCTAAGTCATCGAAAACCCTTGAGCATTTAGAATAAAGAATTATGTTTGTGTGACTTTAGATCCGAAAAATAGTTCAATTCACCTTACCTTTCTAACTTAACACTCTCTTCTGATGTTAAGCGATGGTGTGCCCGACGAAAATATAATAAATTTAGTTAATTAATGAAAAGGAAATTATAAACAAAACAAATAATACAGTAAGTTTTTTTTTATCGAAAACTTGGAGAGAAGCTGACATTATGTTAGACAATATGTGTTTTAGCTTTTGGAAAACACAGACACTGTCAGTGTATTTTCTGTGCGCATCAGAAACGATGAATCGCCTAGTGCATGTGGATCGTTAGTCAACGGCGTAAGGGTGGATAGTTTCGGACTTTCTACTTTCGAAGAAGAAAGGGTGATGGCAATTTAGTTTCTAAAAGCTCTTACACACACATGCAATATTGAGGTCCGACTAATTATATAAATATTCAACGCATAATATAAAAACATTTAGCAAAACATGTTATTATAAAATAATATTGAAATTATGTTTTTTTTAAATACGCAACGAATTTTTCATTAAAAATAACAAATCTAATAAATTTTCGACATTTTTTTTTATTTGTTGTGTAAGTAAAACAAAACCTTATAACTAACTACAATCTAGCCATTTTACAAGTTTAGTAAGCAATTCTAATTTAACATAATTTCCTAAAGTAAAAGTAACTTACGACATAACACTAAATAAATATGAATTTTGTTTTCATTCGTCTAGGTTTTCGTATGGTATGATGGTAGTGTGTTTTTAGTTCTCAGAATCTGCGTGCGTAAGTTTTGCTTAAAAACTAATTCGCATATAATAACATTATTATATACATATAATAACATTATCATATACCGGCTTTTACGTTAACTCAATGCCCAAATATGTTCGCAATGAACGTGCCATACACGTTTGAAAACACTTCAGAATATTTAGAAAAAGATACCTATTCGTACTACTCATACTGCCCTCCTAGCCATATTTGGCATATACAGTTTTGTTTTACTGTTAAAAATGCCCATTACGCTGATTTAGCTATATTAACTTGTATTGCTACTGATTGTCACGTCACTTGCCGCATTCACATAATGCGGGGTATTACATTTTAGGAGTGAGGATTAATAGGAATAAAATAAGAACAGGCGGAGAAAATTTAACACAGATCCGACGTCGACAAGCACCCGATGGCGACAGACGGGGCAGCGGAAGGCGCGAAGGGTCGTTAAGGCGCTGAGTATTTTTTTAAATTTAGGGATAAATGTGAGTTTATGAACTACAGGGTTCCAGTTGAAAATCTAAATTTAGCAGGATCCCTGTAGTACTTAAAGAGAAATATCTCTGTGTAAACGTTACGTGCAAAGGTAGAAAAGTTATGCGATCGAAATCTAATTATATTCAAACTTTCAAGTGACATAATTCTGCTTATAATATGACGAATTTTTATTATACGACGTATTTTTCATTTTATATCATTATTTGATAAATGACAATTCTAATTAATAATGGAAACCTCGGCCTACCTCTGCTCTTGTTGTTATCCCCAATAAAGGGCTCATATGTGTCGCATTATTTTAATTTTAAAACATGTATGTACCATATGAACGCTGTAAATATATTGAGTATTGAAATTTTAAACTTTTGTTTTAGCCTGCTTTCAAAATTTTATATGATCAGGCGAAGTACATCCTACCGTGTAACAAATTAGCACATTCTTTAGAGAATATCCTTAGGTATATCGCTTATATTTGTAAGACCGTTTAAATACCTAAATAATTTCATAATATTTAATAAATAATTTCATAATAATTTATTAATAATTTCCGCTTGTGTGACTTGCCTTAAACGTTTAAAGGTACGAAAAATTTCAAACAATTACATATTAATCGACTACTTCCTGTTTTCTAAACCGATTAAACTCCTTCCTATTTCGAAATATTCAATACACAGTCACCTTGCTCGCGTGTCTTTAACAACACGTATCAGTGACAGTTTTTGATACACGCATCGCATATTACGAATGCGATTGATCACCGACACAAGGTTACTGATACGTATTGATGAATGCTTTATGCGGTCTTGCTCGTTTGTTTTTGTCTCTTTTTAACTTTACGAGAACCTTATTTACTTTACATAAGCGCGGATTTCCATTTCCTTTCACGCTAAGTGTAACACAATATGTTTTTTGTTTATAAATTTATAGCACATCTTTATAGCGTGGGGTCGGGAGCTAGTGTGGGACGCCATATGCGTCGATACTTTGGCTTCTTAGTGTGCCGCTTCTCTACGAAGGTTGGCGACCATTATGGCTATTCTAATTTTTGAAGCTGCTGCACGAAAGAGAGAACGTGTGCTAAGGAACGAGTCTTTCAGATTCTTCAACCACAAGCTTTCCTTGTATTTTTCCCTGCATTATTAGTTGAAGAATCTGGTATCTATTGCCCCTTATTACATGACCAAAATACTGCAGCGTCCTTTCCTTTACAGTTCTGAGTGTTTCCAACTTTTTCCCTTTCGACGAAGAACCTCAACAGTGATCTTTTTGTACCCACGATATGCCAAGTATACGTATGCTTCTACAGACCTCTGTAGAACCGCATCCCAAAGGACTCCAGTTTTGAGCATAATGCTGGAGTCAAGGTCCAATAGTCCATACCAAAAAGCAAGATACTGAAGACATAACAGCGGACCAAACGCATACGAAGTTTAAGGTTGAACCAAAACAAAATATTTTTCATTTTCATTAAGGCACTTGGTGTCTGTGCAGTAAGATTAGCTGCTTATTCACAAGCTTCAGAATTGAAATCCTAGGTTCATGACGTCCCTGTCCCCTTTCTTCTATAAAACGACATTTAACAATTTAATACACTGATCGGGAGATTTAGAGGTTGGATTTTTGGTTGTAGACATGTCCTTACAAAGGGTGAAACCTGTCAGTATTTTTGCAGATTCAATATTATTATTTTGACTTGGCCATACTAGTGTTTGAGCTTTTAATTTTAGCTTACAAACTAAACGAAATTACACAACTTTTAAACACAGACATTTTCTTCTTCAAATGTCAGTATCACTCCTGAATAAGATACATTTTAATTACATACAACATCTTGCTGAAATAAAAAAAAATGCTTCATTTATACAAGTTAAGTATATGTCGTATTTGGCACAGACTGTTGCGGAGTTTAGTAATTTTTGACGTAATACAGCGCAAGCGCAGGTAAATGTTGCAACAACGGAAAACCGACAAGGCCACGGACAATGCACCCTCACCAATCGTAAATTGTACTAAGAACAATGTCAACTTTAATTTTTAAGTTTATTGAATGACACGGTATTTAACCACCAGGATGTTCAATTATATTTGTGAAATTACTCCTCTAGTATGTTATAGTTAATACAAAGATCGAATGCTTAGAAAAAACTCCTTTGATCCGGCTGGATTCGAACCAATGTCTTCCAGCAAACCGTGTCAGACGCCGTTAAAAAGGCGCCGAAGAAAGTCGTTAAAAACCAAAAACAAAGATGTTCGTGTTGCATAACAAACCTTCTTAGTTGGCAAAGCTTCTGCCACTGTTTGCTGGAAGACATTGGTTCGAATCCAACCGGATCGAAGAATTTTTTCTTTTCAGAAGGAATTATAAGATACTATTGGAGTAATTCCACAAAAATAGTTGAATACCATGGTGGTCAAACATTATGACATTCAATAACTTAAAAAAGGTAATTAGTCTTACGTTTAATTATTTTGACATTATTATTGTCTTAAAATGTCCATACACATTACATACATGTAGTATACATATAAATACATGATACACCGACCTTGGTACCTGCGCGGGCGGCCCTCGAATCAATTTATTTAAACTTAACCCACTGATCATGACACACTTTGCCGATTACGAGTGCGTGCGCGCACCACGGTCCGAACAGCCCGGCCCACCGCGGCGGTGGCAGCGCCTGCGCACACATGATTCGATTTTTGGCGTTCGATATGAATCAGTGAGTAATGTGTCTTAATTATAAATTTAATCAAATAATTTGTTTCTGCCTTATCGCTGTTATTTGATAATGAAGAAAGTTATTAAGGTTAAATCCAATTAGTTACTAAGATGCAGTAACATGGTCAAAATACTATTGTAATACTAAATTATATTAAATTGTATATAATAAACTATTGGTTCTCGAATATCGTGATGACGGCAAAAAGTCGTTATGAAATGAAAAATAAAAAAGAAAGATCTTGCACATACAAAAATTAGTAAGTAGTTGGCTCGTTCGTTACATAGCTTAATTTTTTTTACAATGACAAATGACGAGACGAATAAGTCGTGCGCTTAATGGTAAGCGACACGCCTGTCCATAACAGATGCATTGCCACTGACAGCTTTAAAGATCTGAGGGTCACTGCCACTGCGCCCGTCTCCCTGAGACATAGGTTGATAAGTCTCATGTGCCTGTAATTTCAACAGCACCATTACCCTTCAAAACTAAGTAAGGTGGCAGTCTGGACGAGCTCTTTCACAAGGAGTTCTACTGCTACCAAGAACGAGCCACTTGGGAGGGAGTCAGCTGGATCGAATAAATTTCTGTTTGTGTTGGATTTTTGTAGTAATAATTATAGCAAAATAATATTATTGTGGCCAAATGACAAAATCCAGCTTTCGGAGGCTTCGATTCGTAATAGGTATATCTTGTTTTTTTGAAGACAGGAAATCATGGACAATTCAAAGAGTTACGAAATTGCAAATTTTTGCAAATTTGCACGGTGTATCTCTGCCAATTTTTATTGGAACCAATTTGGGAAATTACGTTTTTTAGTTGTGGTCTGAGTGTTCTGGGTAGTGCCCCGGAGTGGATTCCGTTGCTCTGGTACTCATTAGGAGTGCAGAAAGTTCCCTGGTTTGAGACCAGGTGTAAAAATTACCTTACTTATTTCTGCCGCCAAGCAGTAACAAGTGAACATTACTGTGTTTCGGTTTTGAAGGGTAAAGGTGCTGGTGAAATTACAGGCACATGGGACTTGGCAACTTATGTCTCAAGGTGACAGACGCAGTGGCAGTGTCCTTCAGATCTTTGCGATTTGAAACTTTGAGTGGAACTGCAACTGTTATGGACAGGTGTGTCACTTACCATCAGGTGCACGACTTGTTCGTCCTGTCACTTGGCGTCATAAAAAAAATTCAAAATTAAAAACTATGAAAGGACATCTCCCTAAAATTATATTTTGTTTACGACTCAGTTATCTTAAAAAATGTTAAAAGATAGTACGATAGTAACAGCGTTGCGCATTACTTCCGATTCCTGTAAGTTCCGAATCCGAGATCTGTTCGAAATGTCACAGGGAGCATTTTATCTGTAGGTGTACAAGCGATATTCGTATTTAGTGCACAAGTGACACCCGGAACGGGTCCGAGTTTTCTAGATTTGTATAATCTCGGACTTGGAACGAATACGGATGCTCTGCGCAAGCACGCTCGTATCTTATCGTATGCATTTGAAGTGACGCTCACTGTGCTGCCGCCCCGGGGTGAGCGCAGTACGTACATTTTAAAATAATTCTAAGGTAAGTATAAGTACACAACCTGAGAAAGGGCGGTGGCAGTCCAGTGGCTAAACAGTAGCTTTTACTTTCTAAGTTACGTACATTTATGAATGTCATGTCGCAATACCGGAAAGGACTTGTGCCTAGCAGTGGGATTTATAACAAACTGATGATGATGATGATAATAATAACAGTATTTTTAAAATATATTACAATAAATCAAAAACACGTTTTCTACATAATATACATTTTCCATTCTATTTTTTCTTGTTGATAAATGGGGCCGCGGCTTCACATGTACTAAATAAATTAAAGAAGCTACCACACACGTCAGTCACATCTATTTCCCAATGGTGTAGATAAAGACCATGGACGCTCGCTCTCGTTTACTTCTTTTTATGGTAGCATATTTTAAACAAAGTCTAAAATATTTCAAATCAATTGAATGTAACCTTTATTAAACCAGAGAAACTATTACAAGGTATAAAGTAAATACAAGTAAACAGAACAAGATATAGATTTTTTAACAATCACAAGATATAAAGTAAGACGCTCTTGCGTGTGTTTGGTGGTATGAGTTAAGTGCGATACACACAGAGAACGGACGCGGGTCGGGCTCGGGTCGGGCTCGGGTCGGGCTCGGGTCGGGTCGGACGACAATATACTGAGTGTTGTGTGTTGTCGTATCAGTTGTGAAAGAGTTCGTCCAGGGTAAAACTGTATTGTGAGCATTACTGTGTTCCGGTTCTGAAGGGTAAGGGTGCTGGTAAAATTACAGGCACATGGGACTTGTCAACTTATGTCTCAGGGTGATGTGCCTAGTGGCAGTGTCCCTCAGATCTATATGATTAAAGCTTTGAGTGGCACTGCAACTGTTATGGACAGACGTGTAGCTTACTATTAGGCGCACGACTTGTTCGTCCCGTCATTTGATTTTATAAAATAAACCGCCGCGGACCCGACCCGACCCGCGCCCGACCCGCATCCGCTCTCTGTGTGATTCACTCTTTAGTGATGCAATGACGCATTTTATCAAGAAATAAGAAATAGGTCATTAACAGTTATTATATGCGCGTCTCTACCCAATTCAACGCCTTGGAGCGACCTAGGTTTGCCTGGCATAATAAATATCTATTTTTATATTAACACAATTTGCGTTGTGGCGTATAATGTGCAAACAATGTGAATCTGGGGTAACTACAATGGTTTTTCTTAGATATAGAGTTCATCATGACAAATCCATTATATCCATTCCAATCTGAATGTGGATTGGTGGCTTCAGACGTTTTCCAAGGGTTCTGAACCTTCTTCAATATGCAGGTCTAAGTTGGCAGATTTTAGTAGCAGTAGACCTCCTTGTGAAAGAGTTCATCTAGGGAAGTACAGCCACCTTACCTATTTCTGCCGCCAAGCACTACTGTGATCATTACTGCGTTCCGGTTTTGAAGGGTGCTGGTGAAATTACAGGCACATGGGACTTGTCAACTTACGTCTCAGGGTGCAGTTTCAGTGCCCCTCAGATCTTTGTGATTTAAAGCTCTGAGTGGCACTGCAACTGTTATGGACAGGCGTGTCACTTACCACCAGGCCCACGACGTTCGTACTGTTATTTGGTATTATAAAAAAAACAATTAGCGTAAGGTAATAAAGCTATTAAACAATTACAAATGTACGTAACTTATAAATTAAAGTCATAGATACATGCCACCAGTGAGATTCGAACCATCAACCTCTCAAATGAGGGTCAACCATTATCCCACAGAGCTACCAGTGCTCTGGTAACTAATAAATATAAATTAATGTATAAGCAAAGTCTAGAATGAAAATTCCATTTTCGAGGCTTGCTTATTACTTAGCATGCGCTTCTATTCTATCATGCAATTCTAGTCTATGAAAAGGCAGACCGACTTACCGTAACCATCAAATGTACCTTTTTATATACTTATACTATATAAGAATTTAAAAAACGCTTCAAACTCTGAAGGCGGAAAGAACGGGCGACAACAAGGCCAGCCGCAAGGTCTTTCGAACAGATCTATATACACCCATTGTCAATATACACTGTATTTGTAAAGCGATAAAGTCTTTAATTGCAGATTAATGCAGCTACGTAAATTATTAAATAATAAATATAGGTTTTATTCACAAGGAAATAGAGTTCTTAATTGTGGGTACAGTGCAACAATGCAAGTTTTCAGTAATGGTAGAGGATCAAGGTTTTGAGGTACTGCAAAGGTCGACTTTGAATAGTTTGGTATTGTATTTGGATTTAGTTGATGTGTGAGAACATTGTCTATGGTATGGCTTGCTTCATGGTTTTAGAAGCCATAATTCTCCATGCCATGCATCTCTTGTTTGTCTATGCCAATCATGACAGTCGCAAATCTACAATGATTGTAATTTGACGGCCTCGGAGGCACAGCGGTTAGTGCTGTAAACGCTTAATGAAGTCCCGGGTTCGATTCTCGATAAGATCAATTTAAGAAACATATTTTCATAAATTGGTTTTAGTCTGCGTATTTTAGATAGTGCCTCGGAGCGAGTTTCATTGTTTTGGTACAGGGAATTTTGAGATATTATTATTAACTAATAATAATAATAATGTTTCTCGGGTGACGTGGACTCACAAAGATAACTACAAATTACACCCAAACTCACGAGAAAAATAAATGTAGGCCATCCAAATATTTCACCTCGGCACTGGAATGGAACCCGGGACCTCTGCGTGGCAGTCCGGCTTGGTAACCGTTGGGCCACCGAGGTAGTTGTGTAATGTAATATGTAAATATCTATTATTTGCGTTTACGACCTTTAAATAAAATTTAAAAAAAACTTATTATTTATTAATTAACTGTTTACCCGCCTAATAAGTTTTGTTTAACAGAATAACTTCACTTAAGTAAGCAAATTCGCACAATGTCAAACACATAATCAGTAAGCACACATGAAAAGGCGCAAACAGCGCGTGACGAAGTAGGTCACGGATACCCGAATGTTCGACCCAATTAATGATAGAATAGAGTGACAAATGATTGTCGTGAAGCGCCCTTGTCAAAGCTATCACTTGCCGCTGTTGCATGATTCATTTCACGTATGTATTTGTTCTGAATTTCGAGGTTTATTAAAAGGTGTTTTTTTAAGGAAAAGCACGTGTTTATGAAGTATAAATAAGAAAGTAAAAAAATAAAAATGTCGTAAGAACAATGTACCTACTTTATAACGCTTGTTTAAAATATTTACATACCTTTGATTAAAAAAAAACTCATTATATATATCTCAAAAATAAAATAAAAACAATGTATACGCAAATTACACACTTGATATAACAAACAAATCATATAACACACTTTGTTTCTTTATAATAATAGAGGTTACGCATACCTTTGCAAATAATTAAATTCATAATGGTACCGTAAACTGATTACGTTGAAGAAAAGTAAAGAAAGTCGTGTTTGTCTTACGCAAAGTACGTCTTTGTTCCCTAAAATTGTCCCACGAATGTTACTTTTGATAAATATCTGTCGTCTACTTGACACACTGAAATTATAATGTTTTTATGATGACGCACTCACCATCATTAGTTCTTGACCATAATCAAACACTGATAGGCAATATTATATATTATTATCATTATAAAAATAATATACATCTTTGTAACCTTAATGGTTCTTACTGGACCTTAATGGACTACCGTCAGTTCTCGTCGACCAATGGCGTTTAAGGGCTAGATCATATTTTTACTACTAACAGAAGGTTTTCACGAAATAAAGGACGGGTTAAACTCTGCGCTTGTAAGCAAAACTGTTTTAACTTTACTGATGTTAATTTCGCTAACTGTTGCAATAACGGTCTAATGATAAGTGTAACTTGTGACGCTATGGATTTGTTTGGCCTCTACTCAGCACTCAGAGATCATTTGTAACCTATTAGCAATTGTAATTCTCACGGAAAATTACTATTCTTCCGACGCGTTACTCTTTTTGTTGTTGACGTTGTGCAAACACCGTCCACCATTGCTGACTGGCATGCGTTTGTTGGTTTAGTTTAGATTTACTTGTTTATATAGTTCGACTACTTAGTATTTTATATCCGTTCTTACACAGGTTTCAAAAATGAGTATATGAATATAACTTCTCGATAGAACGTGTTTAAAGCGAGCTTCAGTTCCAAACGTCAAGTGCGCAGCCGAAAATACCATGCCATAGCATGAAAAGTATTCCTGATACTAGTTATTACAGTTGGCTGGAGAGAGAAACTATATTACCGAATGCATTCTTTACGTCATATAAGTATAGAAAATGAAACCATGTAAAAAAATCTAAATGGCGTGTATTGTTTTTTCAAACAAACGAACATTTCGGGTTGAGTTTCCTATAAGAGCTTATCGTACCCTTGGTATCAAAGAAAATCAATGAAGAAAGAAAGAAAAAAAGGATGTGTGAAATTTTATAACTCCCCTATTTATGCATACAAATGCTATGAACTGATTTTGTTCCTTTCTTCTTAAAAACATTGAAATCTTTAAACCTTTCTCCTAAAAAGTTATCATTTTGCAATTCTTCGGGGGTAGTGCAATTACGCGTAACTAGCATTTGATTATGAGTCTCCATTTCAATAATTTAGTGGCCAAATCAAAACCGCGTTAATGTCGTGGCAACCAAATTAGAGGGATTTACGGGAATCTATTGTTATGAGTCCGTAGACAACATAAATTAATGTTTACTGTGCAAAAATGAAAGTTGTAACCATTGGACTAACAAAATAATAACGTACCCTTACTATAAAAATACTCAGAACAAATTGAAAAAATTCAAGCTAAATTCCTTAAGTCGATAAATTATAAAATATTTAGAAAAATTACGTCATACGAGGGTTTCCTATCTAAGTTTGGAATGCTAACACTTCACAATAGACGAATGCTTCTTCAATCTGTAACACTCCATAGACTTTGTCACAATTTCATTGATTGCCCGGATCTTGTGCAACATATTAGATATAATGTACCAATGAGAGTTTATCGACGGCGAGTGCGCTCCTACTCGTTGTTTAAAACGGCGACCTGCAGAACAAATGCTGGCAAGCGAGTTCCTCTACGTCGTATTCTTTCTCATTACAATGATTTGTTTAGCAATATTGACATATCCATTTGCCTGCTTCTAAATTTAAAAAAGCTATTATTGATGCCCTGAGCTAATTTCTTATTTACCTTTTATTTGTTTTAGTTTATTTAGCCCTACCCATCACACACGACAATTTTAATTTTAATTCTAATAGTAACTTGTGGATAATGCTGTTGATTGTACCTGTGTTAGAAATATTTAACTCTGATAGTAAACATTTCATGTACAATTGTTTGTTATCCCTGAAAATAAATAAATAAATAAAACGTTAAAACCTTCTCCTGTAAAAATTTGGTTTGGGCAGATACGCGCCTTCGCACTACCCATGACGAAATGTGGCCTTATTACCCTACTGGTGATATACAGGTATAGTGCTGCCGTCGTTATTTGCAGTACAGCTCCTTATAAAAGAGTTCGTCCGAGGAAATACTGCCTTACCTATTTCTGCCCCCAAACCGTAATATAAGCATTACTGCGTTCCGGTTTGGAAGGGTAAGTTTGTTGGTGAAATTACAGACACATGGACTTGTGACTCAGGATGCGCAGTTCTTTGCGATTTAAAGCTCTGAGTGGCACTGCAACTGTTACGGACAGGCGTGTCGCTTACCACCAGGCCCATAACTTGTTCGTCCCGTCACTTATTACCTTAAAAAAAGTTGGAAGAGTGCATGTGACTAAAAGTCTCAACCTATAAAATTGAAAAATAATTCTTTTATCTTGCGGTGACTTCATAAAAAGTATATTGTAATAATAACTTCGGAAAAAATGTAAATACTGACAGACCGACCTTGTTTCACTGATCGCAACATTAATATAACAAAATTAAAAAAGAAATCACATGCGCCTTTCAAATAACGGCGGCTATGTAGTGCAGAATATTTAAAATATAATAAAATTATTAGTTATTAAAATACACATCAATAGAACTTAAATATCTCCTAATCACCTGATTCACAAGTGACTATCAGAACCTGTAATCGCAAAATCAAAAACATACTATCACTTCCGTGTTGAATGCTATGTACCATTTGTCCAAAATTGGCGGCCAAAATATTTTGGTAGGAAGTCCATATCAAATACGTATCTAGTTAGGAAGGGCTCTATCAAAGTAGGCCAAGGTTGCCGCAACCGTGGATGCGCCATCTTACGACCAGTGTATGTCGATCCCTAAGTAGTACATGAATGCTATTACGAGTATAGTAACAAAGCTAAATCTTTTTTAAACTTCTTCTTACAGTTGATTTTATAATCTGTATGTTTCTATATTAATAAGTACTTACATTAGAGTCAAGTAATGTTAAAAATAACAATTTTATTGCTCACTAGCAATTCTTATGAATATTTCTAAGATTTCCAGTAAAAAAAATAATGAAAAAATCTCCTAAGTTTTTTTATGTTTAACCCGACTAGGAATTTAAAATCGGCTGCAAAAAGTATATTTATTAAAAAAAAATTAATAGTAGGCCTGATATTAGTACCAAACTAGTAAGCAATCATTGGGCATCACTTCTGGAGTTCAACGTGAAATGGGCACGCACGACGAGACCCGAATGGTGACGAAGTTTGCCGAACGATAAAATTGTGAATATTTGGCGCTAGCCGCGATGTTGTTTGGTGGCCAAGGTCGGGCTCAATCCACCTGAAAAGGTGGTACACACCCTCTGTAACAGAGAAATACTTTTTGTTTGACACGACGTGAAGAGACGAAAATGTCGAGCGCCTGGTGATAGACTACACGTTTGACCATAGCGGTTGCAGTGAGCTGGGGTCATCCTTTTTTTTTTACGGGAGTAAATCTTTATACATGATATCTGATATGATATACCTGAGTCTCCCTGAGCCCAGGGAGACTCAGGGGTTATGTGGGGACTCTCCCTTCAGGCTGGATGGCCTACCCCACTAAAACCCCCCGGGTTTACCTCCTGCCGGTTCAGTCGGCGCCATGGGGTCGGTGCACATTCACCACGACGCCACCCGGCCGCCCTAGCTTGCGCCAGGGTTCCCGCGCCAATGGAGGGGCAGGTCAGTTGTCCTCTGACCCTCCCCCCAGACGAGTGAGGCCGTGCAATGCAGGCTCCGGAGTCCTTGTCCAGAACCCGCTGGCCTTACTAGGGGATCAGGCGAGCAGCGACCTGCCTTCGCCGTTTCCCCGTACGTCTGCGCCGAAGCGGGTGCGCGTCCGCCGCGTCCTCGCACACCCGCTCCGCCTCCAGCCTCCTTTTGGGACATAACCTCTCCGCAAAAGGAGGCCACCCAAGCCTCTCAGGACTCCTCGTTACCGAGCATGGCGGCAACCACGCCCGGCGAGCTGAGGTCATCCTGAGGCATAAGTTGATAAATCTCATGTGCCTGTAATTTTCAAAACCGAAACGCAGTAATGCTGGCAATATTTCTATAGGCGGATTCTTCTACAAGGTACTCTAACGTTATTTAAGTGCAGCTCAAGATGTGAACTTCAGTTCAGTACCGAAGATACGTTGTCCTTGGTTAATTCTACTACCTACAGTTGGGATATTGACGACATTTCAAAGAAATAAAAAACTAACTTTTCGCGAAGCAATAATTATTATAAATTACAAACGGTCATATTATCACATGGCATTGTATTTTTACTTTTTTTTATCATGAAAATGAAAAGTACGACGAAACTCGTGGCTTTTTATCAGTTCACATGATTGTGATGATATTCCCCGGCCTTCATTTGTCGATATACAATGTCTTGTTACGTATTACGTCTGTCTGACTCTCTATATCTAAGAATAATGAGTAAAAACATTTTATCCATAAGTATTATATAATAATTACTTTCATGAAAATAATAACAAGGAATCTTCATTGTTTTTAACATCGAATTCTGTTTACTTTTTTTTTATTACAATTTATGTTACGTGTTTGTCTAGTAAATATATTTAGACCGTTATTGTAATAGCTAGCAAAATTCTAATTCAATATGTTTTTTTTTCACAGGTAAGTCAATTACAACTGAAGTCATATTTAATAAACACTACGATATCGTAAGGAATATTCTCCTAAGAGGAATGTATAAGAAAAACTATAGTAGCCATGGACCTCCTTGTGAAAGCGTTTGTCTAGGGAAGTACTGCCACCTTACAAATTTCTGTCGCCAAGCAGTAATGTGAACACTACTGTGTTCCGGTTTTGAAGGGTAAGAATGCAGGTGATGGAGGGATGATTTGCAAAAGGCTGCTGGCAGAAGATGGGTGCGATAAGCGAAATGGCTCACATTTGCTATGGCCTATGCTGGTGAAATTACAGGCACGTCGGAGTTGTCAACTTATAAAAATAAAAAAATAAAATAGAATGTATTAAATTAACTTAATCTAGGTTACATATACTGTTGCTAATGAACTTCTTTTAAGTATGAAAATACTTGTATCAGAAGCCACCGCTCTTCCAATCTGGTACAGTTATTACTTAGATTAAGTGCTGATTTTATTATATTATAGAATTAAAGCTCTGAGTTGGGCACCAGTCACACGACTTGTTTGTCCGGTCATTTGGTATTATTAAAAAAAAACTCTTGGCATCGTTTTTGGCAAAATTACAATTATTTACATTTATCATTTACAATATTTACTTTACAATATCATAAGTAGAAATATCTCGAAGGAGCTAAACGGACCTTTCCGCATTTTTGCGTCCAATTACTCAGAAGGTATTTAATAAATAACTCACCTTTGACGTAAAGTTTCACTATAGTTTTTAACCTCGTAAATCTTAAATTTTAAATATCAATACTAATTTCGCCACAGAAGTATATTATATATCCATTAAGAACATTGAATTCGTAACATCGTAAAAACTTTTTCGTTCCTTCTTACCTTACATAAACATTAATGTTTATAACTAGGTTTTATTAAAAAAAAACTTTTCTTCTTAAATGGACTGCGCCTAGGTAAGAATGTAAATTTATTTACAATAATATCGTAGAGACACTCTGGGGCGCTGTATGTAAATTGACCTAATAGCATGCTTCTGGAGGACAACCATTGTATGAATGTCTTTGGCATATCCCCAAAACAAAACGCCAAATATTATCAAACTGTGAAATATGTTGTTCATTTGATAAAAATAAATATAGGTCAATAAGAAGCATAACAAAAATAAATCTCAAAACATGTACGTAACAATTTTATAAGATATTAAAACGAAATCGCACAATCCAGAACAAGTTTAAAAACATCAGAACATTGTTTTTGACAAAATTAAAAAGCGATAAAGTGGTGTGATGCTATTTACCGTACCGGGCCATTTTACGACATCCATTTTATGAATTTTACGGCGTCGTAAAATTCCCTTGAAAGAGTAAACAGTTTGTTTCGAATTCTTTGTTATTAACCCTTTACTGCTGCAAATTACTACAACAGACAGTTGCATTGTTTTTGCCACGGTGTGTGTGTATTTGAACTTTCTTTTTAAATGCAACTATTGTGGCGGTATACTATTTATTACGTGTTTCTTTAAAACTGTTTTTAACAATGTGTTTTATTTTAATATAATGCATTATTCACAAAAAGTACCTCTGAGAAATGTGTTAAAATAACGAACGCAGTGGCAAATTCTTGTTTACTACTTTTTCCATCATCATCTCATTCAATGTTAAAGAACGACGTGCCGACTATGTTACGCGTTTGTCTAATAGACGTCTATTCGCTCTAGCGTTGTATAGCCCTAAATTTAAGCTTTCGGGAAACACAGATACTGGCATTATATTCTAGTCCTTTGTCATACGCATCAGTAATGGTTTAAGTCCTTGTGAAAGAGTTCATATTAATTAAATTTTTATTGAATTGATATTCAATTATTTTTTGTGAAATTACTCCACTAGTTTGTTATAATTATTAATACAAAGATCGAACACTCAGAAAAAACACTCAGAAAAAATTCCTTCGATCCGGTCGGATTCGAACCGACGTCTTCTTGCATACCGTGCCAGACGCTATACCAACTAAGCCACGGAACGAACCAACGGACCTCATGAATTTTTCTATGTGCTTGCGTCGTGTCTTTGTACTTGGTCTTTCGAACGACTTTTTAGTCGTAGCGCCATCTATGAGAAATCTATTACAGATTTATCACCCAGTTAGTACCTTTACAGCTACCAGTCCTGGAATTTTTTTTAGCCCTTGAAATTTTGGTAGAAAAGAAAACTTGTCGGGATTATTTTTTAATCTTTACTTGTAGATAATATTGACTACATATATGTATCTATTACCTATATAACTATATGCTACCTCCAAGCTTGCTTGTTCTTCTTCCAAAGAGACTTTTGCCTAAAAAATTAGGATTTTTTGTAAATTTCCTTAATTCAAAAACAAACACTGAAACGCTGTCTTATACGATGTGGCCGCATTTTTCTTTCGATTTGTTCCTCGTCCATGTTTTCCATTTTTCCGTAATTAAAGCAAATGTTATTTGGGATGGGAACCGGTAACCGATAGGAAGGAATTTCGAAATGAATAACGCACGTTCTTGTAGGTTGAAAGCTATATTCCGACTCTGCTTATTCAGCCGCTAGTAAGTACCTTTTTCTATAGCCCATGTACCCACGTATTATTAACACCAACAAAATTATCAGCTTAATTTTCAGTTAACTGGGTATTAAACCAATGACACAACACGTGGTGCTTCCCCCAAGTACTCGAAATAATCGTGTGACAAATTCATTATCCATAACTTGTTTTACAATGACAGTATAGGTTCTCTCACAGACCGGTTCTCTTCTGTCAATCCGTGATAATGATAACAACATTCCCGTTATATTCGTTTGGAACAGTCGACAGTAACAATAACTTTTATTGATGTTTGTTTAGAAATATTGACTTCTAAATTGCCACATGCCTACACTTTATTATCACAGGTCTCCTGCACGACACGCCTGCCCATAGCAGTTGTAGTGCCACTCGGAACTTTAAATCAGAAAGTTCTGTGGGTTACTGACACTGCACCCGTTACTCCAAGACAGGTTAATAAATCCCATGTGCCGGTATTTCGCCAGCTTCCTTAACTTTCATTACCGGAACGCAGTAATGCTCACATTACTGCTTCGCTGCAGTAATAAGGTAAGGTGGCAGTACTTCCCTCGACGAACTCTTTCACAAGGAGCTCTACTGCGACTACTTTAACATGTAGTAAAATACCTCGACGTGCACTTTTAAAATAAAACATGGTTGCACTACTGGGCAGGGTCGAACCGCCGGCCGTCCAGACACGAGTCCGTGCACCGTGCCTACTGGCGCTGCCATTTGTATTCTTTTGATTGATTGTACTCGAATTAAATCGACAACTGTTTTCTATAAAATGGCAATATTTAAAATTCAACAATGTTAATAGCCGATGCTAACAGTATTGTACAGATTTTGAACGCGAGCCATAATTAGATGTCCTATTTTTATAATATTCGCTATTCAACGGCCTTGGGACGGCCTCGGCTGCCTGCGCCGGAGTGCCGAAACTGGGTGAGCGCGAAGACGATTTATGTTATTGCCTTTACTAATGAGACGGCAGAAAATTGGGGACACGCGAGAGCAAGTGGCCTGTGGACTTTGGGATTTGATATACACGCGATAATAAAATCTAATTATATGCTGATATAAACGACTTAGTCTATCTTATCGAACAGCCTGTCAAAAACAGATACAAGAGACGTATGGTAACACCTGTCTCCTTTATATAGGCAAAGGCAAATGGGCTAAGGGTGGGTGGTGGTGAACCTTGTTCGACGTGCAGGTTTTATTATTATGTTTTCTTTCTCATTTATTGAGAAATATTGCTACGAAACCCTCATGTGTAACTAATTGAAGTACACGCTTCAACTGGGATTGGCATTGTCGACTTTACAATTGCGAACCAAACAACTGTTCCCTTCGAAGTACCTCAGGCCAGTAGCCTTATGGTCCGGTGGAGCAGCCAATGCTGTCAAAAACTGTCCTTCAAAGAAAAGGTGGTAACTTTACAAATATCTTGAAATTCACTATTCTCGGCCTAGGTAGACGCACCAATGTCCGCATTACTGCATTTCGGAATGAAGGGTAAGGGTGCTAGTGAAATTACAAGCACAAGGGACTTGTCAACTTAACATCTCAGGATGACGGGTGCAGAGGCGGTGCCCTCAGATCTTTGCGATTTAAAGGTCTAAATCATAGTTTCCCAAAGTGGTCGCCGAAGAATCCTAGCGGTAGGGGCCTCGGAAGCAATTGGGGGGCGTGTAATTTTTCTTTATTGTAATCATTGACTTACAATTATATGGACGTCGGGTCCGCGCTAAAAAGTGTCCGCACTTGTAAGGCGCTAAAATCGTATACAGAGCGCGACACTCCGCTTTAGTCTTCATTTGTTCTACTGACAGCGCGATACTGCGATGACATTACAATTTAAATTTGAATAGGTTGACTTGGGACATTTTTTTCGTGGTTTTTGTATTAGACCCGTCGTCCATTTATTTGTAAGTCAATGATTGTAATGTAAAAATTACGTGTTTTCAATTATCATTTGTGGTGGTGGGCATTGAATTTTTTTTATTTCGCCTAAGTGGGCGGTGTGCCATAAAGTTTGGGAACCTATGGTTCAAATAGCACTGCAACATAACGTCAAACTGGGGAGGTCTCTGATTCGTTTCTCGGTAGGACCACTTCTGAGAAATGGCGTATTTCTAAGTTGGTTATGGTCTGGGTGTTCTGGGTGTTCGTTGCTCCGATACTCAAAGTACAGGGAACTGACTGATATGAGACCAGGTCATTGATGTGGACGTCCAGCAGTTTATAATGTTTATTTGAATACCTACAATTACACCAAGTACCAAGTAAGTAGTACTTACAATTTACACTTAACGAAACTGAAGAAGAACGGAATTACCTTAGACGTAGAATTTATTTTCGAAGTATAACTTTCAAGCACGTGGCAAGACACGTGCTCTATACTTTATTTAGTTAAACGACTTTTACACTTAACACATTATATTCATAACAGTCACTATGAACTCATGGACTAACCTCATTTAGGTTGGTTCGCCAAAATTCTCAGCTGTTAAAAAAGTACAAGAAAATATCATAAAATGACCGTGAAACTATCAAAACAAATATTCGTCAGTATCTAAAAAAGTGCGTGCGCGTTTATCTTCTTTATAAAAACGCGCAGGCGCATCGCGATGTGTGTCAAGGAGCTAGCGGTGGAGAAAAATTCGCGAACCTTGACGCCTATTACAGAAACAATTTGTCTTAACACGTGGGGAAATTCAATTGATTTATATTACCCAACCTTGTACGTTGGATTTTAAAATTTAATTTCTAAATCTTGGATTTTTTTTAATGATACTAAGTAAGTGAGACGAGAAAGTCTTGCGCCTTTTAATAAGCGACACGCCTGTCCACAACAGTTGCAATGCCATTTAGAGATATAATCGCAAAGATTTGAGGGGCACTACCCGGGGCACCCGTTAATAATGCTCACATTAACGTCTGGCGGCAGAAATAGGTAAGGTGACAGTAATTCCCTGGATGAGCTCTTTAACAAGGAGTTTTAGTGCTACTAACTGACAAAATTACAATTATTTATAATGTATATGAACCGATAATTTGATTAAAAAGCTATTGAGTTGAAAAGCTACATAACATTTAGACTTCCAGATTTGTATTAATTGACTTAACAATTATTTACCTCTTGCCGTATTGAGTGAAGAAAACAGTTAGTGAGACTTTTATTTTCAAGTTACGTAAATTCGTAAATGTTTAGTAGCAACACCTCCCCCTAGCGATAAAGAAAAACAACATGATGAAATCTACCCGTTGAAGTATTTTCACAAACCTCATAATAAGGCAAAACGCTTAAAGAAAGAATGTGATTTGATTTATTAGACAATATAGCGTGAAACACACCACAGGCGGGCGTGTGGCGGACGCAAGCCGCTCGTGGTTTGTTCTCGTCCATTTAATACACGGAATTACACCCGCGGCGCTCCTGACCCGACACGCGCCCGACCCGCACCCGCTCTCTGGGTGTTTCGCGCTTAAGTTAAAATATACAGGTTAGGTACAATAAAAGCTTAAAAACTAGAATTAAATTATGTAAAATTGGGTCCCTGCGGCAAGATGCCCAAGATGCTGGCAGCGTTCCCCCTTTGTAAGGCCCATGCATTGGGCAAGGTAGCTTGGATTTTCTAGACAGTCTATTAATTGTTTTGATAAAATTTTGTACAAATGAAAGGCACGGGTTTCGACTCCAAAGGCTGTAAATACGTAGTCAGAACCGAGGTCCTGGTGCTTATTACTCTTTATTTTTTCCGGAAAGCTCAGCAACGGAGCTAGCGCTCTTGCTGGTGTGCTCAAGATGGAACGAGGCTAGTGTGCCGGTACACGTGGCGGTATTCCAAGGGATGAGAGTAATTCCGTCCAGGAGTTCGCGACATGTCGCTTGCCTCGAGTGGCTGCATGCTGGGAGATACCAGTGCAAGACCATTTACGTCTTTGTCGCAAGGAAGCCGATGCGGAGAGCAAACTCGGACATAATAATGGGTTAATGATGGTAATGACGACTTAGAACTTGACCAGCACTGATCATTGCACACGTGCCGTTCGTTTCGGTTCAATGATTCAACGTCAAAAATAACATGGAAACGTTAACAATGACGTCCCGTCTTTAATCATGTATTAATCAACCGAAACCCGAGGTCAGAGTCCACTTTCTCGGATAACCCGTGATAGTAAGACGCCTGTTTTAGTGGGGGGCGATGACCGCACAGGCGATTTTTAGGCAATATCTCGATACCTCCATTGAACATTACACCAACTTATTATTATTATTTAAGTGAATGATATTCTTAGTGAGAAATAAATCTTTAAACCTAATATTTTAATAAATATGTTCAGTTAAAGTTAGCTAGCAATCGAAGCTGTCCTCATTCCGGTTCTTTAAAATTATCGTAAAAATTAACACGTTCAATAAAAAATGAAAAATAACAATAAGAAGTGAAATTACAATAAAAGAAGGAAATAAAACTAACAACTAGACTGAAAGAGGTTCTCTTCACTACATCCACAATCCAGTTAACATAAAACATGACGAAGTCGTGGTAGCCTAATGGGTTCACCTACTTGCTTTCAAGCAAAGGCGGCGGGTTCGAATTTGAGTTCGCACCTCTGAGTTTCTCGGAATTTATGTGCGAAATATAAATTTGATAACTTTGTGATGAACTCTGAATGTTGAAGAAGGTTCACTTCACTGTGGGACGTATAAATGGGTTGATGATGACGATGATCAAAGACGACTGGTTTCAATTTCTTTCCAATACTGTGTTTAAATAAAACATAAGCATCCAGTGTATAACTTTTTTTTATTTTTTGTTAACAGTGCGTATAATTCGCACGAGCACACTATTCATGGAGTGAATATGAACAGAAAATATTGTCAAATGCCTGGTCACGCCGATGGACTGTGAGATTTTTAAGTAGGCCGGGGAATAAGACAGATGTCGCACATCTAATCAAATAGTCGTAACTTAAAAATGATGGAAGTGAGAAACATTTGTAATTAAAAAAAACTGAATGAGTCTTACTGCGAACATTGGGGTTATTATTTTTTATTTATTAGATATCCAGTTACATACACCAAATAAAGGAAAAGGCCGATGTCGTGTCGTATAAGGAGGTCAAGGAGCTGGCTTATAAGAGAGATGACTGGAAGATGGTCCACCGACAAGAGTATAACTCTTAAGTTTGATGATAATGAATTGATATCTATCTGTAAACGAGAATATAAATTTATTGGTTCCATTCAGTAATTTTTTGAACTTTCAAATCGCGTTTTCAAAATTACATCATTTTTGAGTAACGGCAGTATTTGGTTTCTTGTGCGATGTGTCAGTGAAGTCTATATAATTTTTTTTTTACATTGTACAAAATCTACATTGTTTCAAACATATATAATAAACCGCATAATTCATTACCCCTTTAAATCATTCCCATAACTGTGATATAATTGGGTATTAGTCCAAAAATACCTTTAGTACTGAGTCTGCATACAATTTATTACTATAATTTGATATCACAAATGAGGTCGTTGAACCCTTTAAGATGACACAGTTTGGGCACCTAAACAAACAGACTGTCTTTACGTTTAGACAATCGTTCTTGCTTAACGACAGAAAAGTGTTACACCGTACTGCAGCCAATGCAGCTAATTCTCTCAAATTTTAAAACTCATAAAAAAATACTTTTTGATATCATGCCAATAGTATAGAATTGGGAAAAAAGTAATGACGAATTTATGAGAATGACAATGGAAGGGAAAAAGAAAGGAACACCAAAAGACCAAGAATGGCGTATAATGAACAGATAAAGAAGAAGATCAAAGTAAGCTGCTACAAAGAGGTCAAATAACTGGCTATGAACCGTAACAAGTGGAGGAGGCTACACCGACAAAACCTGGCCGTTAAATAGGATGATAAAAATAAAAAGGTCTTGTCAAACGAAGTTTTACTACAGCCGCGTTTTTATCAGCTGGTACTGAACAACCGGCGCTGTGACCGCGCGTACCTATGCATTGTCAATTTGTTTTTCTTTTGATCATAATTGTATTATTACTTTTATAGAATGTATCTTCGATGACTATGGGTTTTAACATTTGACTCCTTTGCATACAGCTGATTCCCGCAACCTTTACAAGGTCCACTTTGTGGCTGGTCTGTCCACACTGTGTCTTCAGGTACGCGGTCGTTACTCGACAAATCCACTAGAAAGATCGTTGTAGTGATCTTTGGGAGGCTTATGTCCAGCAGCGGACGTCTTTCGGTTGAAATGATAATGATGACGATGATTTGACTATTTTTATAGCTTTCTCTTCATTGAACAGTGTCACATCTCTAGTGTTATTTTGGTAAATGCCACAGATAAATTCCCTCAGGACGTTATCTGGACGTTGAACTTGTCTGTTGCCGTATGCTAATTTTAATGTGTATTATTATATAATACTCACTATTGTTACATTATTATAATGTATTTGCTTTCTTCTTCCTATTGTTTACATGGGCTGTAATACATTATTGGATTTGTGTTTGTCGAAAATTACGATTTATGGCTATTTGCGGCTAGATTGACCTGCCATTTTTTTAGATAAACCGTACCATCGCCTATGTCATCATCGCTTGGCAATAGCAGGCTTTACACAGACACTATCGCACGTGATACAGCAATTGTGTGCGATTGAGCGCGCGTGTAAAGACGTTGGAAGGGAAAGGGTGTGACAATGTGACTTCCTTACATCGTCATCGCACCTTTTTATCACCTTTTCTCTGGTCCCTGGCCGCTTGTTTTCAAATTTTGAATCGTTCTTTAACTCCTTTGCATCGCCATTGTCTTTTTGTTTCGTTCCGTCGTCACTCCCTGCTTAATTCTTAATTGCGTCTATCGATCGAGATTAAGAGAGAGATATTTGAGAACTGTGTCAACCTAAATCATGTGCTAATTTTAATGTTAATACCAATCTGTAATTCTGTATAACTTGGTCCTTTTGGGGTAAGCGTCTACTTTATATTCGTCCATAAGCAACACTCGCCAGTTTCACGCGGTCTATCCTGCGCTATTAGCCTTAACACGGACGCTCTTTCCGTTATAACAAAAATAAACACGAGCTATTGCTAGCGAAAAAACGTTAGTTTCAAAAATTTCAAATAGGTAATCGCGCACGATTGCGCGTTTGTTATGTTTTCGTTCACCGAAAAGCTCATGGTCAGTTTCAAATTAAATCTCGCACATAAATTCCGAAAAACTCTGCAGTAAAAGCCCATATTCAAACCCACGGTCATCTTCTTGAGAACGATAGGTCATACCATTAGGCAGGCAGGCTTTTTTATATAATTTTATAATAACAAAAATACAATTAGTGTACAAATGAACAACAAGAGCACAGAGTTCAAGCTACAACAAGCTACTACAAGCTACGCAAAGGTAATCGACATTGGCGGGCTGCTTTTCACCGGTACTCGCATCTACCTCATTCGAAGGTTAGTCTCATTGCTTTAATTTAAAACTAAAAAAATTACAATAGGCTGTAGAATCTTAGTTTACTGGGTGAATTTAATTTCGCGCTTCAAACTTTGAAAAGAATTAAAGTATTTATCAATATGAACAGTTTTAAATTTAGGAATGACTGAGAATGCGGCAAAAACGACTGTTTCACACATTTTTTCAATTAATTGGTGAAAGTAAGAACCCAGTTTTTAAGGTGACTTTGGTGCGGTCGGATTATTCTCTTCCAGTCACTAAATGACGCATTGTACCATGAGAATTTTAAACTCGAATTTGTTAAAATGAATCGGAATCTTATTAATGTCTTGTGAATTGTTTAGCTATCAATAAAACATTCTAACTAAATTTACTTAATACACAATACAAATAAAACATGACAAATACAAATAATAATAACAAAAACCTGTGACATGGGTCTAGGACTCCGCTATAAAGGCCATAACGGTATAGGATACACAAAAGATTAACAAAGACAAGAAACATTAGTAAAAACGATACTGGAAACACAATCAATACGCCAACACACGTATCCATAACATTTGCAGTGCCACTCAGAGCTTTAATATCAAAACCTGAGGAGCACTGCCACTGCGTCTGTCACCCAAAGACATAACTTGACAAGTCCTTCAACCCCTTCAACCTTCAAAACCGGAAAGCAGTAATGCACACATCATTCGACATAATTCGACAGAAATAGTACATAATTTTATAAGGAGCTCTACTTCTAATACATTTACTAATATTTTTCTTGAAAAAAAAACAAACTACTGTTATTTTTGCTATATTTTAATTTACATATGTTACATTTTCATAAATATACTGAGAGGTCAGTGTAAAAATGTTAATTCTTTAAACTTATGTCTCAGAGACACTAACACGCTTCTGGAGAACACACATTCTACTCGTATTGATATCGGTGAAATTATTCCAAAGCAAAACACCGTACGCCACCCAATTGTGAAAGTAGGTAAAGTAAACCAACTTAGCGGTTTCTAAGTCTGAAAGTTTTCCTTTTTATATTGATCAATGTGCCATTCCGTAATACGTAAACAATCAATAGCTTAAACAAAATGTTGTTTCAGATGGAATGAAACTGCGGAATAAAAAATATGGTAGGTGGTTTCATAAACACCCTCGAATGGCGTTCATAGCCCACACGAACTCTTAACACGTTTTTATTATTTACTCAAAACAATTATTCCGCCGCGGAACATTGACTCGAAATCTTTTTACATTCTCAGATTTTACATGTAATTTTAGTAGTACTATTGTTGTATATAAGTATCTCACATATTAATATGTACGAGTATAGAAACAAAACAGGCTCTACATAATTCTCAAACAAACCATATCATCGAATTCCAATGGCCTTGCCCCACACAGGCTCAACAAACTAGTTCCGGAGTCGAAACCGAGCGTGTTTAAAAAAAAAGTAAACACGACTAGACACTAGCCGCCTACGTAATCCAAGTGACGTTCCACGTTTGAAATTGGACTTTCACTTTCAGCTGCGCTGGCGCAGTGACCGCGGTGCATTGGGCTACACACGGTTCGACACGATCTCGATTCTGTATGAAGCATAGCGTGTATATTTTAATTTCAATTTTTTTTAAGGCAGGAGAACAATGATTAAGTTACTTCACGTAAAAATTCATTGTTAAAATAGGTGTGCATTTGACGTCCAATTCACCTGATATTCGTATAATGCCTATTTACTGTCGCCTTGAAAAGGCCCAAGTCATAGCGTCAGAGAACAAATCTGCAGGCAAGGAATTCCATATACTTAAATGTGAAAGCGTAACGCTTCGTGTGAATGTGCGCAAGCTTTGGCATGTCAACAACATAGGGGTGGAACTTTAACCTACGTCGAGTCCCTCGATGCATGGTCTTGTATATATGTAAATTTATAGATATATACAAGACCATACACCGATTTATACATATATATCAATCTTTATCTTAACATGACAATTTAATTAGACTATTTTTATAGGGAAAACTAAGTCCAAACTCAAAACACCACAATTTCGTTTATCTAAGATAGACGATTATTTCATGGATTCCGGGGCATATTTAAGATTCTCATTTCCTAAGTTTAAAACTTACATTAAAATAATTTTCATTGAAAAGTCATATTACACAATAGAAGTCATATTACACATAGGTGTTAGATAAAAATGTATGGAAAGACGACATGCCTCTAGATTCCACACAAATACGATTCAAAGTGTATTCCACAGTATTTAAGTTTATTTGTAAAGAGCAACCCTTCCTTTCTTGCTCCTTCTTCTCATGGAAGTCAGCACTTTGATGAGCACTAGCTTAAAAAATCTCATTTTCAAGTGTAAATTTATTTTACCTATTTAAGATACCTGAAATTACAAAGTGTGTATCTCGAATCGCAAATACATGCCTTAACAAATCAATTCACGTCATTTGTTTAACGATCCACCTGCTTTTATCAGTCAGTGTGTAGCCGTGCGCGGGCGCAGTCGTCACGGAAGCCGGTAATTAGAACTTTGATTTAGTGCGATTAACGATTAATACTACCTTCGTTGCAGCTACTCATAATTTCTGGTGATTACGAGGTTGTTTACATTCATTGTCTCGGCAAGTAGACTCACTAATTGTAATAGAACAGTCTTAGTGGAGAAAGAAGACTTATTTTCGGATATAGAGTTGTTTTGTTATGCACGTATGCCCGTTCTTTTAGATAGTGTCCTGTATTTAGATCTGTAGGAAGAAATTTCTGTTAGAAATAGAAATAAGGACCTTTTGTATGTATTTTCCTTGTATTAAATGTGACTTTTGTATTTTTTCCTTTACAGTAAAGTATTCAATAAAAAAGCACCTGCCATTTCCATTAACAAATTAAATATTGAAATCTTGTGCATTAACTGGAGACATTAAAATTCACATTTTAAATGTTTATTTAAACTTGCTTATTTGTTATTTAAAATGGCTATGAGCAGTGAGGAGTGGAGGAGACTACGCCGACAAAAGTCTGGCTCTTAAATAAGATGAATTTAAAGTAGACACATGACAGTTTTATTTTATTGTTTATTACATTGCATGTACTATGAGCCAAGTCGACGAGTTACCACCATAAGGGTTCTTTTTGCGTGCAGGTAACAGCTTATTCGTTCTTGTCAACTAATTGCGTCTAAGGTAGGTTTCCACAAAAACAAGGGTCAATACAAACGAGGGTTTGCCCGTAGCTAGCAACCAAAACTGTTTTGGGACTGGGAAGCCTTTAGCTGATAGTAGATAAAAACTATAAAAATATTGTAAGGCGCAAGGCGATCCCAGTCCGAAATGCATTCTTGTAATGCCTTTATAGCATGTATATCGCAAAGAAATATATTCATAGCCTTTTTTCTTACGCTGAAAACATGCTCGCCTTTTGAAACAGTGTATGTTATGTAAAATGCTGTCTTGCATGCACGAAATCAGCTTCTCACGTGTCCTCACATCCATGATTCCACTTCCTCACCTCATATCAAATAGATATTATTTTATTGCTCACGTACAAGACCAAAGACAGTACAAAAACAACATAAAACTAATGTGGGCAAAGGCGACCTTATCGCTAACAGCGGACTCTTCCAGACGACCTTTGAGGTAGAGGAAAGCTAATTAGAGCAGGAGACGTAGCGTACCAATGGCAAAATTTGAAATGTACAAATAATAACTTACATTATATTATTATCAAATCTATGAGTTTTAAAATTTTTTCATCAAACGCACAACCTTCCTATAGAAGAATAAAATAACCTGAGAATTCGCTGTTAAATCGAAAACACGCTAAAACGAAGTCAAGATTCAGCTATGTACAAGTGTTCGAGTGAAAGTGAAGCTTGATGCAATTGATTTAATCATTTATTGCGGATTACACGACGAAAGTTGTACCATGACGATATTATATGATCTTTGTTGATGATGACGAAGATGATGGTAATCGTTAATAGGTTTTATTGATGTTAGAACAAACATGTTGCTTGATAAGTCCACTCCAATAGAGGCAGATATAAATCAAGTAATCTTTATTCATATCGCACTTTATAATCTGATAGGAAGAACAATGTCAAATTATTACTATAGATTTAAATGCAGACATATCATCACGCCTGCCTTCTACTGTGGTATGCAGAAACTACGGACTATCACACGCTACACTCCTGGCACCAGTCTTTTCATAGACGCCCGTTTATGCTTGCTACCTTTGACCTGACATTTTAAATGACATTCTCTATCTGATTCAGATATCTACGTCGAGGTCAACCTTTCCTGACCTTTACCTCTACATTTTACTCGCTTTCTAGCGTCTTTTTTTCAAATATGTTGAGGATTCACTTTTTGATGTTCAGAAATTAAAGTTGACAAAAACAATGTTCTAAAATTTTAGTTTAAATATATATTTATGAAATAAAAACATGTCGGCTACGGCATCTGCCCATTTGAACACTTATTTACGTTAAGTAACTCGAAATACCATAAGACAATAAAATATAAAAAATTAAAGAACGTGAGTAATTTGATTAACTCAATAGAAAATTATAATTCTTGGGCGGATCTCTACCTTCCACCTAGCATCGACAGGTTGTTAGCAATTGTCCTTCACGACGTTTAATGTTATTTATTAAAGTACCCCTCTATATTTAATAGTCTTGGTGGCCATTTAGTGTTTTTGAATTTTTATGACATATGTCAAGACAACTAGTCAGCAGAATTTGATAATAGATATAATAGATAGTAACATGTTAAAATTACCTAATATTCCTTTTTTCTTTTTTTATTTCTAAATATGAAGTGACGGATCTAAAAAGTAGTCGTGCGCCTAATGGTGAACTAAACACCTGTCCATAACAGTTGCAGTGCCACTCAGAGCTTTAAATCGCAAAGATCTGAGGGGCACTGCCACTGCGCCCGACACCTTGAGACATAAGTTGACAAGTCTCATGTGCCTGTAATTTCACCAGCACCTTCAAAACCAGACTACAGTAATGCTGACATTACTGCTTGACGGTAGAGCCCTTCAGATCAAATGGCACGAGCCGGCTGCTACTTTAAACAGTATCTATGTACTAAAAATTTGGTATTGAAATAGTATAAAAAACATACGTAGGTAGAGGTGGAAAAGTAACATACGGACGACATATACACATTTTCCTTACCAAGTAGTATAAACGTGTACAAATAACTATGTAGCATTTATTTCCATACAAACACCAACCTTCAAAGCGAGATTATAGTAATATCAGCCGTGGTACATCCCGATATTGCCAAGGCCTCGATATCTTATATCCGATAATATTTCTGTGATTACTACGTGTAAGTATGTGTTTACAAGTTTGTTAGATTTATGGGTGAAGTAACCAGTATAAAATAACAATTAGGATGCTGTTTGATTGCTGTCGGTGTGACTGCATTTAGTGTGCAGCCATGTCGACGGCACCCAAATTGCAATGCTTGGTTGCAGTCTGTGTATTAAGGTAAATCGATCTATAGGCACATTTTGATTAATGATGATCAATGAACATTACGACAACAAATATTTTGGTCGTCTCTGTTTTTTGTTTCTTTGTTTTTTTCACAATTTTTTGTAACACAATAAATTAGTTTTGTAACACAATAAATTTAGCAACATTAGTTTGAAGAGTTCCCAAGTTTACCGCTAGATGGCATTGGCATATAAACGCAATTTCTGAATCGCGATGTTAAGATTTTCCCTAATGACCTGTAACTAGTATTTTGTATGAAATTGGTCGATTCAACGATTGCATTTCTACGGTTATTCTTATTGCTAAGTAAACATCTCGAACTCGCGCCTATCTTTCGGAACAGATTACGAGAACAACTCTGGGTGAGCGCGCCGCCCTTGCATCCCTTTTATTGGACACATGTGTATTGTAAGCTTCTGTACAATAACTCAAGTCTTCTTCACCGAATTCCGTCGTTTGATTCCTGGACGTAGTAATGGGGCACCAGCTAGCCGAGCAAGTCTCTACCACCCTCTACTCCCCCTCCTACTATAGTTAATTTTATTTTTTTCGAATTTTGTTTTTTATTTCTTTATTTTTTTCGCAAAGTTGTGGGATGATAGTATTAGTAAATAAAATAAAGCTATTTACATCAAAAACAGCAAATGACCAAAAAATTAAATTGGCGTACTGTTCATTGGAGGTATGGTTATGATATTAACTCATACCCGAATAATGCGCCTGCGCCTGGAAATTCGTAATCACTTCAATGCCTAGTCCTACCATTGAACTTTAAAACTAATAATAGCTCATGAACTCATCACTAACACATTATCATTCTCATTAGGGTCATTTCTAAGGACCAATGCGGGTTTGGGATACGTTTTGCAAAGATCATCGTCAGCGGCAGGTATTCCTACCAAACAATCACAAATACACGTAACATGGAACTTAAAGTCATAGGTACACGTCTCGGATTCGAACCGCGAATATCTCAATTGAGAAGCAACCGTTCTGCCACTGGGCTACCACTGCTCTACAAATAAAAATCAAGGATAATAAATTAAAAATCTTTACGTTCTAAATCACAAATTAATCTACATTTTAAACTAGTAGAGAGGTTAGGTGATGATAAAGCGCTCATTTTTCTTTGTTACATGAAGTTACATAAAGCAATAAGTATACTGTACTTTTTTATCAAGTAAGACGTTCACTATCTCGCATATGAAACAAACACTCGATGTTTTGTACCATTAGACATGAAACGGTAATGAAAATTGTTTAAAATGTAAAATCCATTTGTAAACAAAAAACAAAGTGTTTACTTGCCTTCGCAAATTGTTTAAGATAATGACTACAAAATAGTTTAATTTATTATTTATTAATTAAGCGGTCGTTTCTCATTGTAATTTTCTTAGATAATGTGTAAGGAAATCATCATGATGAAACCAGAACGTTGAAGAAGGTTCACAACCTTTGGGAAACTTAACTTAATCCCAATACACAGAAGAGACTTGCGCTCTACAGTGGACGCCATACTGATTTCTGCCGCCAAGTAATAATGTGAGCGTTACTGCGTCCCGGTTTCGAAGAGTAAAAATGCTGCTGAAATTACGACTTAGGGCGCTGGGTGTAGCGGCAGTGCAGCCCCTCAGATCTTTGCGATTTAAAGCTCTGAACGGCACTGCAACTGTTATGGACAGGCGTGTCGCTTATACCAGGCACACGACTTGTTCATCCTGTCACCTGGTATATAAAAAACAAATGTTGAACGGGTGGGACAAATAAATATTGTAACAAATGTTTATTTCTTTCTCATTCTTCAGGGGAATCTGCTTTACAAATGAGTCGTAGACTGTGATGAATGTGCCGATTTCTAATGCAATTTGTTGATCTATGAAATAAATTTAACCCTAGTACTGACACCAGACTCTCACAATGTAAATAACAGTAACAAAACTCTGTATTCTAGTCCTACGTAATAAACTTATCATTCATTCATCCAAAGATTATTTGTGTAAGAGTTTCGTCTATGGAGACAATTTGTCTCCATTTATAAATTAACAAAAACCGAAAAACAAAAATGATTAGATTTGAAGTATAGAATAAAGTTCTATGGCGTTGGCGTTGATGTCGTGGACATACACTTCAGTACAAACCGAATTCTGTATTATCTTATGTATTATATATCGTTACTATAGTTTAATTTATTACTATAGTGCATTAAATAACATATTTGAAGATTTTTTTATGATGCCAAGTGATCGGACGAACAAGTTGTGCGCCTGGTGTTAACCGACACACCTGTTCATAATAGTTGCAGTGCCACTCAGAGCTTTAAATCGCAAAGATCTAAGAGACACTGCCGCCCGCCCGTCACCCTGAGACATAAGTTGGCAAGTCCCATTTCACCAATATCTTTCGCGACCGAACGTAATAATCTGCTTAGTGGCAAAAATAGTTAAGGTAGCAGTACTTTCCTGGACGACTCTTGTGTTTGTTGATAGAAAAGCGCGACCGTAAACACGTGTGTGAAAATGTATATATAACTGCGTAATTGTATGATAATTCCTCAAGGTCTAATAAAAAAAACGTGTTACTCATCGCCGACGTCGTAATGACAAATTTTCTAACGCTTCTCTTTTTTAAAACATCACGCTGTATAAACATATATATATACAATGTTGGCTCATATAGTACGTACAGTCGAATACAATACAAGACAGGCTACCACGGTTTGTAAATGAAACAGGATTTCGTCACAGCAGACGTACTTACACGTACGTCATAGCTCATTGCATAATCACATGCAACAAGCTACGGCGTACAAAAATAAGCTCCCCTAGTTAGCTAAATCTATATTCAAGTGCACATAATAAAATCTAAGAATTTAAATAACAAGAAATATGTCTACACAATGTAACTTCTGGTCCCTTGTATATTTACACCACACAATACGATTCCCAACGGCAAGTCATGCCTAAGAACTTATTTATTCAACTTACTATTGCAGTATACTTACTAAAGCCTACTACTAAGTTGAATAATTTCTTAGGCTTCAATGGAAAATGTTTTTCATTTCATTAAGGCACTTATCAGAATCCTAATAAGAAAAATAACTTATTTTTATTACCGTAAGTTCTTACTAAACAATAAGTTACACCTTGTCAGTGGCTGAAACACCAAGAGCTAAAAAAAGTGAGGTATGCGCACCATAAATTACCATAAAGTCACTTTGATGTATTCGACGTCTAAAACGTGTGTTGTCTTGGAGGTCTGTGAGTTTGGATAAAAAAAGTTCCTGGGGATTATGTATTTATTTCCTGGAAATATATAATAACAAGCTGCTGCTCGCGGCTTCGTCTCCGTAAATTTAGTACCTTTTCTTATTATAATATCAAGTGATTGGTGCGGCGAACAAGTGCGCCGGATGGTAAGCTATACGCCTGTCCATAACAGTTCCAGCGCCTCTTAGAGCTTTACATCGCAAAGACCTGAGGGGCATTGTCACATGTGCCTGTAATTTCACCATCACCTTTACTCTTCAAAACCGGAACATAGCAATGCTGACATTACTGTTTGACGTCAGAAATAAGTAAGGTCTTTCACAAGCAACTCTACTGTTACTAAACCTGTACTTACTTCGAGACCTACTGTGCTATACTAATTTTCGTAGTTTTATTAATTTTCTACACAAACTGTAGTCCCCTATTTCACCCCCTTTATTTTTGTGACATTAAGTAGCCAGTGTGCTTCGCCTAGCTCCCAATCTATGTCTATATGTAACTTCATCAAAATTGGTTCTGTTGTTTACGCGTGAAAATATAACAGACAAACAGAGTTACTTTCATGTTTATTATATTAGTTTGGACATTCCCAATGCCTATCGCAATTTCATTACATTCGTTATTCAACTTTCAATGAATAATCATTGCGTCTTTTCCTCGTAGCAAAGTTTTACCTTCGTCGTAATGAGTTATTGTAGTTGTCGCTTATAATTATTGCAATTACCAGTCGCTTCCTGTTCTTTAGACGACCACATCAAAGCTGCTAGTCGAGGAAATGCGGACGTACAATAAATACATAAAGAAATCCTACATTTTTCTGTGTAATACGTTTCACTTGAATCTTAACAGTGTTAGTGAGTAAATAAGTTTTGTTAGATAAGTATTTGTCTTTATGCCATTTATTAAACGACTTCAAAAAAAATGGAGGTTCTTAATTTGTCTGTATTTTATTTTTCTATGTGTGTCACGCAATTATTCCGGCATTTGGACCGACTTTGATAATTCTTTTTTTTTGTTGGAAAGAGGGTATCCATCCATCTCTAAGGGTAGTAAACTAGGGGATGAATCCGGTTTAGCGCACTTTCCGGTAACCTATTTCAATAAAACTTGGCAAATAGATGTAATTCACAAACTTTTGAGGTTAGTTTTTTTTTTTAAATAAAAAGTTGCAATTATTTTCTTTGAATTTACACATTTGAATATTGTGTGAGTAATTACTCGTTTTTAACTGCGTTATTTGCTTATTCATTTCCACTTCATTATTTATTTACATTAGTATTGAAAAATTTTAAAAATGTATACTTTAAATTAGCAATATATAAGAATTGTTAATTAAAACCAAGTAAACCTTAAAATAACATCTAAACATTTCTTTAGGAGAAAGTGAAAGACATTCTAACAACTTGCATAGGTTCGCGTAAGTACAGTTATATACTCAACGTTATATAACCGACGCTATTTATTATTTCAAAATATTTTTTTTATAATAACGATTTTAATGTTACCACGTTGATGTCTTTTGAATGAAGCCGAAATATTTTGCCTTGAGGTGACCTTAAGTTGGTTTTTTGATTGTAAAATATAGTAATTCAACAAATATAAAGATATCTAGAGTTAATTTGGCAACCAGAATTATGAGTAATTATTTGTTATTACAAAATGCTGACTCTATATTGCAGACGTATCGTTACTTTTTGTCTAAAATGCAAATTTTCTTACATTATTTGTGTCACTTTTAGAATTGAGATCACCAATTTTGCGTTCCCAAACATATGATCTGACTTCCAAATAAACTTTGAACTTCAATTTGAAACGAACCACCACTTGATAATTCGAAATTTGAACACTCACCAATTCCAAATCGCAATCCAAAACACAAATCCGTCCACAAAATGCACACTTCCAAAAAAAAAGAAAATAAGTTTCCAAAATTCCTTCAAAACACAACACTCCTGTCACTGTCAGCTTTCGAACTTAGAACGCGAGCGTTCGAAATGTTAAGGTGGCACACCGCGAGCGCGCGACCGTTTGGCAGCGCGGGCTTCGAGTCACTGAACTAGGCGCGGGCGGTGTGCGCGCGTGAACCCAAGTATTATTTTCGTTTTATCATTGTTTTATACTGAATTGGGTCAGTTAGATCTTATATTTTTGGTATTTTTTCAGGGTACAAATACATCTTGTATAAAACTTCTATCTCCTTTTTTAATAACGAGCAACTCGGCAACTGAAACCTTAAAACTTTCTAAATCGCAGTGTTAACTTCATTTCATCATTAAAAAACAGTTCAATTGGAATTAAATATAATATACGGGCATACATTGGTAGCGACAAACGGAACATACGGCTAACACTTTGGTAAACCGAACATAGGGGAAGAGAAGAAAGTTTGCGAAAATACAACATGGTCCAAGTAATAAACCGTGGAACATTATACATGGTCAAGAACACTTCAAACTTGACACTTAAGATTTTTCGATCTTTGTTATAATAATTATAACAAATTAATAGAGTAATTTCACAAAACATAATTGAATATCATGGTAGTAAAACATCGTGATATTCAATAAACTTAAAAATTACTTAAGATATAAATCAAATCTACAGTATCTATCTTATTCTTATTCTTAGCTCTTGCAATGTCAAAGTCAAATAATTATTTATTCCATAGGTAAAATTTTACACTTGAAAACTTCATTTTTTAAGCTACTGCTCGTTCACTACGCTGACCTCCCTGAGAAGAACGAGCAAGAAACTCTAGGGATTGCTCTTTTCAAATAAACTTAAATGCTATAGAATACATTTTGAATCATATTTGTGTGGAATTTAGACTCTAGTTGTCTTTCCATACATCTTTATCTAACACGTAGTCTACAATTTTGTAATATGACTTTTCAATTAAAATATTTTTAATGTAAGTTTTAAACTAGGAAATGGTAAACTTAATATATGCTCCGGAATCTTATTGTAAAAACGTATACAGTTCCTCATAAAATAATCGTTTACCTTAGTTAAACGAAAACGTGGTACCATAAGTTTGGACTTAGTTCTAAGGTTAATATTATGGATATCTTCTGTCTTATTTCGGATATTGGATATCTTTGCGACAAGAACGATCCAAATTCTATATTGTCAAGTGTACGGTTAGCCTTAGAATCAAAGTATCGAAATCCTCCGTTGAAAATTATAAGATCGCGACATTTAAATACATGTTCAAATAAATGACAGTTTGTATAAGTAGATACTATTATGTGGGTTGACTTTTTTAAATTTTCATTTGTGTAAATCTTTTTCAATAACACAAATCATTACAATTCTACACCAAGTAATAAGTATAAAGTATATAAAACCATAGTTAGAAGCGTTATTAAAATAATAAATAAATAAATAAATAAATAACGCACACACTCAACATAGCCCCGCACTAGGGAAACCCTGTGTCGCGGGTGCCATGGACACACACATAGACAACCACAAATTACACCCAAACTCACGAGAGAAATAAATGTAGGCCATACAAACATTTCTCCCGGCCCGGGAATCGAACCTGGGACCTCCGCGTGGCAGTCCGGCATGGTAACCGTTCGGCCACGGAGGCAGTTTAAAGAATTAGTTTCGTACTTAACATTTTCTTCTGCAATATCTCAAAAAAGAAAGACCTCATAGTCTTTTATCTCGAAATATGCGGTCAATTAGCAGTGCTTACATTGATGGGGACAATTAATAACATTTTATTGTCAGATAGCTCTGTACACTGTAGGAAAGCTGCGCTAGCGTCTCTTGGTAAATTATCTTATTTGAATAACAGGCTGAGCACTCTCTAAGCGCGCAAAAAGCTTTAAAAGTGCTATAATATTATAATATCCTTATTAAACTGATATCCCTGAAAATTCTTGTTGTAATTTTTAGAGCAAGAAAGTTTCAATATAAATTATTGACACGAAATCTGGCAACCACTACGAATTACGCATTTTACATAATAAAAAGAGAGAAAGAAAACAATGCTTTCATCGCGCCGGGCAAATTGAATTAGATAAAAAATAAAAGCGAATCGCGGACCAATTAAAATGGATAAGACCGAGGCCGGGCGAGCGAGGCCGAAACTGCAAACGACGAGTGACGAAGACACCCGAACTCTGCCGACGCTGTCCGACAATTCGCGGCCGCGAGCGAGGCCACTGCGCGGGAAGCACGTCACTCAAGGTGAGATCTTTTCCCGCGCCGCACTGTGATTCCCCCATAGGCCATAAATCAAAAAAAATCATTGGCTTATCCCGGTTAGATCAACTCACTAAGTTAGTAACTAGTTAACAAGCTTCCAAAAACTATAAATATCAATGTAATTAGGTCACGTTATCATTCACTTTTGTGCATCGGAAGTGAGCGCATCGCGAGACTAATTATCACCACGTGTGAGTCATCGAAACTTAATCACTTTGTTTTTGAGTGTCACTATTCCAAATCAAGTGTTTACGTGTTGTGAAAGCATGGAGATCCAAGAGCATGGTATGTACTTTTATTATCAATTTTTTTTAATTTTTTTATGCATACTTTTTTTTTATATAATTTTTTTATTGAAGGCAGTTTTTTGGTGAAAATTTTTGGCATAACTTAATTTCCTTTAGACCTACAACTTTTGGCTGCGCTGAGCTGCACCTGAGGTATATGGTTTTTGAATAAGGAGTATGTCCTTATTAAGAGCTATAAGTTTCATTTGCATCTTGCTGCCTCTTCTTGGCTTAAAGGGGTGTCAAAGTATGCATGTCCATAGTATTGAATTTTTAATTTTTTTTTAAGTTCAGCTTTCATATTGTTTTAGGTACATTTTTCAAATGTTCTGTATCGAGGATGACAATTTTTGATATTTGGCACTCTAAAGTGGGTAATCCAAATGAAAAAATGCAACACGTCCTGAGCACTTTGACCGAAACATCATCCCTTTCTGACGACATCGAAAATATTGATTTAGAGACTTTAAGCCTTAAAATTAAGAATATTTGTAAACGAATTTCCCACTACTGGGCAAAGTCGAATCGTACTAGATCTAAATTCTTAGAAAAATATTCAGATTGGCTGCATGTCGTTGAAAATATTGATGTACAGCGAACTGAGTTACGTGTATCTCAGAGCTTTGACGAAGTTAAACCATCAACTTCTTCATCGCATGGCCGTCCGAGAATTAACTTTGACGACACCAGTAAACGTACAAAAAGGAGAAGATTGGCTAGTTTGTCTAACCAAGACCCTTCTCTTGTACAGTCATTGCTCAATGCGTCCGATAGCTTGTCTTGTCCTGAAATCGATTCTAGCGAAGTTTTATCGCTCATTGTTGAAGCTCAGTTAACTCGACATCAATATATATTAGTAAAGAAATTTATAGACAATAAGTTTTCAAAAACCATTTTCCCATCTTACCAAAGTGTCGTGGAATCTAAAAAACACTGTTATCCTTCAGATATTACTGTTACAGAATCATCCGCCGAAGTCGAACTTCAAAGTTTATTAGATCATACTGCCAATCGGATTCTCAAGTCTCAAAAAGATGTTTTGGATAGTGTACCTAATGAGTCTCTAGATAAGATATCTTTGATAGGGAAATGGGGTTTCGATGGCAGTACAGGGCATTCAGAATATAAACAGTGTTTTTCTGACTCCACTCTTGAAGACAGTAGCCTGTTTGTTACTTCGTATGTGCCACTTCAGCTTGTTTTGACAACAGATAACAAAGAAAATTCAGTAGTTTTGTGGAAAAATCCTCGTCCTTCATCAACTCGATACTGTCGTCCTATACGCCTCCGATATTTGAAGGAATCGACTGCAGTGTCAGTTGAGGAAGAAGCTCATTTTAAAGATAAAATAAGGAACTTGCAGCCTACTGTTTTCAAGGAAGAAGATCGCGAATATCGCATTACTCATTGTTTGCAACTTACTATGGTAGATGGTAAAGTGTGTAATGCACTTAGTGGTGTTTCTTCATCAAAATGTTTTATTTGTAACGCCTTGCCCAGTGAAATGAACAAAATTGACGAATGTTTAAATAAGGAAGTCGATGAGAGTAAATATGAATTTGGTTTATCACCTCTTCACGCGTTAATACGTTTTTTTGAATATTTTGTTCATGTCGCGTACAAGTTAGATGTTAGGAAATGGCAAGCTAGGTCCGCTAATGACAAAATGCTTGTTGCTGCAAAAAAATCATATGTTCAGACTCAATTTAGAGAAAGATTAGGGCTTATAGTGGATAAGCCTAAAAGTGGCGGAAGCGGAACATCAAACGATGGTAATACAGCCAGGCGGTTTTTCTCGAATTCAGAAATTTCCGCTGAAATTACTGGGATCAAGAAGGATCTCCTAGATCGTTGCTGGATCATCCTTCAATGTTTAAATTCGGGATATAATATTAATAAGACGAACTTCGAAGAGTTCGCTTTAGAGACGGCTCGGCAGTTAGTTGCCGAGTATCCGTGGTATAACATGCCTGCTTCGAACGGAACAAAGTTCTAATTCATGGTGCTAATGTTATAGATTACGGTTTGTTGTCAATCGGAGAGTTGTCTGAAGAAGCAGCTGAAGCGACTAACAAATACATCAAGTCTTTTAGAAAAAATCATACGCGTAAAATGAGTCGCATTGTGATCAACACAGATTTAGTAAATAGGCTGCTTCTTCATTCAGATCCCTTCATAACAGGTCTACGAAAGTTACCTGTTAAAAAAAAAGGTGTACTGTCAAAAGCTGTATTAGACTTGTTATGTATTTAAAGTTAATATTGTTGAGATTTAATGTATTTTGGTATAATTTGTGTTTTGTTTGTATTTTGTAAAATGAACTTTTTTATGTATTTTTATTGTTTTAATTTATTCATTTGTGGTTATTGTTAATACAAATAATCATTATTTACACAGTTTTACCATTAAAAGTCGCAGTATAAAATGTTTTAGATACATCGTCTAAAAACAAAATTACTGCGAGACATTTTTACACCTAAATATTGTCAAATATTTTTTAAAATGTATAATTTTATTAATTTACGTTTACCTAATCATATTTTAACGTAATAAAATAAAAAAATAATAATAATTTCGGAGTTACGTATTTATGACCGCCTTAGTATGGAGCGTGAATCACCGTGCGCCGGCTACGTCACCGACTTTGTATTGTGTTGCCACTTTAATTAAAGAAAATACCAATAGTAATACGCCCATTTCATTGTCCGGATAGATTACATTGTCTAGTTTTTCCTTAAATCCCTGAAACCTTGTTTGAAGGAGATTTTTCATGGAAAAACTGCATGAGAGCGTTATTTTTAAAAACAAAACGTGAATATCTCGTATTACTACTCACAAACGTTATCACGATCATTCATTATTGTTAATTACTTATATTTAGTGAAGCTCTGATAAGTAGTAAGTAGTTTGATAAGTAAGAATATATTTTTTTAAATTGTCCACACTTTGATGTTGTCGGAGTAACATTTTATGGGAGCGTAAACAATCAAGTGCAGAATAAAGTGCGTTTAAAGTTCTTGTCGTTTGCAATTAATAATTTAAACTATTCCTTGAGTTATTTTCAATTTACAACATTATAAATACCACATAATGTTACATCATTCTTAATGGTTTCCCAATAAATTTTAACTTTAATAAAATATCACTATAAAAACAATAGTTATGTATATAATAAAATTTTATTATTCAAGTTCATCCGTCGACCTCATCGATCAAGGCGGCGCAGGCGCCGAATTTTATAAATGTGAATAATATAACTTTACCTCGTTGATGTCTATCTTGACGGTATTATACTTGGTCTGCCAGCATTGTGATAATGGCTGTTGAAACCACAAGATGTTAAGGATATTGACAAAACAATAGTAATTAATGTTTTTCGGACAAAGGCATGAATACTATTCATTTCAGGCAAACAGAAATGAGCACGATTATCCTACATACGCTATCGGGGCGTTATCCTTAAATACGTACCCTAACTAAAAATGTACAGGTTGTGAAATATAGTTCCAACAATTTTTCAGAACAAATAAGTTCTGCTAAAGAAAATTATTTAAAAATGTTTTTTATATGTACATAATAGACACACGCTTGGCGACAATCTCACCTGATGTTAAGCGACGATGTGACCGAAGATGGGACGTATTTGCCTAAAAAATGCGTATTCACTCTAGCCTTGAATAGCCCCAAATTGTACTTTTCAGGAAATACAGATAGAGCACTCCATTCCTTTGCCGTACGCATCGGAAAGAAAGAAGCAAAGCGCTCAGTGCGAATAGGTGGAATATCAACGACATAAGAATGGAGTGCTCCGGACCTTCTAGTCGACCGAAAGAGGAACGGCGAGAGTGGAAGTAAATTGAAAAGTTCCTGCGCACACTCCCCGAAATGTATCACAGCGTGGCGATCAAATGTCGGATAGAATAGAAGGAAGTAACGCATTTCTAAAGTTGAGTCATCTACTCTGCAATCGAACCTTGAAGATCTCTACCAGGGCGCGTATGGCACGTTGCTACGTGTTTTCGGTTCTTCTGCATGGCGTAGAGTCCTGGACCTTAATTCAAAATAAGAGCAACCGCTTACAAGCCTTTGAAATGTGAGTCTACAGAAGAATTTTAAAATATCGTGGATGGATAGAGAGTCCAATGAAAGAGTATTGCAGATGGTGAACAAGAAATTAGAGGTCTTGAGTACTGTCAAAACACGCAAACTACAGTACTTTGGTCATATAATGCGTAATGATAAATACGACCTACTCCGACTAATTATGCAAGGGAAGATACAGGGAAAGCGACAACCTGGAAGAAGGCGTAGTTCGTGGCTTAAGAATCTCCGGACAGGGTTCAACCTGAGCACAAGATCCTTGTTCTGTGCAGCTGTGTCTAAAATACAGATATTCCTAATGATAGCCGACCTCCGTTAGGAGATGTCACCTCAAGAAGAAGAAGAAAGACAATTATACTCTTGTATTAGGCAGATAAGACACAAATAGCATGTAACATTTTTTTTATTATAGAAATGTAAGTGCGTATTTGACCTCCATCTCACCTGATGGAAAGTGACGATGAGGTCGACGATAATGCCTATTCACTCTCGCCTTGAAAAGGCCCAAGTTATAACGTTCATGGAATAAGTCTGCAGGCCCCTGCCTGCAGAATTCCACTCCATAGCTGTTTGAAATCTTTCAAATATTCACAATATAGGGATGGAACCCGAGACTACGTCTAGTCCCCCCGGTGATGGAAAGGAGAAGGCGGAATTAAATCGCATAATCCCATCGCACACTTCCCGTGATTATATCCTGTAGGGTACCGATAAGCAGGCGACTTTAAAATTGAACATAAGGAAAAAACCATACCACTACAATACCCATAGTATCTTGTGCCACAGCTAGAGTTACACAATCTGTCAAAATTCTTTATTGAAAAGTGTGTACCTTCCATCACATACTTTATACAGTGTTCAAATTTGTCTTTTAAATAACTTGATAAACACATGAATAGGTAGCTATTTTATTCATTGATATGACATTTTTCTTAGTCATTATAATAAATTAGTGAGTAATTTGACATAAATAATTGAGCATCGTGGTGTTCAAACACCATCGTACTAAAAAAACTTAAAAATTACAATGGTAACTGGTAGCTGTAAAGGTACCTGGCTGAGTGAAGAATTAGATTTCTCACAGATGGCGCTACGGCAAAAAGTCGTTAAAAAAAGATGCGACAAGCACATAGAAGAACTCGTAAGATCCACTAGTTCGCTCCGTTGCTCAATCAGCATGGCGTCTGGCACGGTTTGCTGGAAGACGTTGGTTCGACCGGACCGAACGATTTTATATTAATAATTGTAATAAACTAGTGGAATATTTTCACAAAAATAATTGAATATCATGGTGGTCAAACCTTATGACATTAAAAAAAATCAAAAATTAAAATTATAACAACTTTTTCTATTGGATAACGAATACTACATTATCATCATCAGCAACCCATTTATGTCCATCTTTTGAGCATGGGTCTCCTCCTGAAAGTGTTTAGGCCGTAGTCCGCCATGCTGGCATTACAGGGGTTGGGACTGTACACCTTTTCCAGGGACTGTGTGATGTTTCCTTCATCATCAGGGAGAGATATTGTTATATTGTTATTGTGAATGTTCATGGTTCATTCACAAATCTATATAACTTAGAAATAAAATTCGTAGGCACATGTCGCCACGGGAATTCGAACCATGGACCATTCAAATTGATACCAAACCGTTCTCCTACTGGGCTACAGTTATGAGGAATTCCTTTCCAAAAATCATCAGATATTTATGGTATTTTGACAGTATTTTGTATTTACTTTATTTATTATTGTAGGTATATTAACTATTACTGTTTTTTTTAATAATGGCGATCATTATTGTCCCTCCACGTTGTATTTTAAGCCGTAATATCGTCTACTTAAAGGTGAAACTACAAATGTGACATTTTGCACAAAAAACCTCCAAATTATGTACCAGTTGTAATGCACTGTCTTTCTGCGGATAAAACTCTTATTAAGTTTATGGCTTTTTCGTTATTGAGCTTCACGAGCAGATAGGTAGTGATTTTCTTACCACAGCTATATAAATTAAAGACTTATTGTGGAAAATGTCACTTATGTGCTTTTACCTTTAAACAGACGATATTCAGATATTTAATAATACGAAATAGGTGATTCTTTACTACTTTAACCAACCAATTTTTACTTATAATGTGAACAATAGCATATACAAAATCGTGTTCAAGTTCAGCCGGCGACCTCAGCGGTGCGATCAAGGCGGTGCAGGCGCCGAAATTTGTTCAATAAATTATTTGAATTGAAACACGCAGTGGACAAATTTATATAGCGAGTGCTGATAGACGCGTAGTTAAAATCCAACCTCGACGTACATGTCTCAACCAGATTGAAGATACATTTAAAAAATGTCAGGCAAAAGGTACGAAGAATAAAGAGTAAGAGTGGAGGAAATTAAAGAGTGAAGATGCTTGGGTGGAGGTCCATAATTTCTGCCTACATCAGTGAGAGACGGGCATGATGGTGCTTATTTATATGATTTATATGATGGTCAGATTTAATTGCTCTTCAGGAAACCTGGTTATTACCGGATGACATTGCATACCTTAGTGACATAGATGAAAATTTTGCGTGGACCGGAACGTCCGCTATTGACACAACAAAGGGTATGTTGTGTGGTCGACCCTATGGAGGTGTTGCACTTCTGTGGAACAAGAAGGTTTTTCGAAATGTGTCGCTTGTGCAGTGCTCTAATCCGCGAATCTGTGGCATTAAGGTTACCATGGGTCAAAGGTCATTCCTAGTGTTCAGTGTGTACATGCCTACAAACAGTGTGAACAATTTGACAGATTTCACGGATTGCTTGAGTGCAGTGAGTGTCGAGGTAAATAATAACAATAGCGAGGCAGTGTATATTTTGGGTGATTTTAATGCTGATCCCGGTGAACTATTTTATGACGAGCTTTCATGCTTTTGCAGTGAACAGAACTGGACTTGCGCTGACGTTGATTGGTTAGGTTTACAATCGGGCACCTACACTTATTTACGAGAAGGGTACGGTTCAAAAAGCTGGCTTGATCATTGCATTGTCACTAAATCGGCGGTCGACTCGATTACAAATGTATATGTGCATTATGAGGCCATGTGGTCAGATCATTTCCCATTGGTAATCGAGTGTAATTTACATATAATTAGACCAAAAGTAATGTGTGAAACGTACAATTTCGTAAACAAAGTTATATGGGGTGAACGAAAACCTGACCAAATAAATGTGTATTTAGCTGAATGTGACAATAGGCTAAAAGATATTGATTTTCCTGAGGGTTTACGACAATGTGCTGATCATATGTGTAATGATGTGAGCCATAGGATTATTATAGACAGGATGTATCAGGACATAACAAGTGCTCTATGTTCTGCGGCTATCACCAGTAGCATGAGTAAACAAAGGGTAAGAAAGCATAAACCGGTAGTTGGTTGGAACCTACATGTGCATCAAGCTCACAGGGAGGCATGTAATAACTTTAAGATATGGGTATGGCATGGTGAGCCTTTAACAGGACAAATTTATGATCAAATGCGTAACAGTAGGAGGATTTTTAAGTCTCGTTTAAAATGGTGTCAAAAACATGAACAGCAAATTAGAATGGACATTATTGCAGCACACCATTCTAAAAGAGACTTCAAGAGCTTCTGGAAGGCTACAAATAAACTTAACAGTAAACCGGGACTCCCTGTGAGTATAGATGGCTTGTGCACTCACAAAGGCATAGCTGATATGTTTATGAGCAATTTCTCTGTAAAGTCACCATTGGGGCCATCGCAGTCTGCGGAGGTGAGCAGTGTTGGGCCGTGTGAACAGGAGCTTAGTACTAGATTAACAGTTAAAATGGTTGATGAGGCTGTTAAATCAATGTTAAGAGGAAAATCTCCTGGCCACGACGGTCTCAGCATTGAGCACCTCCAATACGCCGGACCTAACTTACCTAGAGTTTTAGCGATGCTCTATACATTTTGTATTGGTCACTCATACTTGCCCACTGACATGATGAGGACTGTGGTGGTACCGATTGTGAAGAACAAAACAGGTGACATTAGTAATAAGGATAACTATAGGCCTATTTCTTTAGCAACAATTATTGCAAAGGTGCTGGACGGTCTGCTTAATTCCCACATTGGAAGACTTATAAGCTTACATGACAATCAGTTTGGTTTCAAGCCGGGTTTATCAACTGAAAGTGCGATATTGGCACTAAAGCAGACTGTGAAGTACTACTCAGACCGTCATACACAAGTATATGCATGCTACCTAGACCTCTCCAAAGCATTCGACCTGGTTTGTTATGATATTCTGTGGAGAAAACTTGAAGATATGAATATCCCTACAGAATTAAGCAACATCTTCAAATTCTGGTATCAAAACCAGGTCAATGTTGTGCGATGGGCGGGAGCATGCTCAGAGCCATACCGTTTGCAATGTGGTGTTAGGCAAGGGGGTTTGACCTCACCTATGCTGTTCAACATCTACCTAAACGCGCTGTTAGAGGAGCTCAGCAGCACGCATGTCGGCTGTCATATTGATGGAATATGTGTCAATAATATCAGCTATGCAGATGACATGGTGCTGCTGAGTGCCTCCGTGTGTGGGCTGGAGAGGTTGGTCAGCATTTGTGAGAGGTATGCAGTTGGACATGGACTCGCATACAATGTATGCAAGAGCCAGTGCATGGTCTTTACGGTCAGAGGGAAGCCTAAGCCGGATGTGCCAAGTATCAAGTTGAGGAATACAACACTTGAGGTTGTTACTCGGTTCAAATACCTGGGGCACGTGGTGACCTCTGACCTTAAAGATGATGAGGACATTGAGCGCGAAAGAAGAGCATTGTCCGTAAGAGCCAATATGATTGCCCGCAGGTTTGCTCACTGTTCGGCTGAAGTAAAAGTGACGCTGTTCAAGGCCTTTTGTACATGTTTTTACACAAGCAGCCTGTGGGCGGACTACACGCAAAGGCAGTACAATGCTCTAAAAGTGCAGTTCAATAATGCATTCAGGGTGCTGTTGGCGCTGCCCCGGCGCTGCAGCGCTTCAGGGATGTTCGCAGACGCGAGGGTGGATTGCTTTAACGCTACTATGCGTAAGCGATGCACCTCCCTGGTGCGCCGGGTGCGGGCCAGCGGTAACAGCATCTTGAGCATGATAGCTGGCAGGCTTGATTGTTTGTATGTGTCCCACTGTTGTATGGTACATTTAAACAAAAAGTGTAATTATTATGTACCATAGATTGTTTGTTTGAATTTGATTATAATCTGATTACTATTATGTGGATATTGTGAATTTTTATTTTTAATTTTTAATGTTTTGCAACTAACATAGTTTTTTAAGAACAGTCATTGTTACTAACAAATTTGGACATTATTAATTTTGAATTTTATTATTATTATTTTTAAATTGTATTTTTGTTCTTTATGATTTCTACTAACTTAGCGCATAAGATATTGTTACTAACAAATATGGACTAAGTTGTCTGTTTGAATAAATGAATTTAAATTTAAAATTTAAATGAATATATCATTGTGAAAATTAGGCTACTGCCTTCAGCACTTCGGCAATTCTTTTCACAAATCTCGTTACATAAAGGTAAGTGGAAACCATTTTGGTAAAGTTTTAAATGTGTTTTTTATACATACATCTTTTTTTTTTATACATATCAATACATTTTAACTTATTTACTTAAGTACTAAAAAATAATATTGTTTTTAAAATATTCGCATCTAACCTTTTGCGAATAAAAAAATCTTTTTTAATCAACTTGTGTTTGAAAAAAAACGCATAAGTTACGACCTACGTTAAATTACAAGCACATAGGCCTTGTCAATGTCAAGTCTTTGTAATTTAAATGTCTGCGTGGCACTGCAACTGCTATGGACAGGCGTGTCTCTTACCACCAGGCGCACGACTTGTTCATCCCGTCACTTGATATCAATAATAATACAACCCCTTCTACACATACAATACACAATGTAGACGAAGTCTGTGTTTACATACTATGGTACACTGTGGTATATGTGTATATACTATGATATAATTGTGTGTACTATGGTACAAAACACTTTTTCGTAAAGATCGTAATTGACACGTTCATGTTGCAAGAAACAATAAATGCGGTAGAGTCACCTTCGAATGAGTTATACATAAGAGTATGTCCAGTCACCTTTCTGTACGCAAGGTCCATAATGATACAGTTCGCATCCCATGTTACCCCATTACCTCTGGTATATTTTGTATTGAATTTTTTAGAGATGCGTTCACACTTCTGTTGCGCGCTGTATGTATTGAAATAATACAAATAAGTACTTTAAAAATTAATATTATGTTGAGAATGTGTAAGTATATTTAGTGGTTTATACAAATGCAATTTTGTGGAGTAAATGCAATAACAGCTATAGATATTAGTAATATAATTCTACTTGCAGTAGAACCCCACGTGGAACAGTTCATCTTACCTATTTCTGCCGGACCTTTTCTCGTGATACCACAAATTTTTCTCACTTACATTTGAGACTTGTTTTTCATGGTCCCACTACTATTTATCTTCTCCCTGTATAAAATTAACATTGAATACGACGGCTATTAGCTATTTATTATTATGATTAATATAAAAAATATACTGGACAGCAAATCCACCTTTAATAATTCAAATATTTTCAGTGATAATACACTCCCGGACTTTCGATTCGAGCTATCTCGCATTTTCAGTATTAAAAGCCCTAAGCTTGAACAATATTCGATTGATCAAAACCTACCCTGCGCAATTTTCAAACTACTATATTACAAGTCATTTCCATAAGTCCTTGTTGGAAATTTGGATTTGCAAAACCGGGGGAAACCATTTTTTTTCGATGATAACTATTTTTATGTTCTAGCCCTTTATGACTAAAATGCGAAGTGGCTCGTATGTGTCTTCGAGTATATATTACCACTAAAAGTGCAACCAGTGCAGGGAGCTCGTGTAGAAGAGGTGCTGGTGAAACTAAAGTGACAATGATACTTATCTACTTAAGTCTCTGTGTGACAGGTATAGCGACAGCAGCCCTCGGACCTTTGCGATGCAAAGCTCTAAGTGGCACCGCAACTGGTTGTATAAAGCGTGTCGTTTATCACCGTCAGGTGATAAGCGATAAAAAATTTCCCCCTACCATTACGGTTCAATTTTGCTAGGATCGAGTGGCAGGGACACTGGCTTTCAAAAAGTCATTTCAAAAATGTATGTCGTATGGTATACGTGTTCTATTATAAGAAAAGTAATTGAATACAGCGGTTTTGTTGTAAAATTTCGAGGTAAGTTTGTAAAATTTTTGGAAATCGTGTTCTCACGCCGCATATTAATAAAAAGTGATTCCAAAGTGATTAAAAAGTTAAGCATTAAAAAGTTCGTAAGTTCTTACGTTTAAAAATGTATTGTGGAATATAGGTGTGTATCGTTGGTAGAATATTTAAGCCTTTGTCCAGAAAAGTCGTCATTTTGCAGATGTGGCCTTATTTACACCAGTGATGCAATATTGTCTATTTACAATAAATATGCATGGAACAATAATAACCAGATAACAAAATTAAGTATAACTTGAGTGTGCATAGAGCACTATTCTATAAATATCGCATGACCGCACAATTATGGACCTATTAAAAATTATAATAAATATAACAATTTAATCGCATTGATAGGAATTTGGGTCAGTAGGTATAAATATAATAAATTGTAAAACGTAGACAGGTACCTAAATGTCGTCTCTTTGAGGCCGGATTTAAAGTTTGGACGCACCTAGGCCTAAGGTCTCATTATATGTATCTTATTTAGCGTGCGCTCCAGGCCTGGACCTCGCGGGAAGTAGATAAACACTTCAGCTGTCACTTGGTCAATCGGTCAAACACAATATTTAGTAGTGAGTTTCGTACGTCATATTACTGTTGTACTATTTCATTTGATCGCCTGCCATTAGCTATCACCTTTTTGTTTTTGTTTGGAAAGTTGTGAAACGTGTTATCAAACATCTTTTTTTAAATATTATTATATATTTAGTTTAATATTATTATAATTTATATTATATATTTAGTACTATCTTAAATAGGTAGTTCCAAACGCTGTTTATTACCTGAAAATATTTTCATAGATTTTCAAAAAGTTTATTATAATTTTTATTTGAAATACCGACCTCAAAATTTTCAGGTATTATATTTATTTGACAAGTTTTATTGAAATCTGTTAACGGAACGTGGGTGAAATCCAGTAAAACGGTTTCCACCCTTACTTTGCCTCTCTTAGGGGTTAATTTTTTTTTTTCAATTTTAAATGAGATCCGTATTGAGGTTTTCCAACAATAAAAAATCATCGAAATTGGTTCACAAACGCCGAGTTATCACGGAACATACACACCAAAAAAAAACAGTCGAATTGTACTTTCAGATTTTTTTTAAATCGTTTAAAAATAAAGATTCATTATTTAAGAGTCAACCGCTGAGGTAGTCAGCTTGAATTAAATTTTTTCCCGTAATAATAAGGTTCATTTTGCTTGGGCGACACGCAGAGACATTGGCTTTATTTCAGAATTCAGTTTTTTATAAACGAATTAAAGTGATTGAAAAATGTCTATACGTGTTCTATTTAGTTCAGTTGATATAAAAAAAATCATAGGTATATGTAAAAAATCTATTGAATACCTCATTGAAAATTTCGAGGTAACTTTGTGTTTTTTTTCTATCGTGTCTATTTTTAGGAATCAATGTTTTCTTTTCACACCATATTTTTTCCAAAGTGACTAATACAACACTTTCACTGTTATGCGATAACAACCAAAGCCATTCGAGGTTGTATGAACTTTTAAAAAGGAACACTGGCATCTATCATCATTTTGCACACGGTCAGAAGTTCAATGTGTTGCTTTGTATATACTCGTACATAGAACCTGCAATACAATTTACTCAGAACTGGGCATTAGAAAACAATAGCATACATGCTTACCTCTACACGCTCTATGCGCAAGCCCCGATCTGCATGGTCCAGGCTTTCTGGCTTAAAAAGTTTTTTTACGAAATTCAATTTTAAAAAGCATATAAATTAGTTTAATCCATGTTTATTGAGATATCTGTATGGTTAGATCAATTATAAAAAAACGACCTCAAAAGTTCTGTAATTACATTTATTTGACAAGTTAGTTTTTTCACATATATGGAACCGATTCTGAGGTACCCTCTTTCCAACAAAAAAAAGAATCATCAAAATTGGTTCACATCGGCAGGAGTTATCGCGCAACATGCATACAAAAAAAATACAGTCGAATTGACACCTCCTTTTTTGAAGTCGGTAAAAATGGGTCACCACGACTAATTAATTGAGGACGTCCTAAAGAAACTACATAACTAATAATAATAATAAAGAATAATAATAAAGAACTTTATTTATCTACATTTACAAAACAATTTAGTCGTAAATAACATCACTTATAGATACTGTGTAGATAAAAAGGATAGAGTCTCAGCTTAAGCTGTTTTTCAGACCCTTTTTGAAACTCGCTACATTTTAATCATAGTATTTGTCTGACGCGTCTCGAGTAGCTCCAAAAGATATCACAAAATTATAATAAATCTATTGTCCTTATAGTACCTGAGATAGATAAAATATTCGACCTAAAAAAATACTATACGTGCGTTTGACGTAAAAATATAATTACAAACTACATCCAATTACTTTCTGATCTTTGCCTCTGCTTGTATGCCCGAACGGTTACCATGTTGGTCTGCCACGCAGAGGTCCCGGGTTCGAATTCCGGGCCGGGAGAAATATTTGTATGGCCTACATTTATTTCTCTCGTGAGTTTGGGTATAATTTGTGATTGTCTATGTGTGTGTCCATGACACCCCCGCGTGACACAGGGTTTCCCTAGCGCGGGGCTATGAGTACGTGTGTCATTATTATTAAAATGAAAGAAGTCCTGGTCAAGTGTGCCTAAGCGATGAGCGTATATGGAAGCTTTGAAGCATGTTTATGATACGAAAAATGTATGTCAGGATCGTAGCAAAGGGAAGGCTGTGGTCTCTGCCTACCCCGATGGCAAGAGGGCGTGAAGTGTATGTATAGAAAGTGTTATTTGAATTTAAAAGTTCAAATGTAAATTATATTGAGTTTTAGAACTACATATGTCAAACTTTTGGTACGGCATTATTTGTCACTTTTTTATAACTCGACTTCAAAAAAGGAGGAAGAGGAGGAGGAGTCTGTATTTTTTGTGTGTATGTCACGCAATTATTCCGACATTTGTTACCCGATTTCGATGAGTCTTTTTTGTTGGAAAGGCGGTACCACTCAAATTTGAAAAAAATATTCCATCTATAAAGGCGGCAAATTAGGGCGTGAATCCGGTTTACTGGGTTCCACTCACTTTCCGTTAACCATTCGGTAGCAGTAGAGCTCCTTGTGAAAGAGTACGTCCAGCGAAGTACTGCCACATTTTCTATTTCTGCCACCAAGCTGTAATGTGAGCATTAAGGGTGTTGGTAATACATAAATGGGTGGTAGAAATTACAGGCACATGGGACTTGTCAACTTATGCCTCAGGGTGACGGACGTAGTGGCAGTGCCCCTCAGATCTTTACTTCAAGAAGACAGGCGTGTCGCTTGCCATCAGGAGCACGACTTGTTCGTCCCGTCACTTGTTATTAGAAAAAAAAACAAAAACCGATTTTAATAAAACGTGGCAAATAGACGTAATTCCAAAAATTTTTGAGAACATTTTTTTTTGTAAAAAAGCTACAATCATGCTATAATTTGTTTTATAGGATTCTGTAATCACTATGTATACCTTGTTGTAGAAATCAGCATGTAACACCCTAAAATAAGGATTATCAATGAATGTGATTTATGATGAATGAATGTTTTTAGACACACATTGAAGCTATATTTTGCGTGTTTGAAAACAATAGCCTAGCGCAAACGTTGCACTCGTAGGCGCAGGCGACGGCCCTTGTTACGTAAACCGGCGCGGTGCGCGCGCAGCGGAGAAATGCGGAGATCGGCTGCGGTTTCGGTGTGCGTTTACACCCCGGCTTGCATGGTCTGTTTCGTAATTATGTGCTCCTAGTACTTTATTTGCCATGATGGTACAATTTTATCTCTGAAAGAGACCCGTGCTTGGCGGCGGGACGTCTCCTTCTTCTTAACGTGTCGATGGTTTTTTCATTATAGGACTGTATTGACTTTGAATAAGTACGAGGGGCGGCTGAAAAGTAATCTACACAAATAGGAAATAATAGATTGACGAACATAAGTAGTTCAAGTTACTGTCAGTTTATAGCAATAATATTTTAAAGTTTAATACTAACCCCATTAACGCCATGTATGTACTCGTAATATCTATATTTGTTTTTACTTTTTTGTAACAAATTATTACAACGCAATGTTTTCTAACTCCACGCGTAAAGGGTTATAACAATTCAAAAAAAAGGTTACGGATGTTTATTGTCATTTAGTGACGTATTTACATTTCAGTTCACGTACGTACATATGTTAGCATGAGATATTATATTGTCATTTTATAGAAAATATTATCGCTTTCGATGAACCTTTAAAAAAATGGCAACACTGGCAGCGGCGATGGAAGGGGCAATAGGGATTTTGCACGAATGAATGTCATCGATTTGATTGTGTCCTTTAGTGAAACTATTGTTTTATTTTAAACGATAAGACTATTATGTATTAAGTAGAATTATTCCTTATGCATCACGGAAGTGATCGCCATCCATAAGACTGACCTCTCGTAGGCCTCTTGCATTCTACATGTCCTTACGCAAATTCGCGGCCGTGACAAAGGTCATATTTCGCAATTCTGACTTTACGCATGCAAATCGTTTTGCGTTAGCTGATAACGTCTTACCGAGTCACTTATCTGTCAAACTTTGAACATAAATATTTACATAACATTAAACAAAATGCATTGTTACTAAATATGCTTGGCATAA